>NC_088863.1:15046088-15391497 GCF_032884065.1 Artemia franciscana
GGAGGCAGGTGGTTGTTACGTAATAGGGTTTATTTACTTACGGAAACGGGTGCAGGTAGTCGTTACATAATAGGGATTGTTTACTTAGGCAAATGTTCTCTTTGGTTGTTACATAATATGGGACTGTTCAATGCTTTCAAGCAAGAAGGTATACATGAATCCAAGTAGAAAAAGTCCATTACAAATCTATAAAAAAATTAAGAAAGAAGATACATTTTTCATTTAATGTACCATTCTTCTGAAGGATAAAATGTACTGGGGTTTTATGGGTTTTTGTGTTTCAAGAAGTATCCAGAGTGTATAGCTGCCTGAAAAAACAAACAAAAATAATTCAACAAATAAATAATACATAGTAGTCACTTTACGTTTTACTTATGCATCGTTATTGCGCTGCCTGTAATTATTCTGAGAAAATATTTTGCTGATTTTATTTTATTTTTCACTTGGTCTTCGTCCATCATGGTCTTAAGCCACTCTAAACAAATTTAGTACTTCCGTTTTTCTCACTATAACATTTCCTTTGGACTTTTTCATTTTTAATGTGAATCAGAGTATTTGATACTGAGAGAAAAAGACTTTTGAAGGGGAATGCAGTGTATCTTCCTCCTTTCACTCTTGGGAATTGCATAGTGAAATTCAGACATAAACACATTCTCTTGGTGTGCTCAATTATGTCAGGTTGGATTTTCTATCATGTTCCTGTTCTTGATTTATGTTGCCCAAAAGGGAATTAAATCAAAGACTACTGTGATAAAGTGAACTTTGTTTTATCGTTAGACAATGATAATAAATCATTATGTATACCTAAAATCTATATAATGAACAGCCTGTTATTCTCAAAAATGTTGAACAAAACTGAAATCCAAGCCGCACCCCAGTCACAACTGCGAAAGAAAAAATATAAGTGGCATCAATTTTCATTGATACTAATATCACACTTTTATTACAGAAGTGGAACAAAATGACAAAAAAGTTGGTTTGAAAAGTATGTGTCAACACTATTTTTTTCCCAACTATTCTTTACCGCTTTTATGTCTTTGTGTCTTTTGGTATATTTCTGTCACAGAAAAAGCAACCTCTGTTCCAAGTTTCCATCTTTCCTAGTTTCAAAAACATTTGCTTTAAGCCTTGACTGTGATTGGTCAACCACAAATCTTATTATTCAAACCTTTTACTTATTATTGGTTTAGTACCTTCGTCATTCTATATTGGCATAGCTACGCCTATTCCTAAGAGCGGGAAGAAAAACTTGTCATCTTGTAGCTCCTGGAGGCCAATTACTAAGGGTTCTATGATTGAGAAAGTGTTTGAGTTGTGTTTGAAGGATCTTCTTGAAATTCTTGACGTTGGTTCTAATCAAGTTGGTTTCAAGAGAGGTTTGGGATGTGACCACGCCCATGCATCTTTCAGCAAAGTTATTGAAGAAGCGAGAATCTCTGGTCAAAGGCTATACGCCCTCTTGGTTGATATCAAAGGGGCCTTTGATAACCAACTCATTCGAGTCCTTCGCTCTTGGTATTCTGGATTAAAGATCTGTATTTGTCCGAGTTCGTCTTCATCTCAGTCCAAATTCATTCAAGTGGGTAGAGGAATTAGACAAGGAGGAATTATGTCTCCTTATTGATGTTTAGCTACTGCCCTTAATTCTCTTTCCTGCTCTTTTGTTTCATTATCTCGAAATCTGTCTTACATTGTATATGCTGATGACATTATCCTTCTAAGCCGGTCCAAGTGTAGTCTTGTTTCTAATTTTAATATTTTAATTAATTGTTTAAAAGGTTTGGGCCTTTCTATCAGTTTTGAAAAATGTCAATTTTTTGTTGTAAATTGTTTAGAGGGAAATGTCAGAGCGATTCTCGATTGCGGCAATGGTGTTATTTTTCAGTCGTCGCCAATAGTCACTTATTTGGGATTACCTTATGCTGCTTCGAAAAGAGATTTCAAACCAGTGGTTCAGCATGTTCAGATGAAACTACGCAAGGCATTTGGTCTTTTAATTCGTTTTCAGGGTCTTTACCGTCGGCGCGTCCTTGGTCGTATGTATAGCGCTGTTGCCCTGCCTCACATATTGTTCCCGTCCCTCCTCTTCCGTAATTTCAGACGTTCTGATCTTTAAAATTTCTTATTTTAAATTTTGCAAATTTTTACTTTGTTTCCCCCTTTCTTTTAGTAACACTGAGATTGTTTAAAGCTTAAAGTGAAGGATCCTGTAGTCTGTATAAAGAAAAAATATAAAACATTTGAAAATTATCCTTTTAGGCCACAATTTATTTCCATTTTTTAGTAACAGTTCTGGCTCTTGGTGATTTATAGGCTGAAGTGTTTAGCAAGTGTTTTTGTATATTTTTTTTCTCTTTTTAAGTGTTTGATCAAAACTTATATTTTTTTTTACTGTAAGCGTTATCATTTGTCTTTTCTTTACATTATATTGTAGCCTACTCCTCATTTTTGACGGAAATAAAGAATATAAATAAATAACTAAATAAAACTTGAATTACGATTATTTCTAGAAATTACAAACGGGACAAATATTGGGTGCCATAGTTGTGTGTAATTATAATTTTACTAACAAGTTTGAGAATAATGCGGTCTGTGCTATGCTGACTATGGCCGTGATATGGACGTGAGACGCGAGTTCATTTTAGTTTGCACGTACCGAGGGAGAAAAACGTTTATGTGTGTGTGTCGGTCAAGCAAAGAGGAAGAACTCGTTTTGTCGATTGTAAAATAGGCCGTTTAAAAATTTCCATGAATCTGCAGTGGCGGTCTAACCAAATGTTTTATATTTTCCAATTTCTGCATTAGTTCTATTTTAGTATTATAAAAAACAAGCAGTCAGTTTCATACCATTTACAATTGCCTATATTTAATTTTTCACCCTAGGCTATAGATTTTATGTCGTTTGATATGATCTAGTTATAAAAATATGATTCTCCTATATTATAGGGATATCTCCTACAAGAAATGATAACTGGAGGTGATGCTCTAAGGATTAAGCTAGTTTCTTTCAGCATAAGGAATGTTACCAGTCGGGCTATATAAAATTTTTTAATTGCAAAATTACTCATCAAAAGTTACAGCCCCAGAAAAACTTTCCGAATCTCAGAGAAAGATAGAAAATATCTCAAGAAGGAGGATAACCTTAATAAACAGTAAACCAGGAAGTTCATAATACCAAAAATTGAGAACCCTAGCACGGAGCCTTTAGCTCATATCTACAAAAAGGGAAATTTTGTATTTTTTTTTTTAAACGATCGGTCCATGACGTGTGTTTATTAGCTTGTACTTTTCTCCCTTTTCTTCTTTTCCTCTTAGCTGAAAGGGCTTATTCAAAAGTAAATTGAAAATCCTTGTGCCTCTTTTTAGTAGCCAAAGAAAATGGGGCCAAAAAAGTGGTATTTAAGCTATTTCGTGACGTAAAACAATAATTTTGACCCGTAGAGGGTCAAACTACAGCAAAGTGACAATTATGAGATAGCCAGTTTATTCGGAATTATCAAAAAGTTATATATTAATGTTCTTCATTTCCAGAGCTGTGCATTGGTCCATTTGTTTCCAATCCTTGGTTCACAACGAAGAGATTTTTTTTATTTCAAAACAGCCGGTGAAATGTGAAAATTAGTATGACTTACTTAAATTGTGTATGAACAGAAATAAGCTAAAACAATTTCTATAAGCCCAAAAAAATTCATAAGGCTATGCCTAATCAATAATATAATTCGTAGCTTCTATACTCATTTCCCCAGAAATGTTCTCTCAAGCACAGAATATTATATATTTCCTTGAATAGCCCTCATTTTATTTGTCCTCATTTTATTAATGGAAAATTCTTGACAAACGTGATTAGTTTCTCGGTTATTTCTATTGTATGGTTAAAGAAAAGAGTTCAAAACGAAATGTCGGATGCGAAATGCCGAACGGATTAATAGAAACGATTCAACCTTTCATTAGAACCGTTATTAAAATTTTATAAAAATAAAAAATATATATTCCGCATATAAGGAGGGTACTCCCTTTTTAATACCTTGTTTTTCACCCTAAAGTTTTTAATTCCTTTAAAAAGGCTTCTTTTTCTAATTAAGCCTCCATGAGTCATTCTTAAAGAATTGGGACAAAAAGTCAAACTTTAGTGTAAAGAACGGGTATGAACGAGGGGCAAGCCCCTCATATACAGAATAATCTCTGTTGATTTTAAGTTTTAATGTTGTTACTTGCTTTCAGTTGATGAAACTTGATTTTTTCATATTAGATCTATTATCATTTTCCAAATAATATCGGGAAACCCCCATCCTCCTACATGGAATTCCCCTTCACGAAAAACATCTCCATGGAAAGTTTTCCCACATAAATCTCCCCCGAAATTAGTCCCCGGACAATTTCAACCTTACTAAACATTCCCCTCGAAACTTTCCTGGGACAATTCCACTTGGAAAATTCTCCTTATCCTTCTTTCAGTAAATAAAAAATGCTCTTTTTTCATTTAATTTCTGATCATGTTTCAAATCATGCCGGAAAATACCCACTCCATGGAAATTTTTTTAAAGACCCTGCCCCTCCCCCAGAGGCAAGTTTTTCCTGCAGAAAATTGTTCCATAGAGAAATTCTCCTTCGGAAAATTATCCCATGGAAGTTTTCTCCCACAGAAATTACCTCAGATAATGCCAACCTTGTTGAAAATTTCCATCTCTAGCATAAAAATTCTGCCCGTGTAAAATTGAATCACGAAAGAGAAAGTAAGACAAATAAAAAGGATTTTGTATAGGAATTCTACCTCGTTTGAAATTTTTACTTAAAATCTTACCCCCAAATACTTCCTTTCCCATGAAAAATTGACCTTGGGAAATTCCCCCCCCCCCTTACAAATACATGTATAAATTCCAATAACAAATACTAGACGTAAACAACTGCCAAATTTTATAACTTCGAGCCCCTTCCCAAGAGGCTTTTTTTGGGGGGGTCTTGTCAGGTATAGTTATAGGACTTAATAACTATGCTGAACATAATGACTATCTAAAAATTTCGATCAGATGACTTCGGGTGAAAAGGAACATGGGAGAGGATCTAGTTGCCTCCTAATCATTTTGGTCACTTAAAAAGGCACTGGAACTTTTAATTTCTGCTTGTTTGAGCCCTTTCCCGATCTTCCAGTTCTATTGGTTTGGTAGGACCACTCCAGGGAAAAACAAAAAACCAATAAAAAACTAATAATCAAGCATCTGTGGTCTTTGTCCTGGCAAAAATTCAAAATTCCACATTTTCGCATACGGGAAATTGAAACATCTACAGTAAGTGAAAACTACTCTGAAAAGCTGAATATGATGTTACATATTCTTAAATATTTTTGGGGTGTTTCCCCTCTTTTGAAAATCGGGCCAAGTTTTCTCTGGCTCGTAGCTTTTGATGGGTAGCAGTAATATTAATGAATTCTGTATATTTGAATCAGCAAAAAAAGTCAACTCTCTTGGTCTGATAGAGATTCTGTTGCTTTTGGGCTGCGTTGTTCCTTACTAACAGTTTATTACCACGAACTATTTGATAACGTATAAATTTACAGCAAAACGGACGGAAAATAGCGGATAGCGCAAAAACTTGCATGCCAACAAACAAAGTACATGGAAATTTCACCCTGCGGTTGATATTGACAGTTACTTTTAAGCTTCATTTCACCAAGTGGATTTAATTAAGGCTTCATAGTCATATTTTTGGCGTAAAGTTGTGTGTTAGCTATTGGGGATGAGAGTCAGCGGATATTTTTGTAAGTAGGGGAAGAGGGGGGAAGAGAGCTCCTAAAACCTTGAAAAATAAATTTTTAGTACAAAATATTGAAATTTTCAATTTTTTTCGTGAGATTTCAAAGGAATTTCTTTCATACAGAGGAATTCTAACGTTATTATAGACAATTATCCTATTAAACTGATGGTTACAGATTATGGGCTTGTGGTGCGCATGCTATTGGGGTGGAGGCCATCGAATTCTTTCAGAGGTAAAGAAGGTACCTAAGGCCTCGAAAAATTGCTTATAATCCTAGTTTTCATGAGGGTCCCTTCAGAGGGTTTGGATGAACAATTGGATGAATATAGATTGAGTTGAATATTAACCTCTTTCCTACCTTCATTTGGAGGTATGTGACTATATATGAATGAATTTGGGACAAAGCATACAGTATGACTGCTGATGGAATGAAAACCTTTTTTTTGCGAAAACGACAGTTTATTTCTGGCAATTCTGCTTTATTTTAAAATAGCAAACATGTTTCTTTATTTCGTTATGCAACACCTTTTCGTTATGCAACTTAACTTTTCAAACAGTTCGTGGTAACGAACTGTAGTAAGGAGCGACCCGGCCCAATAGTAACCGAAACTCTAAAAAATGGAATTTTGATACCAATAAATACATCAAAAGAATTGCTTTGTAATGCTGATTTTTTGAAAATATACAAAAATGTAGAATTTTGTATTTTTTGCCAGAAGACAGATCACGGATGCGTGTTTATTTGTTTTTTTATTGCTTTTTTATTCCCAGGAGTGATCGTATCGACCCAGTGGTCCTAAAATCTCTCTTTACACTAAAGTATTTTTAGTAGTCTCAATTATTTATTCTACGGCCTTTGTGATTCAGGGGTCATCGTAAAGGAACTGGGACAAAATTTAAGCTTTAGTGTAAAGAGTGAGGTATTGACGAGGGAGTAAACACCCTCATATATGTAATAAAAACATGCGATTATAGAAGTTCGTTACGTAAGTTAATCCGTAATACGTATAATTTAACTAATTAAAACCTCCGTGAAAAATTAAAAGTTCTAGTTGCCTTTTAAGTAAACAAAAATTTGGAGGGTAATTAGGCCTCCTCTCCCGCTCCTTTTTTCAAAATCATCCGATCGAAACTATGAAAAAGCCATTTGGCAAAAAAATAAATTAATATGCAAATTTGCTTTTAATTATTCATGTGCGGAGAGCCAAAATAAAAACACGCATTAATTCAAAACGTTGAGAAATTTTTACTTTTTACTTTTTTTAGTTTTAAAAAAAGTAAAGTTGAGAGAAAGAGTTAAAGTTCAGTGTAAAGAGTGGGGCATTGAGGAATGATCAGCCCCTTTTATATACAGAGTAATTTCTCTTTGTTTTAAGTTTTAATGTTGCTCCTTAATCTCGGCTAAAAGAAACTTGTTTATTTTATTTAACGTAAATAAAGGGCTTTATCTTATGACTTGAAAAACACTGGATTGAAATGAGCTATGGGTTGCTGAAGAAAATAATTTACTTCTAAAAAGCAGTTCACGCCAAAAAATAACACAGATCACGATAAAACAAGCCAAGTTTTGAGCCGGCAGTTAAAAGTAAAAAACTTCCGCCAGTCTCCGTCCAAATAAGCCATTTTGATGGAAAATTAACTAATATGGTAACACTGGTCATGACCGAAGAGTATTGACGACGCGTAAGAGTGTTGAGTGGTGATAGTATCGAAACAATCTCAACGCTACCTTTCTTTGTTAGGGATGAAAAATGATTAGTTAAAAAAATTTAAACTTTTTAGAAATGCATCGAAAGCCAAATGACAAGTAATGAAGGAACTGCGTGCGAGGGTGTCTTGGCTCTGGTGGTTTATTGCTACAATGAGTTCTAATTATTAAAAGAAATAGCAGTACGAAATCTTGTTTTAGAAACATCTTTGAACCTTCTGATGGTTGAAGCACAGAAGAAGCGGCTTAAATACAAGAAGTCTTAGGAGGAGGGCTTCAAAAATTTCCTCCACTTTACAGCAA
The DNA here is from genome assembly GCF_032884065.1 of Artemia franciscana. Taxonomy (NCBI): domain Eukaryota; kingdom Metazoa; phylum Arthropoda; class Branchiopoda; order Anostraca; family Artemiidae; genus Artemia; species Artemia franciscana. The sequence goes on from NC_088863.1 coordinate 15,053,851, forward strand.
ATTTGCGCTTTTGAAAGAACAAGGAAATTTAACTAAACCTATCAAACAGTTCGTGGTAACGAACTGTAATAAGGAGCGACCCGGCTCAATAGTAAACGAAACTGTACAAAATGGAATTTCGATACTAAGAGATATATCAAAAGAATTGGATTTTTATGCTGATTTTAAATATATAAGTTTCATCAAATTTAGTCTTTGTCATCAAAAGTTACGAGCCTGAGAAAATTTGCCTTATTTTGGAAAATAGGAGGTAAAACCCCCTAAAAGTCATAGGATCTTAACGAAAATCACACCAAAGCATTCAGGGCATCAAAGAACCCTATAGAATTAGTTTGAAGGTCCAATCTACAAAAATGTGGAATTTCGTATTTTTTGCCAGAAGACAAATAACGGGTGCGTGTTTATTTGTTTGTTTGTTTGTTTTTTTGTTTTTTTTTCCCAGGGGTCATCGTATCGACCAAGTGGTCCTAGAGTGTTGCAAGAGGGCTCATTCTAACGGAAATGAAAAGTTCTAGTGCCCTTTATAAGTGACCGAAAAATTGGAGGGCACCTAGGCCCCCTCCCACGCTCATGTTTTTCCCAAAGCCAACAGATCAAAATTTTGAGATTGCCATTTTGTTTCGCATAGTCAAAAACCATAATAACTATGTCTTTGGGGATGACTTATCCCCCACAGTCCCTGGGGGAGGGGCTGCAAGTTACAAACTTTGACCAATGTTTACATACAGTAGTGGTTACTGGGAAGTGTACCGACATTATCAGGGGGATTTTTTTGTTTTTTTTTAGCATTACTATTAAAAAAAAACAAAAAAACAATGAAAATATAAACATGAACAAGTTTTTTCAATTGAAAGTAAGGAGAAGCATTAAAACTTAAAACGAACAGAGATTATTACGCATATGAGGGGTTCTAAAAATACTTTAGCATAAAGCTCGAGGTATTTAGGAGGAGATAAATACTTCGCTCTTTATGCTAAAAAAATTTTAAGTAATTTCAACTATTTATTCTACGGCCTTTCTGATTCCGTGGTCATTCTTAAAGAAATGGGACAAAACAAGATTTAGTGTGAAGAGCGAGGTATTAACGAGGGGACCAGCCCCCCCCCATATACATAATCAAAAATATAAGAATATAAAAGTTTGTTGCGTAAGTTAATTCTTAAGTTACGTTTATTTTTTATTAATAAAAACGTTCGTTAAAAATTAAAAGATCTAGTTGCCTTTTTAAGTAACCGAAAAATTGGAGGGCAACTAGTCCTCCTTCCCCACCCCTTATTTCTCAAAATCGTCTGATCAAAAGTAAGAGAAAGCCATTTAGCCAAAAAAAGAATTAATATGCAAATTTCATTTTAATAATTTATGTACGGAGAGCCAAAATCAGACATGCATTAATTCAAAAACTTTCAGAAATTAAATAAAAAAACAAGTTTTTTGAAATGAAAGTAAGGAGCGACATTAAAACTGAAAACGAACAGAAATTACTCCGTATATCAAAGGGACTTTTCCTCCTCTACAGCCCGCTCCTTGCGCTCAAGTTTGATTCTTTCTCGCAACTCCACTTTTTAAAACAATGAAAAAACTTTAGCGTAAGGAGCGGGGTGTCGAGGAGGAAAAGTCCCTTTCATATACGGAGTAATTTCTGTTCGTTTTCAGTTTTAATGTCGCTGCTTACTTTCATTTCAAAAAACTTGTTTTTTTTTTTATTTAATCTTAACAAAGTAACCTAACATTACGCGATGACGCAGCTGAACTAGTTTAGTCTAATATCAAAAATATAAGCACAAAATATATAACGGAAAAATTAATAACGGATTTTATAACGAAAAATTATATAACGGACAAATTATTTCCGTTTTGTCCAGAATTGCTCAGCTTCGCCACTCCTTGCGGAATGGATGAGTAAAATATCGTTTTCTAGGCTACTGCTCTTACTCCTTAGTGATTTACACGCCAGCAAAGAAGGCAAACATTTATCAGTTTCGCTATGGATCAGCTCAGAAAGGTTCTTTGTAATAATTTCCACCTTCTTCAGTAAAGAAAGCAGTAAAAAGTTTATGGACCGTAAAGTCATAAATGGCCTTCTAACGATGTAAAGAATATATCCAATGCTAAGTTCAAAAGCGTGGAATTAAAAAAAAAAAACCTTTTAAGGATTTTGTCGTAGTTTTAACTTATTTTTTTTCCGAGATACCTTATAAGGTTTTTACGGTGTTTATTATGTTACTAAGGTGTCTATGGAAAACCTCGTGGTTTTTATGGCACTTGGTATTAACCAATTGACATATAGCAATCGCAAATTCTGTCGCTCTGTCGGTCCCGGTTTTGCTACTTTAAGCACTTCCAGCTAAGCTAGGACGATGAAATTTGGCAGGCATATCGGGGACCGGACCAGATTAAATTAGAAATAGTCCCCGATTTGACCATCTGGAAGGGATTGGGGGGGCCCATTAATTCGGTAAAAATAAAAAAAATGAAGTATTTTTAACTTACGAACGGTTGATAAGATCTTAATGAAATTTAATGTTTGGAAGGATATCGTGTATCAGAGCTGTTATTTTCAATCCCAACCGGATCTGGTGACATTGGAAGGAAGATGGGAGGGGAAAACCTAAAATCTTGGAAAACACTTAGAGTGGAGGGATCGGGATGAAACTTGGCGGGGAAAATAATCACAAGTCCTAGATACATGATTGACATAACCGGAACGGATCTGCTCTCTTTGGGGTAGTTGGGGGAGGGGGGGGTTAATTCTGAAAAATTTGAAAAATGAGGTATTTTTAACTTACGAAAGGGTGATCAGATCTCAATGAAATTTGATATTTAGAAGGATATCGTGTCTCAAAGCTCTTATTTTAGATCCCGACTGGATCTGGTGACACTGAGGGGAGTTTGGGGTGGGGGTAGCCTAAAATCATGGAAAACGCTTAGATTAGAGGGATCGGGATCAAACTTGGTGGGAAAAATAAGCAGAAGTCTTAGATACGTGATTTTCATAATTGGAACGGATCCGCTCTATTGAGGGGGGGGGGGGTAATTCTGAAAAATTTGAAAAAAATGACGTATTTTTAACTTACGAAGGAGTCGTTGGATCTTCATGAAATTCCATGTTCAGATGGACCTCGTAACTCCAATCTCTTATTTTAAATCCCAACCAGATCCATTGCCATTGGGGGGGGGGCAGTTGGGCGGAAACCGGAAATCTTAGAAAATACTTAAAGCTGGAAGATCAGGATGAAACTGGATGGGAAGAATAAAAACCCGTCTAAGATATGTGACTGACATAACCGGACCGGATCTGCTCTCTTCGGTGGAGTTGGGGGGGGAGTAATTTGGAAAAATGAGGTATTTGTAACTTACGAAAGGGTGACCAGATCTTACTGAAATTTGATATTTAGAAGGATTTTTTACTTTAAAGCTATAATTTTAACTTCCAACCACATCCTGTGACATTGGGGAGAGTTGGAGGGGGGAAACCGGAATTCTTGGAAAACGTGAAAATTGGGGTATTTTTATCTTACGAACAGGCGATCGGATTTTAATGAAATTTGATATTTAGAAGGAATTCATGTCTCAGAGATCTTATTTCAAATCCCGACCAGATCTTCTGACATTGGGGGGAGTTGGAGGGGAAAATTTTGGAAAAAATTTGGAGTTTAGGAATCGGGATGAAGCTTGGTGGATAGAATAAGCAAATGTCCTTGATACGTGATTGACGTAACCGTACCGGATTCGCTCTCTTTGGGGGAGTTGGGGGGAGGGGCTCAGTGATTTGGCAAGTTTGGCTATTCTAGACGTGCTAGGACGATGAAAATTGGTAGGCGGGTCAGGGAGCTGCGCAAATTGACCTGATAAAGTCTTTTTCCCAGATTCGACCATATGGGGGGCTAAAGGGAGAGGAAAAATTAGAAAAAATTAGGTATTTATAACTTACGTGTGGGTGATCGGATCTTAATGAATTTTGATATTTAGAAAGACATCGTGACTCAGAGCTCTTATTTTAAATCCTGACCGGCATGAAGCCTATGATTTTCCTTTTAAATCAATCTATTGATTCTTAGAATTTTGTTAGAGCTCATACCATATGAGTTCTTGGCTCTTAGCTCTTCTTGACTCGTCACAAGTGCCATATGAGCTCTTAGCTCTTGTTTATAGTCTTTCCCGCTAAAATTGAGAAAAATTCTCAATTTGGGTATACCGACACAATAAAAAAAAAGTTTGAATCTAATGTATCTGAATTCAGCATTAGGATATTTTGTAACAACAAAACAGCTACCAAGTTCCGTAATGTGAACGTACTGAAAACGTAAAATACGCAAACATAGGCTGCAAGCTCGATATTTTTCCCTCAATAGTTTACGTATCATTTTCAAATGAAGATTCTATGGAAGCTGGCCCCACCTCCTCTAAGATGCACCTCGCTCAAAAATACACAGCGAATACCAAAACTTCAGTGGCAGGGGGAAGGCTATAAAAAATTTACTCCCTAATAAAAAAAAATCATATATCACATTTTGTTGATTGTTTATTTAAACGTACATCCCCTCCACCCCCAAGACGTAAACCGAAGTAAAGAATGAATTGTTTTATGCGAGCATTTCTACAAGGTTTCAAATTTACCGCTAGATGACACTTTTAGCCTCAGAATGATTTTAAAAGTGATCCGGCTTGAGATATTAACTTTATGTTACAATTTAAAGTTCATTTATAGTTTTTATTTTTTCATTTTCTTCCTTTTTTTTCTTTTCACTCGTGAACGGGCTGTTAAATATGTGGAAACGTTCAAAAAATGGAGGGGAAAAATGGAAATGGGCTAAGGGAAGGGGGCTACTTGGGAAGATCTTCCCTTTCAGGAAGTTCTCTGAAATATGAGTTTTCAAACAAGTAACCCTTACAAAAAAAAAATAAGAAAAGGCTGAAGCTCTTACAACTGACAGACATTATTATTTTGATTGTCAGTAATAGGCTTACGGTCAGTTAGATTAATAATATTTAAAGATTTAATGGATTCCATTTTTTGGAGAATTGGTGTTAAATGTCTAGAAACTGGGTTAGAATCACAACGTGTAACATGTAACTTTTAGTTTTATCGAAAAAAAATTAGACTGTAAATTGTAAATTGTGTCTTTTTCAGGTAAGTTCGCCGTAAACCAAATGCCACGTTCCCCTTTCTGCAATCAAATACGTTTTACGCTCAAAATTATCTTCAACTTTCAAGTATTTCTTGAAAGTGAACGTTTTCTAATATTTTGAATAATTTGCTTGTCAATTCCCTCTCCGAAATCGACCCCTCTAGTAATGGAAGTAAAAGGAGAGTAAGGGAAGAGTACACTAGTAAGGGACTGGTAAGGGAGAGTACACTGGCTTGGTTGCATTTTTATTTTGTGCAGTTTTTTTTTTCATTACACAGATCTATCGAGAAAAATAAATTAGTCCCCTCCTCAGTTTTGTCAGTTTGGGTCCTCCAATCCCCTCACAAAATAGATTTTTGCGTACACAGGTGATTCCTTACTTCACGATTATCCAATATAAGATCTAGAACTTTCAAATATATCCTTTTTATGTGCCGTGTATGTTATACATCTTGGCAGAGAAAATAAAATTCAGTTAATTATTGGAAAAAAGTTCATCATGTTTCTTTTCACTATGTTTTCTGCTTCATTTCTTAAAAATAATACGACAGAAATTAATGAAAGAAGGAAAGAGATATTCCTGATTTATATCTTTTCACCAAAAGGGGGAAAGAGTGATGGAATAATAATAAAATGGATTCTATCTTCTTGAAATAAATCCTGTATTGTTAAATTGATGGTATGTTGAGATCTTTGGTTTTATTGACTGTGCAAATATACGATTCAAAAGGGATAACTTGAAACTTCAAAGAAAGGTAGTTGGGATGACTAATATTGACTATATTAATGTTTATGTAATATAAACATAGAATTATTATTTAAACAAGATATAATATGAATATAGACATATATAGGCACATAAGGCAAATATAGACGTAAATGTAGACGACAGAAAATATAAAATTAGACATAATATAATCATACACATAGGATTAATTGAATTGCTTATATATTATAACCGTTAAATAGGTTTTTATACAAATAAAAACTATAAGCTGTAACATATAAGGATAATTTGCAATATAAACAATATAAAATAAGTAATACTTATTCTATATCTCTAATCAAACAGTTCGTAGTAACGAACTGTAGTAAGGAGCGACCCGGCTCAATAATAAACGAAATTCTAGAAAACGAAATTTTGATACCGATAGATATATCAAAAGAATCGGATTCTTATGCTGATCTTAAATATATAAGTTTCATCAAATTTAGTCTTACTCATCAAAAGTTATGAGCCTGAAAAAATTTGCCTTGTTTTGGAAGATAGGGGGAACACCCCCTAAAAGTCATATGATCTTAACGAAAATCACACCATCGGATTCAACGTATCAGAGAATCCTACTGTAGAAGTTTCAAGCTTTTATCTACAAAAATGTGGAACTTAGTATTTTTTGCCAGAAGACCGATCACGGGTGCGTGTTTATTTGTTTGTTTTTTGTTTTTTCCCCCAGGGGTGATCGTATCGACCAAGTGGTCCTATAACTTCGTGATAGGGCTCATTTTAACGGAAATTAAAAGTTCTAGTGCCCTTTTTAAGTGACCAAAAAAATTGGAGGGAGCCTAGGCCCCCTCCCACGCTCATTTTTTCCAAAGTCAACGGATCAAAATTTTGAGATAGCCATTTTGTTCAACATAGTCGAAAAACATAATAACTATGTCTTTGGGGCTGCCATACTCCCCCACAGTCCTCAGGGGAGGAGCTGTAAGTTACAAATTTGACCAGCGTTTATATACAGTAATGATTATTTGGAAGTTTACATACCTTTTCAGGATGATTTTTCTGTTGGGGGGGCTAAGGGGAGGGGGCTACTTGGGAGGATCTTCCCTTGGAGGAATTTTTCATGGGAGAAGAGAAATTCCATGAAGGGGGCGCAGGATTTTCTAGCATTATTTAAAAAAAAAACAATGAAAACATAAATCTGAAAAAGTTTTTTCAACTGAAAATAAGGATCAGCATTAAAACTTAAAACGAACAGAGATTATTACAGATATGGGGGGTCCATCTCTTCCTAAATAACTCTCTCTTTATGCTAAAGTATTTTTTAGTAATTTCAAGTATTTATTCTGCAGCCTTTGTGATTCAGGGGTCAATCTTAATGAATTGGGACAAAATTACAGCTTTAGTGTAAAGAGTGAGGTATTAACGAGGGGGCAAAACCCCTCGTTAATACATAATAAAAATATACGAATATAGAAGTTCGTTACGTAAGTTAATTTGTAAGTTATATATATTTTTTACTAATAAAAACGTTCGTTAAAAAGTTAAAATTCTAGTTGCCTTTTTAAGTAACCGAAAAATTGGAGGGCAACTAGGCCTCCTCTCCCACCCTTTTTCTCGGGATCATCTGATCAAAGCTAAGAGAAAGCCATTTAGCAAAAATTTTGTTTTAATTATTCATTTGCGGAGGGGAAAAATAAAAACACGCATTAATTCAAAAACGTTCAGAAATTAAATAAAAAAAAAGTTTTTTTAACTGAAAGTAAGGAGCGACATTAAAATTTAAAACGAACAGAAATTACTCCGTGTATGAAAGGGACTGAACCTCCCTCAACGTCCCGCTCTTTACGCTAAAGTTATTTATTGTTTAATAAAGTAGAATTGAGAGAAAAAGTCAAGTTATTTTCAAGAATTAAAGTGCAGAGCAATATTTAAACTTAAAACGAATAAAAAATTATCTTATATAACTAACTGCTTGACAGATCATATAATTTTTTTTCGGTCCAAATTTTTTAATCGTTAAATTCCAAAAATTGCTATATCTTTCTTTCCATCTGTTTAATATTTTTCTTTATTTCTTCTTTATTCTTCAATATTCAATAGTACTCTTTATTCTTTTTTCCGTTTTCAAAACAAAATAACTCATATTAGCATAAATGCTATATATGAGGAAGACTGTCTTAGAAGACCTTCAGGGAGTGAAGCTGAGTTTAAATGAAAAAATTCTTTCCAGGCTAATTTTTGGAGTTTTTCCTGGCAGGTTTTGGGAGTAAGGTCTTTTAACCAGCATTAGAACAAAATTCTTAGCTCTTGCCCGACTTCTTTTGTGTGCTGGCACGTGTACCAACGTATTGGACGTACTGACGTGCCATACTCAGTTCACAACACATTTACTTAAGATCTTAACATCAATTATTCTCGGGAGAGGGGTCTCCATTCAGCCTCTGTGAAAATAATCATGCGAATCTGACCTTTTATTTGACAATCATAATTTTTTGAAATAAAATGGGGTATCCCAACAGAAGCAATTATATTTTGTATTCGTTAAAGATATATTATTCCTAATCAATTACTACTGCTATTTATCCAGTTTATGATTTTGATTACAGTTATTATCAATAATAACTATGATTTTGTCCAGATTATGAAATACCTTCAAGAATAATACTTTCTTGTTTCTACGGCCATATCATGTTTAAACAAATAGGGGATTAGTTCTTCTTATTCAGGTGAGATGGTTCTAAAAATATTATAATCATGTAATGAAACACGTTCAGTTTAGATATATTAAGTTATAAAATATATTTAATAGCCTTGGGGTAAACTTCGGAATCACTTCTTTTGTTTTGTTACGTCCACCTTCCTGCGCCAATTACGCTCCACTCTCTCACTGGTCCCTGTCCTTGTGGCCACTATTCAGCAGCGTTGAGATTTGGAAATTATTAATTCCAGTCAATAGCATTTCACTGAAGCCTCAACTTCAGCTGCTTCATCTACCAATTCATTACCTGCGATCCCAGAGTATTCTGATGCCCGCAGCGCCATGGTATTGACAGCAATCCAACTCAATTTTTTGTCTACTCTTAATATTCTCAAGTACCCAGAGGCATGCTTGATTATCAACTAAGATACAAATATTCCCGTCTGTAATTTTTATTTGTATCAGTATCTTAGCTGCCTGTTCTATCAAAAACGTTTTCGTCTAGAAAATCATAGCAAATTTTCCTTGGGGATAACTCATTATCTTTTCATAAATAAATAAATAATTTTATTCCTCACGCCACTCAATACAAAATTTCCGCATAACTGACACCTTTTTAAAAGAAAAATGTTATGGCAGGGCGACTGCGGCACGATTGCCATTTAAAGTCGTCCTACGTTGAAAGTCTCGAGATATGGTATGTTTATGTTTAGGCTATTGGAGAAGGCTTCCAGTGATTTCATCTTTTCGACTGGGAATGGTAGTTTTTTCCAGATCCTGATGACCCGGGTATGAACGAATGATGGTAAGAATTACATCTTGCAATCTTCATCTTCATAGGCTCCAATTGCAGACTGTGCGATCTTTTGTTGCTTTGGGGATTTATTTGAACAAGCTTGTCTTTTACGTTCCCAAAATTCTCGTGAACTATCTTGAAGAGGGTTTTTAAGTCTAAGATCGTTCTTCTTTTCTCAAATTTATGGAGAGTGAGCCTTCTTAGAGTTTTGTCATACAGAAGGTCTCTGAATCCTTGAAGTCCTTTTACAAAGCGTTTCTGGACTCGTTCTATTCTGTCATTATCCTTTTTGAGATATGGCGACCAGATGACAGTGGCGTATTCAAGCTGTGGCCTGACGTATCTTGTGTATGCTGAGATCTTTGATTGAATGTCAAGGTATCGTAGGGAGTGAGTGAGTAGCCAGAGAGTTTTTGATGCTTTACGCACAACCAGGCCGATATACTTTTCTGACTTGAGGTCCAATCTCAGAATTAGAACTAGGCCCTTTTCACAGGTAGATTTTGTCAGGTCGATACCTTTCATTTTGTTTGAGTACTTCGGATTTTGGCGGCCAAGATGGACGACAGAGGATTTTGCTACATTTAGTGAAACTTGCCACTCTTCGAGCTTCTCTGTCAGGGCGTCCAAGTCGATTTAGATTTGTGATGATGCACTAGCTTCTCCCAGGAGCTTCGTATCGTCTGCAAACAGGCCGAAGTCGGTTTGGGAAATGGAATTTATGCAAATGTCTATGTACATGACGAACGAGACTGGGCCGAGAACACTACCTTGTGGGACGCCACTGGTTGCATCTGTCCATGTGGATAGTGTGTCTGCAACCTTGACTGCTATTTTTCTATCACTCAAGTATGCTGAGAGCCAATTTTTTAGCTGTCCCTTGATTCCATAGACTTCTAGCCTTCATAAGACTTCATAAGAACCTGGGGGTTCTGGTATATCCCTATTCCAGTCACTAATTTCCTTAAATTAGGGAGACCGTCTGTATAACAAATTATTTCGTTATTTTGGTAAAGCAGTGCCATCCTCTACTAGAATTCATTTCTATATTTTATTACAATCAGAGATCGGCAGATGTCAACATGACTTCTTGTTTTTGTGCAATCTGCATGAGCATGTGCAATGTGCAATCAGCATGTGCAATCAGCAATCTGCAGACTGAGAGTACTTGCTTTGTTTATGATATTGGGTTATCGTTCATTATTAAAAATGAGAAACTTTCAGTCTTTTTTTCTTATTTCTAAGGACTAAAACTTTACTCTTTTCGTGAGCAAATTGTGGTTTGTATTTTTGTGACCACATCTGAATTTTATCTAGCATGTGCTATCCCAATCCAAACAGAGTATTCAAACATTTGACTCTTAGGAGAGATACTGGATCATCAACTAAAATCAGAGTATGCCAAGAATGCCCTGAGCATACCATAGTACCGAATCAGCTTGTATACAATTGTGTTTGTTGAGTGGAGCATCCTTTTTTAAAATGCGTTTGGTTCTTAAAATTGTGATTTTTACTCCCTGCATTACTAATTGGGTATTGATTTTTACTCCGTCATTTGCTGATCCGTCACTTCCAGTTGATAGGATGTTGGTAAGATCAACTCTTAAGATCTAGAACATGAATAGTGGTTTCTCTCAGACTTAGTATAAAACGCCTCTTGCTTTTACATTAGGAATGTAGCATAAAGTGAGGCTCCTCTTAACAATTTTAATATAATCAGTTTGCAAATTTTCATCCTCCTTTGGTTATTTATATATAAGAAATGAGCGCACTCAAGAGTGATGCATGTATGTTTTTTTCATTTTGAATTCCTAAATTTATCTTGTGGTAGTTGAATATAACCCATAGTCACAGAAAATCTGAGCTACAGATAGGTATATAGCATTTAGATATATGGGTAGTCTAATCTTGGCACTACAAATATATCGTATTTAATTATTTTAGATTAATAATTAGAAATTGTAAACGCAATCAATATGATTACCAAATAGTGATAAAAAAAATTACGTTCGCAAAACAACAACGTACAGGATAAAAAAGGATAAAAATCCTCCTGATTACTGGCGCATAGGGTGTCGATTCGACGTGTCAGTTGTTGAGTGTTTTTTACAGGGACAAGTAGCAAGCTTGTCGCCCAACCTTGCTGCAGCGGGGATCGAACCCGGGTGCTCCGTGTTACCAAGTAGGTCATCAATCCACTGTGCTACAACAACGTACAGGGATATTTAATTTTCTATATTCAAGGTTAGCAGAACTTAGTCTGATTTTAATTTTCTTTTTTTTGCAGACATAGTGGTAAAAGTTGCCCCATTTTATTTCACAGCTGCTCTTTTGCTGATTGTGGCAGAAGTTTCGTGCATAACTGGACAATTTTCAAAGAGGAGAAAAATTTTAACCTTCATTGGAGGAGTTATTTTTATTGTTTCTGGTAAGAAAGCTGATATTTTTTTAAAGATTAATAATACTACCATGGGTGCTATCATGCTATTAAAATGTGCCTTATTAATAACTTGGTACGAATAAATCGTTACTATTTTATTCAAGATAAATGAATTACACCAATAGAAGACGTATTCACTGGTAGCGGTTTTACAAAGTTACATCGTAGGAGGAATGGAAGATTTACTGTGATCACCAAAAATTATTTTAGTCTCTTTGGCTCAAAGACCCTTGCACGGGAAAGGGGGGGGGGTCTCTAGCTTTACGATTCTACCCATCTCTGATATTCTTCATGCTATTTGCTTTTCTTGAAATTATGATACCAAAAGTCCACCTCCCCCAAAGGAAATAAAATTTTACGAGTACCCACTGGCTCAAAGACAACCCATTTTAGTATTGAATACTATTTACCTTAGTGAATCCACGTATTGTTTCTTTACTGTCAGCATACTGTAGTTTTTGTTTTTATTTTGTTTTTTTTCATATAAATCTATGAACAAATAGTCGTACCCGCGAATAGCTAAAAAACCACATTTCTGTTGTGTTGTAAAATTACAACCTAATTTACAGCTTTTATCGCAAATATTAAAAGTATTGTTTAAACTTTTTTTTAGAAAGTTTGCTGTTCTTCTTTCTCTTTTTTGGCATTATGGGTGACCTGTTTACGTCAATTAAATAAAAAACGCAAGTTTTTCTTTAACTGAAAGTAAGGAGTGACAAAAAACGAACAGAAATTATTTCGTATATGAAAGGGACTCTCCCCTCCTCAGCGCCTTGCTCTTTACGTTAAATTTTTTTATTGTTTAAAAAAGAGCTATGATAAAGAGTCAAACTTTAGCGTAAAGAGTGAGGCGTTGAGGAGGGGGCAACCCCTTTCTTATACAGATTAATTTCTGTTCGTTTTAAGTTTTAATATCGCTCCTTACTTGCAGCCAAGAAAAACTTTTTTTTATTTAATTTCTGAACCTTTTTGAATTAATGCAGGTTTTGATTTTGGCTCACCGTACATGAATAACTAAAATGAAATTTGCATAGTAATTTTACTTTATTGACTAAATATCTTTCTCAAAATTTTGATCGGACTGTTTTGAGAAAAAGAGGTGGAGGAGGGGACCGAGTCGCCCTCAGATATTTTTGATTATTTAAAAAGGGCACTAGAACTTTTAATTTTATTTACAAATATTTTTATTAGCAACAAATATACGTAACTTACAAATTAGCTTACGTAATGAGCATCTATATTCGTATATTTTTATTACGTAAATTAGGGGGTTCACTCCCTGGTCAATACCTTGTTCTTAACACTAAAGTTCAAATTGTGTTCCAATTTTCTAAGAATGATCCCTTAATCACAAAAGCCGCTTAATTAGAATAAATAGTTCTTATGAAAGTACTAAAAAAAACTTTCGTGTAAAGAGCGAGGTACAGACAATGGGGTGAACCCCCTCGCATACGTTGTAATTTCTGTTCGTTTTAATTTTTGATGTTGCTCCTTACTTTCAGTTGAAAAAACGTTTATATTTTAACTTAATTTCAAATCATTTTTTAGATAATGCTGGGAAATCCGGCACCCCCTTCATAGCAATGTCCCTTCTTTCATTAAAAAATCCTCCGTGGAAAAAACTACCCATGCAACCCCTGATCCTTCCCCCTACTACCAGGAAAAATTCCCCTTGAAAATGTCTGTATACTTCCCAATAACCAATACTATATGTAAACATTGCGCAAAGCTCATAACTTGCAGCTCCGGGGGACTATGGGGGTTCAGTCATCTTGACAGACATAGTTATTATATTTTTCGACCATGTTGAATAAAATGGTTATCTCAAAATTTTGATCGGGTGACTTTGGGAAAAATAAGCCTGAAGGGTGGCCTAGTTACCCTATATTTTTTGTCACTTGTAAGGAGCACTAGAATTTATTTTCCGTTCGAATGAGCCCTCTCGCAATATTCAAGGACCACTGGGTTGATACGATCACCCCCGAGGAAAAAAAAACAAATAAACACGCATCCACGATCTTTCTTCTCGCAAAAAATAAAAGATTGCACATTTTTGTAGATAGGAGCTTGAAACCTCCATAGTAGGGTCTTATTATACGCTAAATCTGATGGTGTGGTTTTCATTAAGTTTATATGACTTTTAGGGAGTATTTCTCCCTTTTTTGAAATAACCCAAATTTTCTCAGGCGCGTTACTTTTGATGGGTAAGACTAAACTTGATGAAACTTATATATTTGAAATCAGCATAATTTTTTTTCTTTTGATATGTCGATTGGTATCAAAATTCTGTTTTTTAGAGTTTCAGCTACTATTAAGCTGGGTCAATCCTTACCTACAGTTCGTTACCACGAACTGTTGGATTTAGAGAAAAATATAATACAAACTAATAAAACAGTCGAAATTTTCCTTATAATGCCTAGTGCAATAACCATGAAATATAAAAAGAAGGGCTTGGGCCCACTTAAACTGGAAGTAATTCTAAAGATAGCTAATAACTTAACTTCCTGAATGTAAGGAAGTAGAATTGCGTCACAATACTGATTAATTCAGTGAAAGGGATAAACTAGACCAGAGATTTATAAGCCTTTCTTATCCATAGACCCTTTCAAAAATTTCTCTGGTTCTGGTGGATCCCCCGCAGTTAAGTTTCTACCATATTCCAGAAACTCGAGGAAAAAATGTGAAGATTAGAACTAAGATCGAAGATTTTGTCGTAGTTGAGCTCCAACAAGAAACTAACAGTTTTCAAAACAGAAAGCGAATTTTGATTGGTTAATTGATTAACTGATTTTACTGTGAGGGATACTCAAAAGTGAAATTTGGAAGTCATAAAAGGGATTTCATCCAATTTTGCCTTTTTGTAACTACTCATAACATAAGAAACCAACCAATTCTTACTTACCCTCTTTTGAAACCTCCCCCCCCCCATTCGGAATTAAAAAAAAGAAATATTGCATTTTCTGATGTTGTATTCAGTGAAATACTCAATTATCACACTATTAATTACTATTTTGTCAAATTATATTTCAATATAACAGTTATAATATAAATAAAATTAGACATTAAAAAATGACATGAAACTTCTACAATGACAATCACAAAATAGTCCTAATTCTAGTGAGAAGTATAAGCTTGATGGACCGACAGCCAATTGTCGATATCTGGCTTCAACTTTGTTAAGAATTAAATAATAAAAAAACAAGTTTTTTCAACTGAAAGTAAGGAGCGACATTAAAACTTAAAACGAAAAGAAAATACTCCGTATATGAAAGGGACTGTTCCCTCCTAAACACCCCGCTTTTTACGCTAAAGTTTGAACCTTTCTCTACTTTTTAAAGCAATAAAAAAAATTTGACGTAAAGAGCGGGGTGTTTAGGAAAGAAAGTTTTTGAATTAATGAATAATTTGATTTTGGCTCACCGCACATGAATAATTAAAACGAAATTTACACATTAATTTTTTTTGGCTAAATGGCTTTCTCTTAGTTTTGATCGGACGATTTTGATAAAAAAAAAAAAGAGGCAGGGAGGAGGCATAATCGCCATCCAATTTTTGGTTACTTTAAAATGCCACTTTTTCTTAAAAGAAAAAGTTCTTAAAAGAACTTTTCTTTTTTTTTACGAACCTTTTTATTAGTAATAAATGTACGTAACTTAAGAATTGACCTACCTAACAAACTTCTATATTTATTTATTTTTATTACGTAAAATATGAGGGGGTTCGCCCCCTCGTCAATACATTGCTCTTTACGCTAAAGCTTGAATTTCGTCCCAATTATTTATGAATAACCCTTGAATCACACAGGCCGTAGAATAAATAGTTGAAATTACTAAAAATACTTTGGAATAAAGAGCAAGGTGTTGCGGAGGAGACAAGCCCCCTTACATTCGTAATATTTTCTGTTCGTTGCAAGTTTTAATGCTGCTCCTTACTTCCAGTTGAAAAATCTTTGTTTTTATTTTTTTTCATTGTTTTTATAAATAATACTAGAAAGTCCTGCATCCCCTTCATGGAAATTCTTTTACCTCATGATAAATTCCTCCTTGGAAATATCCTCCCATGCAACCCCCACCCCCAACCCATCCCCACTCCAACGCGAAAAAGTCCCTCTGAAAATGTCTGTACACTTCCCAATAATCATTATTATACGTAAGTGGTCAAAGTTTGTAACTTGCATACCCTCCCCCGGGGACTGTGGGGGACTAAGTCGTCTCCAAAGACATAGTTATTAAGTTTTTCGTGTCTTTGAAATAAAATGGCTATCTCAAAATTTTGATCTGGTGACTTTGGGAAAAAATGAGCGTGGGAGGAGGCCTAGGTGCCCTCCAATTTTTGGTCACTTAAAAAGGGCAGTAGAACTTTTAATTTCTGTTAGAATGAGCCCTCCCACGACATTATAGGGCCACTGGGTCGATACAATCGCCCCTGGGAGAAAAAACAACAAACAAACAAATAAACACGCATTCGTGATCTGTCTTCTGGCAAAAAAAAAACAAAATTCCAAATTTTTTTAGGTAGGAGCTTGAAACCTCTGAATTAGGGTTTTTTAATACTCTGAATCTGAATTTTGTTAAGATTCTATGACCTTTAGAGGGTATTTCTCCCAATTTTCTAAAATAAGGCATATTTTCTCAGGCTCGTAACTTTTGACTGGTAAGACTAAACTTGATGAAACTTATAATTTAGAATTAGCATTAAAATGCAATTCTTTTGATGTATCTATTGGTATCAAAATTCCGTTTTTCTAGAGTTTTGATTACTATTGCGCCGGGTCGCTCCTTGCTACAGTTCGTTACCACGAACTGTTTGACAGTCGCTGAGCTAATTAAATATTATCTTCGTAAATGATAATTAAGTCAGCAATTTAGTTCTTCACAATCTAAACCAGATAATTTGTCGTGGGCCCTTCTTTGCAAATTTTACTCTATTTTTTCGTCACGCCAACATAGACCCTTTTCAAGTCTCCGATGGACCCCTTGGGGTCCACCTGGACCACTTCGGGAATCACGGAACTAGACTGTGACCCTTCTTTAAAGTATGGTTTAAAGAACCCTACCAGGAATAATTGTTTCTGTTGAGTGACAGCCCTGTTTGTATTAAAAACCTACAGGACTGTATATTTGTAGAGTTTTTGTTCATTAAATGTCATCAAACAGTGTCGTCTCCATACCAACTCTTTCTATCTAATTTTTAACTAGTTTCAATTGCTATTAACCAAAATGTTTAGGTAACTTACGTCAAATTTTTTGGTTTACCTCTCACGGCACCATCTTGATCGAAAGACGTTTGACAATTACTACTACTACTACTACTACTAACAATTCATCGCAGCACCAAACTACCTGAGGCAATCATAGCTACGCACGCTCCTCCTCCATCCCAATCTATTTAACGCCTCCATTTTTACACCCTCCCAGGAAGTACCCATTTCCATTAAACGTTTAAGCTGAAATTCAGCAGTTGCCTTGAAAAGCTACTTGCACCAATTGAAATAAGATAGGATTAAATAAAATAAAAGTTTTTTAATTGAAAGTAAGGAGCGACATTAAAACTTAAAATGAACAGAAATTACTCCACATATGAAAGGGGCTGTTCCCTCCTCAACGCCTCACTTTTTACGCTAAAGTTTGACTCTTTCTCTCAAATCTACTTTTTAAGACAGTAAAAGTTTAGCGTAAGGAACGGGGAGTTGAGGAGGGAACTGCCCCTTTCATATACGGAATAATTTCTGTTCGTTTTAAGTTTTAATGTCGCTCCTTCCTTTCAGTTAAAAAAAAACTTTTTTTATTTAATTTCTGAACGCTTTTGAATTAATGAATAATTTGTTTTTGGCTCTCTGCACATGAATAATTAAAACAAAATTTGCATTTTATTTATTTTTTTCGCTAAATGGCTTCCTCTTAGTTTTGATCGGACGATTTTGCAAAAAAAGAGGTGGGGGAGGAGGCATAGTTGACCTCAAATCTTTTGGTTACTTAAAAAGGCAACTAAAGCTTTTAATTTTTACGGACGTTTTATTTGTAAAAAATATACGTAACTTAAGAATTAACTTACGTACCGAACTTCTATATTCGTATATTTTTATTACGTATATGAGGGGGTTTTCCCCTTGTTAATACCTCGCTTTTTACACTGAATCTTAAGTTTTGTCCCAATTCTTTAAGTATGACCCCTGAATCACAAAGGCCGTAGAATAAATAGTTGAAATTACTAAAAACATTTTAGCGTAAAGAGCAAGGTATTTATGAGGATAAGTACAAGTCCTAGATACGTGATTGACATAACCGGAACGGATCCGCTTTCTCTGGGGTATCTGGGGAGGGAAGGGGTTTAATTTGGAAAAATTTGAAAAAATGAGGTATTTGTAACTTACCGATGGGTGATCAGATCTTAATGAAATTTGGATATTTAGAAGGACTTGTAATTCAGAGCTCTTATTTTAAATCCTGGCCAGATCCGGTGACATTGGGGGGAGCTCAAGGGCGAAACGGGAAATCTTGGAAAACGTAAAAATTGAGGTATCTTTATCTTAGGAATGGATGATCGGATCTTAATGAAACTTGATATAATGAAAGACCTTATGTCTCAGATGCTCTATTTTCAATTCGAATCTGATCCGGGGACCTAGAGGGTCGAAACAGAAATCTTGGAAACCGGAAATCCTGGAAAACGCTTAGAATGGAGAAATCGGGATGAAACTTGATGGGAAAAATAATAACAAGTTCTAGGTACGTGATTGACATAATTGAAACGGATCCACTCTCTTTGGGGGAGTGCGGGGGGGATTTCCAGTGCTTTGGCGAGTTAGGTACTTCTGGACGTGCTAGGACTATGAAAATTAGTAGGCGTGTCAGGGACCTGCACAAATTGACTTGATAGCAATCGTTTCCCCGATTCAACGATTTGGGAGGCTGGAGGGAGATGACAAATTACAAAACAATGAGAAATTTTTAATTTGCGAATGGGTGATCGGATCTTGATGAATTTGATATTTAGAAGGAACTCGTGTCTCAGAGCTCTTATCATAAATTTCGACCGTATCCGGTGATATGGGGGAGTTGAAGGGGAAACGGGAAATCCTGAAAAACGCTTAGAGTGGAGAGATCGGGATGAAACTTGGTGGGAAGAATAAGCACAAGTCCTAGATACGTGACTGACATAACCGGACTGAATCCGCTCTCTTTGGGGGAGTTGGGGGGTTAGTTCGGAAAATTAGAAAAATTGAGGCATTTTTTACTTAAGAACGGGTGACCGGATCTAAATGAAATTTGATATTTAGAAGGAACTCATGTCTCAGATCTCTTATTTTAAATCCCGATCAGATCTGGTGACATTGGAGGAGTTGGAGGGGGAAACCTGGAATCTTGGAAAACACTTCCAGTGGAGTGGAGAGATCAGGATGAAACTTGGTGGGTAGAATAAGTAAATCTCGTAGATACGTGATTGACGTAACCGGACTGGATCCGCTCTCTTTGGGGGATTTAGGGGGACCCAGTGCTTTGGCGAGTTCGGTGCTTCTGGACGTGCTAGGACGATGAAAATTGGTAGGCGTGTCAGCGACCTGCACAAATTGACTTGATAAAGTCGTTTTCTCCGATTTAATTATCTGGGGGGGGGGGCTGAAGGGAGAGGAAAAATTAAAAAAATGACGTATTTTTAACTTACGAGTGGGTGATCGAATACGTTAATGTATTTTGATATTTAGAAGGACCTCGTGTCTCAGTGCTCTTATTTTGAATCTCGACCGGCATTAAGCCTCTGATTTTCCTTTTAAATTAATCTATTGATTCTTAGAATTTTCCTAGAGCTCATGCATATGAGCTCTTGGCTCTTCAAACCTCGTCTCAAGTGCCATATGAGCTCTTAGCTTTTGTTAAATCTGGCTCCTAAAAAGAGAGGAATTTTTTTGGGAAAGGAAAAAGTCAGATGACACAAATGTATCCAGTTTGGAAAATCTTTAAGTCTAATTCAAGAGAGAGAGAGAGTTTCATAGTTGTGACATTCAGTGGTCAAAGATATTTCTATCATTCAGCTTTGGTTTGCAAAAAAATTGCCCATTTTTGATTTCTCTACCATATTTAATTTGTTTTTTTGTTTTTCTGCCAGGTTTATGAATCATGATGTTGAATGTTTCCACTATTTTTGTACAGTATTTTCACGGATTAGTGGAATATTTCCACAGAGCCGCTGAAAAAAAAAGTCCGTAAAAAATAGCTAGCTGCCGAATTCCAAGTCCCTAGTTTATAGTTGGCATTTAAACGAATAGAATGAAGGGGTTTGGCTTAAATTCCTTCATTCAATAAGCAGATTCTGCTTTTTGCTGCAGTCTTTGTGTATGGGACGTTTAGGGGGAAAAAGAAGAAAGAAAAAAAATATGTGAATGTAATGTGTGGAGTTTTTACAATAAGTTTCAATTTTTTGGGCTTCCGTATGTTTGGATTCTTTGTTTACATTTTTGAATTTTTTGTCAGCCATGTCAAAGAGCCAAAGTTTGTTTTTTACTCATTTTTCAGATGAGGTTTCTTGTTTTTTGTTTTTTTTTTTGTAATAAGAATATTAGGCTTTGTACTGATATTTCGTAACAATTTTTCATTCAATTTTTTTTTAACTTTTTTTTTAAACTTCTTTTAAATACAGGGCAGTCTCTAAAAAAGCTACCATTTTTACACAAGCCGTTTCTTTATCTTCTTTACTTTCCCTTTATTTTATAATGCCACATTATTGATTCAGTATTCTTTGTTTTAATGCTTCTTTCTCCTCTCCCTTTTTTATTACGTGATAACGAATAGCCAAACCATGGAATGCATACACATTTGCAAATAAATTATTCAATCGTGAATTCAATAGTGAAAAGCCCAAAACTGGAGAAAGGCGGGATTATAGTACAATTTTTCTTGCAATTTCATATACAGCTGTATAAAATAGCCTGTTTCTCAATATTCTGAAAAGTAGATAAAAAAAAAAGTTGCCAAATGTTAACATCCAGTCCTGCAGTAGCTCTGAAGGAGAATTTGTTTTTCTCTTCCTAATAATATATTTTGTCGTAGGCACAGTTGCAGGATTGGCAGGTCCTCTAGGCTTAAGCTTCATCTAAATTTTGCAATTATTTTAGTTGCATAGAATTTCTGACATGTTTCATATAGTTTTTGTAATTTAATGTTTCTAAACGTTTGTCTTCTGCTTGAAAAGAAGATTCCCTCCACCATAGCAGCTTTTGGACCAAAATATTGCAACTGTCTGGGGATGCGGAAAATTCTAGGTTGAAATGCTTTTTACTTTGATTTTTAATGCTTTCTAGCATGGGATGGTTCCAAAGCAACGTGTTTATTTGCCACAATTTCGTAGCAAAAACTACATTTTCTCCAGGTTAGACTACATAAAGCTATGGGGAATCAGGTCCAAGATCTAAACTGGGGCTGTCCCGATAGGTCATTTCAACAAAAGGTAACTCGCCTTTATACTTAATATTTTTAAAAGGAATGGGACTGAGAGTGTGTGAGTGTAAAGGTAGACGTCAGAAGCCATTCTTCAGACGATTCCTGAAGAACAATTCCCTTGGTTCCGTTTAGTAGATTTTATTTTGTAGCTGTATTTGTGATATAATCTATGTGTTGTATTTTGTAGATAGATAGTGAAATAGTTGTACGTGTTTAGTCATTAAATAAAATCATTCATTCATTCCTGAATAACCTAAATTTGAAAAAAGCGTGGAATGTCTATTTAGCGGTGGTTGGGGTATGGTCTTCTGACCCACATCAGGCCCTCAAACTAAGCAGTTCATAATTCCTAACATATTTCTGATTTCAACCAAGTTTAGCACCTCCACATTTTTTTTATTGAAACTTTCTATAAAGAGGAAGTCTAAATTAGTTTAAGTGTTACCCTGAGCTTACAGACATGTAATTTTTTGTTGGCAAGAACGAATATTTGGCAAGAAATCCCATTGTAACTGTAAGCAATTTTCTGATGAAATGTGTGTAATGCCATCGTTATTGTCAATAATATTGGCAATAACACAATAACCGACAATAACAATTGTTACTGTCAAGGTTCATGAATGAAAATCTCACCAATAACATAGACATTTAAATCACGCCGCAAATATGCTTGCTTATGCAAAACGAATGCTCAAAGACTGATTTTGAGTGTGATAAACCATCTGATTTTGTACTTCAAGACTCATAAAGACCACAAGAATAAGCGGCTTGTCGTAAATCCTAGATTTGATTTCAAATTTCATTTTCATTTTAAAAGTTTGTTTTAAAGGGATGACACAACATCTTTTTGATTTCTTCCTTTTTGAACTCGGTGACAGCGTGATACTCAGAGACCACTCTATAAGCAGTCCCTTAATCGATTTGATTTAATTTTAGGCAAGATTCAATTCTGCCTATGAAGGTCAAAGTATTATATTTGAACCCTAGTCCTCAGACTTGGGCTGCGTCTAGATAAACACCCCCGATATGATTTTTATTTCGATAAGGTGTAAAACATTCACCTTTCTACAAAAAGGAACTACAAAGAGTTAATTTACGTTTCACTCTGCATCAGATAATGCTCACTGAATAATCGCCGAGGGACTCTTATTCTAAAGGAGGGTAATATGTCGACATAACATGATGGGGAAGCGGAATATCAGTCCAAAGGCCCCACTCAGGGCCGTTCATGTATTCATTTATCATTTCTGCAACAATTTTGACTTCAACAAGGCATAAGATTGCTGAGCGCACGTGACGTTGTGCTGTAACTGAAGAGTTGCTGTGTTTTAAGAAGTTTGTGAGACCAATCCACGCTCGTTGATGGTGTGTTAAGGAAATGAGTTAAAACAAGTCATTATACTTGTACAAGACTTATGCATGAAGGTTCAATTTTTAAAAAGAATATTCTCATTATTTGGCGCGCTTGTCCGACAGAGTGGTGTACATTTTCTCACACCTGAAGACATATTTATGAAGGTTTTTACCATTTTCATTCCATCTTGACAATTTAGCCCGTGCCATATGGGACCCTGGGACACACAAATGCTGCAAAATAGCATCTGAGTCTCCCACTCCATTTATTCACTGTGAAGAGTACTAGTTCTCAGTACTTGCTGTGCAACAAGCAAATTCCCGACCTTCCACGGTAATTCATGGTGTTGCAGATGAGGAAATCAGAACAAACTTTAAATTTATATACGTCACTCCTTTCTAAATTTATACCATTGTAAGGATTTTAAAAGAAAAATCATGCTTTTCTTAGAAAGATTCAGCAGTTGCATAATATTTAAGAAATAGATCAAGTTTTTTGGTAGACTAGAAGATTTGGTGGAAGAATTCTGGTAAACGGATTCATTTATTAGTTAATAAGCTCTGTGATAAACTACTGTGTTGATAAATAAATTGAAAATCTCACTACCAATGGATGGGCAGGAAAGGTATGAATTGATTTACACCTTAGAAAAGACATACCTCATTTGGAATTTGTTTATGCTGTGAATTTTGAGATAGAGATGTTTTTTTTTTGGGAGTTACTTCAATAATTTATTTCACTGTGGGAGAATTCTGCAATCAATTATCGTTCTTTATGCTTATGAGAATTTTTACACGTAGTTCTTATATATTTAAGCCTTTTCAAACTCTTAGCTACTTCGGACTGCCGCTGTCAGCTAGTTCGTAGTACCTAGAGATCATATATTCTTCTCCTTCAAAACAACCAACGACCATATCAATTGCTCTAACTGAGCAACCAACACATTAAGATTTGATCTCCAAGCTTCAGTCTTAGACCGAAAGAGAGAAAGTTAAATCAAAACTTAAAAAAAACGATCATCCATCATCTTATATTGCTTTTTAATGACACGACCAAAAACAATAACGAACAAAAAGCCCAAAGGCTTTCCTCTTCAAGCGGAAACCTTAGAAAAGATTTTAATGAACGGAAGAAACTAACTGAAAATTTGGAAACAGAGATATACGCTCTCGGCTCTTCACATGACCATAGTCAGAACTAGAATGGATGAAAGGGGTTAATTCTTGGAATTTTGTAGGGCAAAGAAACTTTTTTTTTCAAAATCCAGTGAGGGAAAATTAGCATCTCTCTTCAAGTAGGTACTTTGTCCTCTTTCCCTTTAGCATGAAGAGTTTTAATAAATATTTCATAGTTATTGCTAAGAAATTCTTTGACTCAAAAAGCCCTTCATTCTAGGTCTGTTGTTGCTCATGGGCTTTGTAATGTACATATCTGGATTTAAAGCAGAGATTGGAGGCAAGCTCCGTCCAAAGTCACCACTCCAGCCTGCAATGTTTACTTATAAGTTTGGATACAGCTTTCTATTTGTGGTCTGTGGGTTTTTAGCATCAGAGATTGCAGGAACATCTGCGGTGTTTTTGTTTATATACTGGCATAAGCACAAGTGGGCTAAACGAGAAAGGCATAAAAGGTAATTGGCTATTATTTTTTTATAGTTTATAACTACAAGCATATTCACAAAACTGTTTTTGTTTCTAATTGTTATTGGAACACGGAGGGATGTCAATTGAAGAGGGGAATGCCCCCCAAATTTTTACCCTCATACTTAACTCTAAAGTTTTGGAAAATACATTTTTTGGTATTTAAAAAAAATAAAAAAAAACAATAAATTGCTCCTCCTAGATTTAGGAAAACATGCCCACCTCCACTGCAATTTTGGGGCTCTGCGTTCCTAGGAACTGCTCTGTTTCTCCGTTATTGAAAAATGGACAAATAGAAGTGACAACAAAATAGTAAGTGTGATAGTAAAATAGAATTAATAATACTAAAAGTAAAACTGTAACTGTTAAAGGTAGATCTTTTTCTTTATATATACATATATATATATATATATATATAGTAAAACTGTAACTGTTAAAGGTAGATCTTTTTCATTATATATACATATATATATATATATATATATATATATATATATATATATATATATATATATATATATATATATATATATATATTATTCTTACAATCTTAGATATATTACCAGGTCTAAGAAATCCCTTTTCACCTTATTTGAGTTGTAGATTTAGTCATTTCTTAATCAATTCTCTTTCCTTCTGTCACTTCTTCTTCTTCTTCTTTTTTGCTTTCTTTTTTTATTATTTTAATTTTTTCCTTCAATTTTTGTTAGTAGATGTTTAGAATTTTATGTGCTTCATAGATTAATATTTTAATATCTAAATATTCTATTTCGTGATCATCCTGCTTCACGGGCCATGGAGCCCCTAAATTATTACTACCCCTTAAATTGTTTTCACAAGCACGTATACTAAGAGGGAACATCGAATCAGTTGATCTAAAAATCATGATTTGGATCACATATATAAATGTAGTGTCTGTCCGTTACACTATCTTTATCGTTACACTGTCTGTCTGTCACTAAGTATGACGTAAATATATAAAAAAAACTAACTAAAAAAACTTAAAAGAATTAAAAACTATCTTCTATAAAAAACGAAAAAAATAAAAAAAAGAAAAGAAAACTAAAAAAGAGAAAAAAGAAAAAACTAAAGAGAAATTTTTTTTTAAATTAAAAATTGAAAAAAGAAAACAACTAAAAAATAAAAAATAAGAAAAGAAAAGAAAAAAAAATATCGATTGCATTTTGATGTCTCTTAGGGGATTTCTTTTTCATTCTACACCTTCAAACAAAGCAACAACTTAAGCCGCTTGGTCCCATATGTTTTTGTTCCCCCCTCCCCTTTTTTACTCCTGCTAAAGCCAATTTTCATTTTAAAAAATCTTGGTTCTTTACTTTTCGTAATTTATGAAGAAATTTTGTTGTACAAGTTCCCACAAAACCACTTTAAACAATCATAAGCCATTCTCACTGTCCTTAGTACTTTTGCTAAGGATACGACATTTTATTCTTACAGCCTGCAATTATTTTGTTTCCTTTCTCTTTAATTTTTCCATTTTTCCTTTTCCCTCTCCTTTTCTCTTTTTCCCAATTTACATCAATAAGTTTCATTTATCGCCCTCTCACCCAAGTGGTTCTCTACATTAGAAGATTGATAAGCGATAGAATCATAGTTCGACAGTGCTGATTAGGTCCTTCGTTCTGTTGTGATTTTAAATTAGTTCTTTAGAGAGCTAAGTCAAAAGGAAAACGACTTAAAGTGATTAAAATGTGATTTTAATGTAGTGACATTTTTACTCCGTTGAAAGGGTATTAAGACACATTACCCTGAAGAATTACGATGATTAGAATAGACGTATTTTTGGAGATTTTTGAAACTGTTTTATTCAGTATCTAATTCATCATGACTTTTTAAGGGTTTTTCTACTACATGAAGTGGTTAAGTTATGTTTCGTTTAGTATAACCTTTCAAACTTCAAGTAGTCTTTCCACGCAAAGCTGACGTAGAAATGCCTAAAACCATCTTAAGCATCATGAACAATGCTATTCAAATACTTAAGAAACTATGTAATAGATATGGAGATGCAAGCTCTAATCAAGCGTGAAAGGCATTCTAGGAGTTATTTATCTAGTTGTTGGTTAGTTTATTTCCGAAATCAATTAAGGTAATAATTTACCCTGGAATTCTTGTTGCTGTAACTATGATGATTTTCTCGTTCCGTAACATCAAATTACTTAACTTAAGAATCTATGGAGAGCTTCAGTCTACTTGAAAGATCATACGTTACAGACAACATTGCTCTTTAAGATAACGCACCGCAACCTAAAGTTTTAAGTTATGCTAGCGTGAGATGTTCCTCGGGGCAGCGTAAAAGAACTTTTTTGAGTATCATAATGCACTTTTCCAATTACTGAGGCTTAAGCTATAGCTTGTGTCAATATTTCCTGTATATCTGACAGTTATTTTGTTTTCCTTTTTCTGAGTTGTAGCACAATTACAACAATATATTTTAAGCTATCGTCCACTTACACAAGTGATCCTCCACGCTAATATGTTCAAATACTATAGACTCATATTTCAATAATGCTGATTGCGTCTTTCGCTCTGTTACGATATTAGGTGAGTTTTTTAGGGAGTGTTAATCAGAGAGAAAATGCCTGATCATTCGAACAACTTTAATGCAAATTGTAACAACCTTAGTTCATTGAAAGCACTTTAAGGGACTTCTATCCTGAAGAATTCTGACGATATATGTATGTTTTTTCTGCTTGGTGGAAAATTTTTGCCCGTTAGTGGAAACTTGTGTCGGCTTTTTAGTGGTTTTGATTCGTAATTTTCTATGCTAAGTGGCCAAGTTATGTTGTAATTAGTGTAGCTCTTAACGCTTAAGCATGTCCTTTCACACAACGCCAACGTCACTCAAGGTTCACATAGCAGCGAAATTCGGTCATAGTTGCAATTTAATCTCCAATTTCAACGATCTTAGTTGCTTTGTCAAAGCTGTCTAGCAATTTATGAAGATAAAAAAAAATAAAGTACATTGGCCACCTTAGCAATTTTTTCAGCAGGTTTCATAACACATCAAGAAGATGAAAGGAAGACGCAATTACTTTTAGCTGAGAATCTGATTCTGGCTTTCCACTACAACAAAAAGGTTTACAGTAAAAAGAAAAAAAATGCAGTTTTGTTCCTGAAAGTATAGGAGTAAAACATTATTCTAATTTCTTTCTGCCTCTAGTCTTTAAACTTCAAATATTTTGCCAGTAATTGCTTGACAATTGGAAAATCTTGTGTGAACCAAACAACTGTAATTTCTCATTTATGCGATTGACGAATAGCCTATGGCAACATTCTTTCTGTGTGAACTAAGGCTGAGTATCCAGAAAACTCTGTCAACTATCGCCTAGAGTCATCACAAGCACAATATTCAAGGATTAAATAATGTAGAATTGGTCCAGGACCCAGATTTGGAACCATGCCGTAGCATGGCCTGCCAACGCAAGGACCTTCGTAGTCAGGAGTGTCCTTTAATATGATACAAGACAATGTGGAATTGAGATCCAAGCTCTTATCAAACATTAAAGGCTTTCTAGGAATTTTTTTAAATTCATATTAAAGTTACTATTTGCTCATCCCGAAATTCAGTTTTGGTACCGCTACATTGACTTTTCCATAACGTAATGCAAACTAACGTGCCATAAAACTCTACATTTGAGTTGAGTCTACAGCCTACTTTAAAGACAAATTTTTTCCGTAATATTACATAGCTTTCGTGAAGTCTATGCAAGCAGCAAAGGTTCTAAGGGGTTGTATGAAAGAACCCTTTGTCTTGTTCAAGTGTCACGATGCAATTTCCCGATTACTAGAGCTGAAGCTATAGCTGAAGTCAGTGTTTCCTCTAAAGAAGACAATTATCTTGTTTCCCTTTCCCTGAATTGTACCTCATTGACGCCAATAAATTTCAAACTACCCCACTTTTACTCAATGATCTTCTAGCTTGAAATAGTAAAACACAATACAATCATGTTTCGATAATGTCGATTGCGTTCTCTGCTCTTCTGTGATATTCAGGGTTGCCGCCTATAGCATAAAAGTGCTATTCTAGCACTATTTTATCATGTGTAGCACTGTAGAACGTACTATATTGAATAACCAAATAGTAACACTTTCGTGCTACAGAGAACTTTTGTGCAACGATTTTTGTCTTGGATGAAATAATGGAAGTTTTGAAAAACGGCAAAGGAATTAACAAAAAACGTAGAGCGCCTTTTTCCCGTCTTTATCTCGGAAAATTAGCGCAAAGTTGATATAGCCAGGACCACCTTTTTGCCGTGTTCGTTTCAAAAGTTTGGAGCTAAGTTTTAAATAATCAGACATAAAAAGAGGAAAAAATTGACTTAAAATAATCCTAGTACACTTAAATGGAACATGCGCTTGTCGCACTGCAAGCTACGACACGCTCAAAAAATATTTGACTGTAGCACCGAAAATCGTCTTGTAGCCCGCAAATTTGTGCAATTTTAGTACTTTAGGAACTGACCATGGTTGCAACCCTGGTGATATTTGGTGAGTTCTTTAGAGAGCCTAGTCAGCCTAGTCAACGGAAAAACAGCTGGATATTTAAGTCACTTAAATCACAACGGGACATTTAGTTCACTTGAATACCAAAGGTGACCTTTCTAGTTCGTCAAAAGTGCATTAATAAGATATTAGCCTGAAGAATTACGATAGTAAAAAGTCATATTTTTGACGTTGAGTCGAAAATGCTTGGTAGTTAATGGAAACTATTTTATTCAATAGCTAATTCATGACAACGTTTTACCGGCTTTCGCATTTCACATTTTCATATTTTTTTTAGTTTATTTTTGATTTTTTTTTACTCTTTTCTAATGCCTGTCTTCTAATAAAAAGCTTAAGAAACAGGCATAAAATTACATTCAAAAAAGAAAACACAAAAAATAGCCCTTGGTTAATTCTTAACTGTATCAAGAAATCAAACTGTAAAATCAACTGGTTTGCACTTTCAAAAACAGATCAAAAATTTCTTTATATGCAGTTTTGTTGTGTTTTTACGAGTCGGATAAATATTTAGGTAGGGGGAATTAAACCACTCAACTCCCTTGTTTACGGCTTTATACTGTTACGTAGCCTTCTAACATAAAGCTTAAATTATTCGTTTTTCTGTAATTCTAGTTGAACGGAAACACTGTTATGAAAGAAATAATCCGAAAATCCAGTTTAAATTGGTCACATGCAAACTGACACAGCTGTAATTCTTATAAAAATTATAAAAATCCGTTACACAAAAACCAACGTCAGCATTTCCGAAAGCGCTGATAGTTATTTTGCTTCCTTTTCCGTGAATTCTACCAAATTTATACCAATACATTCCAAGCTATCGTTCTTTTATACAAGTCATTTTTAGATTGTAAGATTCAGACTCAGTAAAATCATGCGGCAACAACGTGGATTAGGTCTTTCATTTTGTTGTAATGTCTGGTGAGCTCTTTAGAGAGACTAGTCAGATGGAAAACGACTGGACATTTAAGTCACTTAAATGCAAATGGTGACATTTCTAGCTCCTTGCGTTAAAAAAGATTAGTCTGAAGAATTACAACAATAAAAAAGTCATGTTTTTGGCGTTTAGTGGAGAATGTTTTCTGTTTAGTTTAAACTATTTTATTCAATTGCTAATTCATAACGAAGTTTTACCGGCTTTCACATTTCATATTTTCTAATTAATTTTTACTGTTTTTCCCTCTCTTCTGTTTTCTCAGCAAAAACTGAGTTATTTTATAGGACATCTTTTTCTTTAGTAATTCAGTACCGTTTTTCCTAATATTTTAATAAATGTTCAAGATTATTTAAGTTTCCACTTGTCAAATCCAAACAACTAGGTCCCATTTTCACTGTTCTTGGTGCTTTAAGTTAAGGCTATGTCAGTATTTCTGATAGAGCTGACAGTTACTTTGTTTCCCTTCCCCGGAATTGTACCTAATTTACACCAATAAATTCCAAGCTATCGCCCTCTTACACAAGGGATTTTCTAGATTATAAGATTCAAACTCTGTATAATCATAATGCAACAATGCTGATTAGGTCCTCCGTTCTGTTGTGATTTTAGATGAGTTTCTTAGAGAGTTTAGTCAAAGGGAAAATGAATGAACATTAAAATCACTTAAATTCAAGTGATGGCATCTCTAGCTCGTTGAAAGAGCATTAAGACGCATTAGTCTGAAGAGCTACGATAATATATAAGTCACATTTTCTAGATAGAAAATGGTAAGCGGAAAATAGATATATCTAAAGGGCATTAATAATAAATAGTACCCCTTAGATAAGGGGTGCTAATAAAAATTGCAATAGTGATAGATAAGGCTACACTCTTATTGAGAGATTTGATACACGTGGTTGTTGACATTCAGGCAACAAAATGTGACACGCAACGTTTTGAAAATGTTTTTAAGATTTTTTAATATTAATATTATGAAGATTGTTATTTTATGTTCAAAGTTATTTATTGAAAAGAAACCCAAATTGAAAGAAAAACCAATAAAAATAATTCACAACCAGCACCAATAAAGGTAGTGAAAATGTTTGGACTGTGTATCTAGTGTTTCTGTTTCTTTATCTTTTCTTTTTTTTTTATGGTCTAAAGACGGCTATCTTAAAGACAATCCCTGGATGTTTGACCGGTATGGTTCTGTTTAATAATCCGTTACTAGCTGAAGAGCTGGTTTCGCAGACCTTTTGTCAAACAGTTCGTGGTAACGAACAGTAGTAAGGAGCGACCCGGCTCAATAGTAACCAAAACTCTAAAAAATAGAATTTTGATACCAATAGTTACACCAAAAGACATTTTACTGCTGATTTTAAATATATAAGTTTCATCAATATTAGTCTTATCCATCAAAACTTACGAGCCTGAGAAAATTTGACTCATTTTAGAAAAAAGGGGAAACACCCCCTAAAAGTCATATAATCTTAATGAAAATCACACCATCAGAATCAGCGTATCAGAGAACCCTATTGAAGAATTTTCAAGATCCCATCTACAAAAATGTGGAATTTCGCATTTTTTGCGAGAAGACAGATCACACATGCGTGTTTATTTGTTTTTTTGTTGTTATTTTCCAGGGGTGATCGTATCGACTAAGTGGTCCTAGAATGTCGCAAGAGGGCTCATTATAACGGAAACTAAAATTTCTAGTGCCCTTTCTAAGTGAAAAAATTGGAGGGCACCTAGGTCCCCTCCCACGCTCATTTTTCCCCAAAGTCACCGGATCAAAATTCTGAGATAGCCATTTTATTCACCATAGTCGAAAAACCTAATAACTATGTTTTTGGGGACGACTAACTCCCCCACAGTCCCCGTGGGAGGGGCTCCAAGTTACAAACTTTGACCTGTCTTTACGTATAGTAATGGTTATTGGGAAGTGTTCAGACATTTACAGGGGTATTTTTGGGGGGTTTGAGCGGGGGGAGAGAGAAAAGTTGAAGGGGGTTATGTGGGAGGATCTTTCAATGGAGGAATTTGTCATGGAGGAAGAGAAATTCAATGAAGGGGGCGCAGGATTTTCTTGCATTATTAAACAAAATGAAAAAATAAATATGAAAAGTTTTTTCAACTGAAAGTAAGGAGTAGCATTAAAACTTAAAACCAACAGAAATTATTACGCATATGAGGGGTTCACCTCCTCGTAATACCTCGCTCTTTACGCTAAAGTATTTTTAGTAATTTTAACTATTTATTCTACGGCCTTTGTGATACAGGGGTCATTCTTAAGGAATTTGGACAAAATTTAAGCTTTAGTATAAAGAGCGACGTATTGAAGAGGGGGTGAACCCCCTCATATACGTAATAAAGACATACGAATATAGAAGTTCGTTACGTAAGTTAATTCGTAAGTTACGTATATTTTTTACTAATGAAAATATTCGTAAGAAATCAGAAGTTCTAGTTGCCTTTTTAAGTAATCAAAAAATTGGAGGGCAGCTAGGGCTCGTCCTCCGCTCCTTTTTTTCTCAAAATCTTCCGATTAAAACTATGAGAAAGCCATTTAGCCAAAAAAAAATAACATACAAATTTCGTTTTAATTATTCAAGTGTGGAGAGCCAAAATCAAAGCACGCATTAATTAAAAAACGTTCAAAAATTAAATAAAAAAAACAAGTTTTTAAATTGAAAGTAAGAAGCGACATTAAAACTTAAAATAAACAGAAATTACTCTGTAGATGCAAGGGGGCTTTTCTTCCTCAACGCCCTGCTCTTTACCCTAAAGTTTTTTACTGTTTTAAAAAGTAGAGTTAATAGAAAGTGTGAAATACGGAGTAATTTCTGTTCGTTTTAAGTTTTAATGTTGCTTCTCACTTACAGTTAAAAAACTAGTTTTTTTTTATTTAATTCTAAATAAGCTCAGCATAAAAAAAAACTTTTACAGATAGTCTTAAGCCATATTTGGCTCATTATCCTCCTCCCTCCCTCTTTTTTTTATTAAAATAATTTCTTGTAGTTTGAATAATAATTACGCTAGCCGCCCTAGTGATAGGTGAGCATTTTGAACCAAAATTAAGGCTCTTAACGAATTTTTTCAGACTAAGGACTAAATCATTTTTTATGCGACAAAACCCCAATATACTAATTTTCGCGAAAAATATGGAGATTTTCGAAAACATGCATAAATACACAATTATTGCTCACTTATATAGATAGCATGGATTTATATATTGTGGGTGCAGTTCAATTTTTTTAATTCTTTTTTCTTAGGGTTTTTGATGTCCATGGGAGGAAGGGTCGGCCAATAGTAAAAAATAAAAATATGGAAAATTTTTCATTTATAGACTGTATTCTTTACCTAGTTTTCTAAAAAATGTTTTAAAAACATTTTCTATATTTTTAAGGGAAGAGGTTTCAGTCATAAAACACTAAGTGGTTGGCTGGAAAAAAATGGTTCATTTTTCAGGTTAATTTTTAAGATTCTCATAAATTTGTCTTCAAAACAACATTTTACTATTGAGACTAATCGAGATAATAGTTACCATTCCTGGATCATCAACAAATGGCAATTTTTCGAACTAGCTAGTGTTTTTAAACACGTTTCTTTTTTGTTAAGGTCCGTGGTTCATTCTTTAATAGATTATAGCCACCGTTGCAATTATAATTGTTTTCTATAATTAAACATACCTTAAATCAATTTTGAAGAATCGTTGAAATAAAGTTACTTTACTAAAGTTATCTCCGGGAATTTAGATTCCATAGGGAACTTTTATTTTCTATTGAAGTTACATTTCTAAATGTTTACAAGCTATTATCCAATTACTAAGCAAATAGAACTTGGCAACGGCAAATCCTGGAAGTTAAATGCCATAAACGTGGCTTTTTGTGCTAGAAAATCAAAAGCAAAGTAATGTAATTTCATATTCGAAATTCAACGAAAAACAGTAAATTTCCGAATAATGCATTTAAACCATAGCTAGTAAATGAAATAAGTTGATAGACTCAGATTTTAGGCTATCTCTAAGTGGATTAACTGTTCCGAAGTGGGGAACTCGTTAAGATCCAGAATGAAAGTCGGTTTGTGGTCAGAATATAAAATAATATTGAATATTATTGATTGAATTGACAGAATATTATTGACAGAATATATACTGAATATGCTTCATCTTCTATATGCACTACAAGCGCTATCACAATGCGATCAGTGACGTTCAAGACGTCATTTATATTGTCTTGCTATTTTGATATCAACCTTTCCCTCTACACTGAAGACATTTTCAAAACTTTATGATAAAGCAAGGACTATTATTCAAGAAATTAACCGTTCTTCCTTTTAAACCCTTGCTCGATTTGATATCTCTTTATTTTCTGTTGTATGCATCTTTCACTGGTCTAAGTCTGGCACAATATCTTTCTTTATACTTTAAATATAATGTACTATTAAAAAAAATTTTCAAGTGAGATTTGTTTGTTATTTTTTTCTGAATATTGTGGTTGAAATTCTGCATATGTCCTATTTGAAGGTATATCAGAAAGTGCCGGAGGGGTCAGATGCTCTTTAAATGTATTTAGAAAACATTCCAAACAGGATATAAAAGAAGTGATTAGGAGCGTTATGTTTAGGATGTATTTTTCATATAGTTTGTTTATTATTTATTTGTAATTAAAGCTGTGCACCTTCAATAGTAATCTGAAATATAATAACAAATTTGCATCAACAAGAACAAAAAATCCGGCATTGGTAAGCAAATACCACACGCTAGACGGGAAGCAAATATAAAACCTAAGGATTTTGCTGTTCAGCACCCTATGAACGTAAGGTGTGTCGGGGGCAGGGGGCAAAAAATGCTTTTTAAAATTTAGGGACACATTTTTTTCGTTAATTTCAGTGAAAATACCAAAAAAGAGTAGTTCTCGAATAACAAAAAAATAAAAAATTCAAAATCCAGAAGGGGAAAAATCTAGGGGATACCCCCTAAGGTCCTTAGGCACCGTAAAAGGCAAAGGCGCCGTAATAAGAAGATATTAGCCAAAAACTGATGAGCAATGTAAAGCACTGTCTATATACTTATAATTAATCAAAAACAAATTATTGGCCAAGCAACTGACCAACGTCACTTGTACCAATGTAAGTTTGTACCGACTGACCAATGTCAAGCACTATTTATATAATTTATATAAATATTTTCAAGAGCAATAGTTTCAAATAGTGTCAAGTTAGGATTTCAAGAGCAAAGAGCAGCAAGGCACAATGCAAACTATTGGACAATTACAATCAACCTGAAAAACCTAAAAATGACGGCTAACTTAAATTAGATTAAATAAAAAAACAAGTTTTTTCAAATGAAAGTAAGGAGCAACATTAAAACTTAAAACGAACAGAAATTACTCCGTGTATGAAAGGGAATTTTCCTCCTCAACGCCTCGTTCTTTACGCTAAAGTTTGACTCTTTCTCTTAACTCTATTCTTAAAACAGTAAGAAACTTTAGCGTAAAGAGCGGGCCGTTGAGGAGGAAAATCCCCTTTCATATACCGAGTAATTTCTGTTCGTTTTAATGTTGCTCCTTACTTTCATTTAAAAAAACTTGTTTTTTTAATTTAATTTCTGGACGTTTTTGAATTAATGCATGTTTTCATCTTGGTTCTCCGCACATAAATAATTAAAACGAAATTTGCATATTAATTAATTGCAATTAATCGGAAGATTTTGAGAAAAAGGAGTGAGGGAGGAGGCCTAGTTGCCCTCCAATTTTTTGATTACGTAAGAAACCAACTAGATCTTTTAATTTTTTACAAAAGTTTTCACTGGTAAAAAATATACGTAACTTACAAATTAATTTACGTACCGAACTTCTATATTCGTATGTTTTTATTGCGTGTATGAGGGGGGTTCAATCCTCGTCGATACCTTGCTCTTTACCCTAAAGTTTAAATTTTGTCCCAATTCCTTAAGAGTGACCTCTGGATCACAAAGGTCGTAGAATAAATACTTGAAATTACTAGAAATACTTTAGCGTAAAGAGTGAGGTATAACGAGGAGGTAAACCCCTCATATGCGTAATAATGTTTGTTCGTTTTTAAGTTTTAATGTTGCTACTTACTTTCAGCAGAAAAAACTTTTCATATTTATTTTTCTATTTTTTCAAATAATGCTAGAAAACCCCGCGCCCCCTTCATTGAAATTTTCTTCCCCCATGACAAGTTTCTCCATGTAAATATCCTCCCACGTAACCCCCCCCCTCAAATTTCCCCCCTAAACAAAAAAAAAATCCCCCTGAAAACGTTTGTACAGTTCCCAGTAACCATTACTATAGGTAAACACAGGTCAAAGTTTGTAACTTGCAGCCCTTCCCACGGGGACTGCGGGGGAGGAAGTCATCCCTAAAGACATAATTATTGGCTATCTCAGAATTTTGATCCGGTGACTTTTGGAAAAAATGAGCGTGGGAGGGGGCCTAGGTGCCATCTATTTTTTTGTCACTTAAAAAGCGCACTAGAACTTTTAATTTCCGTTAAAATGAGCCCTCTCGCGACATTCTAGGACCACTCAGTCGATACAATCACCCCTGGGAAAAAAACAAAACAAACAAACAAACAAAAAAAACAAATAAACCCGCATCCGTGATCTGTCTTCTGGCAAAAAATGCGAAATTCCACATTTTTGTAGATAGGAGCTTGAAACTTCTACAATAAGGTTTTCTGATACGCTGAATCTGATGGTATGATTTTCGTTAAGATTGTTTGACTTTTAGGGGGCGTTTCCCCCTATTTTCTGGAAGAAGGCAAATTTTCTCTGGCTCGTAACTTTTGATTGGTTTCTTTTAACTTTTCGTAACTTTTAACTGATCTTAATGAAAATTATGTATTTAAAATCAGCATGAAAATGCAATTCTTTTGATGTAGCTATTGGTATCAAAATTCCATTTTTTAGAGTTTCGGTAACTATTGAGCCGGGTCGCTCCTTTCTACAGTTTGTTACCACGAGCTGTATGATGAACAACGTTGAAATCGCTATTGTCAAAATCTTGAACAGGAGGTTTGAAGTTTATCATCTTGAATAACCATGAAAATCACATTTTTACGAGGATAAAACGTAGGATGTATCTCTTTTTTGTCCAGGGGGTTCATATTAAACCAGTGGTCGTTATTATGAAAATTGGAATATTTAGCTACATTTTTTACGGTGCCTATATATATATATATATATATATATATATATATATATATATATATATATATATATATATATATATATATATATATATATATATATATATATATAAAATAAATTCTATATTACATATATAACATATGATATATTATATATTATAATATATATTAATATAGTATATTAAATTATTAACTTTAGTATATTAATTCTTATTATATAATAAAATTAGTATATAAAATTAATAATAAAATTATTCATATAATAATTGTAATAATGAAAAAAATAATATATTAATTATTATTAATTAATTAATATAATATATTTTAACATATAATTTATTATATAATAATTATATATATATATATATATATATACAATTTGCATAATAGATATATATAATAGTTTCTGTAATGGTGTTTTCTGCTATTTCGTGCTACGAAATGACAATTTTGACCCCACATGGAATTCATAAAAGGTAGTCTCCGAGCCAAAATTGAACCAAAATTATATTCAAAGTTAAAAGTAGATGAGCGAAATTCTAATAAACTTGCATCTTGGTTATCTTTGTTCCAAAACTGTAGAAATTAAAACATGCTTATCCTCATAGGCAGTAGATGAAACTCCGATACAGAGAGAAGTTCCGAGACCAGGCCTCCTACTGAGTAATTTTTATGGACTAGGAAGACATACTCAAAGACAAATACCTTTAGTTAGTTATGTTAGAAACAAGTAATCCTGAATTAATTTATAGATGGTCAAACACCCCAAATATTCGATCAAAAACACCACGAGATCAACTTAGGCCTATCATAGATCAGTAAAAAAAGAGCCAAACTCTAAACGAGTGTTAGCCGAACGAGGGGTTCGCCCCCTCTTCAATACCTCGCTCTTTACACTAAAGTTCGAATTTTGTTCCAATTCTTTAAGAATGACCCCTGATTTACAAAGGCCGCTTAATTAGAATAAATAGCTTCTTTGAAATTACTAAAGACACTTTAGAGTAAAGAATGAGGTATTGAGGAGGGGACGAATGCCCTCATATATGTAATAATTTCTGTTTGTTTTAAGTTTTATTGTTGCTCCTTACTTTCAGTTGACAAAAACTTATTTTTCAACTTAATTTCTCATTGTTTTTTTTAAATGAAGCTGGAAAATTAAGCGGCCCCTTCATGAAAATTCTCTTCCCCCATAATAAATTCCTTTATGGA
Organism: Artemia franciscana; assembly: GCF_032884065.1. Classification (NCBI taxonomy): domain Eukaryota; kingdom Metazoa; phylum Arthropoda; class Branchiopoda; order Anostraca; family Artemiidae; genus Artemia; species Artemia franciscana. The sequence goes on from NC_088863.1 coordinate 15,091,885, forward strand.
AAGATCCTCTCAAGTTACCACCTCCCCCAACCCCCCTTTCACCAGAACCCCCCCCCCTGAAATGTCAGTATACTTTCCAATAACTAATGCCATAGGTAAGCAATGGGCAAAGTTCATAACTTTCAGACCTTCCCCCGGGGACAGTGAGGGGATTAAATCGTCCAAAAAGACATAGTTATTAGATTTTTCGACTATGTTGAACGAAATGGCTATCTCAAAATTTTAATTCAGAGACTATTGGAAAAAATGAACATGGGAGAGAGTCTAGTTGCCCTCCAATTTTTTTTGCGTATTCTAGGACCACTGGTTCGATACGATCAACCCTGGGAAAAAAATTAAATAAACACGCATCCGTGATCTTTCTTCCGGCAAAAAATGCAAAATTCCACATTTTTACATATAGGAAATTGAAACCTCTACATTAGGGTTCTCTGATACACTGAATCTGATGTGTGATTTTCATTCAGGCTTTATGACTTTTAGGGGGTCGTTTTTTCCTTTTTTTGAAAACAAGGCCAATTTTCTCAGGCTCTTAACTTCTGATAAGTAAAACTAAACTTGATGAAACTTATAAAATTAAAATCAACATAAAAATCCAATTCTTTTGATGTATATATTGGTCCGATATTGGTTAGCTCGGGGGGGGGGGGGTTAGGCCCGAACCTGAAGACATCCATACTAAATCTTTCAGCATCTCTGAATTTTTCTTACACCTAGCCAATTAGTCCACAATTTCAAATACTTACCAGCGATTTCCTAACTTGAAAACTAGTTGAGTAAGATTAATGAAAGCATCATGAATGCTTAGGAAGCTACTGGCACTAATACGAACAATTCAATGCAGTTCTAAACCACCTGACACCAAAAAGGCTGCACACCCTCCTCCTCCATCCTAGTCTCTAAAAACTTTCCTATTTACACCTTTCCTATTTACACCCATCAAGAAAATCCACCCGGAAGTTCCATCCAGAAGTTCTTGACTGTATTGTGCGAAGCAAGAGGAGAAAGGTAGTATAAAGCTGACGAAGCGGGCTTTTGCTAGGAAAAGAGCCAACTGTTTATCAAGTATAATTGTGATTGCATAAAATTTCACAGCACAAGAAGGCGGCTTCCTTGCCAATGCTGGCAATGAATATTCGCAGACTTAAAAAAAACACACTTTTTTGTTTGAAAAAAAAAACAGGGAACACTGAAGTAGGGGACCACTGCTTCAGAGCCTGGTCCCCTGGCTACAACATGAGGAAGCAGGAACAAGTCAGAAATTTTAGGTAAGGATACATTACGGAGAAAAATTACGGAAACGGATTACGTCCGTATTGAGTTCCATGGTGCCCTATAAAAATGTATTTTAATGGATTCTAAGTAAATTCACAAACATTTGAAATGAAACCTAACACCCAAAAAATAATACAGATTTCTTAAAATTTTTAAGAATGTTGTAGACAAATTGTAATATTATCATTTTAGGTCTTTGCCCCCCTAAGCATCTTCACACTGACAGCAGATATAAGAAATAATTTTCATTACATGGCCTTTAATTTCTTCTTAATAATTAAGAACTCCAAATCTAATTCTGTAATTTACATTCTTATTACCCAAACTTTAGCCTACAGCTTGCCAGAAAAAAATCTTTTTGAAATTTGTTTGTTTTCATTTATTCTTTTTTACGCTCTTTATCAGGCTGGCTACGGTCCATTAGTGCTACTGATTTAAAAATAAAAGAAGCAAGGAAATCTTTCCTTTCGGGACATTAATGCTAGAGATGTAACTAGAAGTGGAAAAAATGATGAAAAATAAAATAATAAACTTGTTAATGAGCTGCTCGGTAGCAAATCTGACTAAGTCCATAAAATAAAACGTGGAGAAAATTAAAAAAGAAGGTTCTTTGTTGATTTTGATTTGAATACCCAGTCATCTACTAAAAAAATAGATCTGGGACTATTTGGTATTATGTTAGAGTGTGAACAATTATTCATTAGTTTGGATTTGCTGGAACAGGCACTGAAATCTTTATTTAGAGTTGTATAGCCTTTTTTAGAGTTTATAATTTGTCACTTCTTGTTATTCATCCTTATTTTTCGGAAATAATAAAAGAAAAGAATAAAAATTTGAAATTTAAGAATTAGAAAGTACTTGTGAAAGTAAACAGTTACGAGCCAATCAAGTGCTTTGATCGTAAAAGCTAAAATAAAGTATAAATAAACACAAGTCTAATCGTCTTCTCTAAGGGTTAAATACAGTATTTGTATGACTGATATATAGTTTTGAAATAATTTAGGTCAGAAGAGATAACTTTTCAAATTTCCGTAGAAAATATACAAAGTATCCTCTTTCTATCCCTAGTCCATCCGATCAATTATCATGTATATGAGATGTTTCCCCTCCATCAACAACTTGCTTTTTACGTCATAATTTGAACTTTGTTCTATTTGTTTAATAAGACTCCTGACGCACGACGATCATTTAATTAGAGCAAAAAGCAGCTTTCTTAAAATTACTAAAAAACATTGTCGTGAAGGGCAAGGTGTCGAGGAGGGGGCAACTCCCTCATATACGTAATAATTGCTGTTCGTTTTAAGTCTTAGTGTTGCTCCTTACTTTCAGTTTTAAAATCTGAATATTTATTGAATTATATTAAAAAGCCCATGAAAACTTAGTAAAAGCTATTTGATGGCTGGTACTTGTGGCATAGGAAGTAAAACTTAAATAGATACATCAAAAGAATTAGATTTTTATTCTGATTTTAAAAATACGATATTCATCAAGTTTAGAAATATCCATCAAAAGTTTCGAACCTGAGAAAACTTGCCTGATTTTTGAAATAGAGGGAAACATCCCTTAAAATTAAAGGAATTTAATCAAAGTCACACCATCAGATTCAACGCACCAGAAAACCCTACTGTAGAAGTTTCAATCTTCTATATACACAAATGTGGAATTTTGCTGTTTTTGCAAGAAGGATCGCGGATGCGTGTTTTTTTTTTTTTTTTTTTTGTTTTTTTTTCACGGGTGATCGTATCGAAATAATAGTCCTAGAAGACCGGGAGAGGATCCATTCGAATGGAAATTAGAGGTTCTAGTACCTCTTTTTAGTGACGAAAAAGATTGGAGGACAACTGGCCCATTTCTCCCGCCCTTATTTCCCCAAAGTTGTCTGATCAAAATTTTCAATAGCCCTTTTGTTCAGTGTAGTTGAAAAATTAAATAACTATGACCTTAGGGGTAAAATGAACACCCCTTGTCCGTGGGGAGAGGCCTGTAAGTAATGAAATTTTTTCAATGTTTACGTGGTAGTATTTGTTATTGGGATGTATATAATTTTTTTTTTCAGAAGGGGTTGGAGATTTTGTGCTTTGGGCAATTTTCACAGGGAAGATTTTCTTTGGAAAGGGAAGTTTCAGGGGAATGAATTTTCCAGGGAAAATTTTACACTGTGGGATTTAACATTACACGAAATTCTTTTTAATTGTCTTATATTCTCTTTGCAACCTCAATTTTGAATATAAGGATGTTCCAGGGACATATCCAGGGGCTGCTTTCCGCGTGCATGGTTTCAGGGGGAAAAATCCCACAGAAGGGGCATTTCCGTAGTGACCGAAAAACAGAATAGAAATTAAAGTATTTTTCAAGTGAAAGTATATTAAGATGAGTTTTTCAGTATAAACCGCCCGCAAGACGTTTTATTGGGAGGGGGGATTTTCAGCAAGGATAGAACTGTCTAAAAGGAATTTGACGGTGTAGGGATTCACTCTGGATGAATACGTTGGATGAAATTTTGACAGAGTGTCCCGTGAGGGGCGGGGGGTACATTTCATGGAGGGTGAACCGGATTTACCGGCATTATTTGAAAAACGATAAAAAAATTGAATAAAAAACAGCAATTTTTTAACTGAAAGTAATGAGCAGCATTAAAACTCAAAACAAAGAGAAGTTTTCCGCATATGAACGATACCCCCTCCTCAATACCTCACTCTTTACGCTAAAGTTTGATTGTCGTCCCAGTTTGTAAGAACAGATACTGAAACATAGGGTTATTTTATTAGAAGAGGAAGCTTCTTTAAAAGAGCTAACAGTTTTAGTGTAAAGAGCAAGGTATTGAGGAGGGGACAACCCTTCATATACAGAACAGTTCTGTTCGTTTTGAGTCTTAATGTTGCTCCTTACTTTCAGTAAAAAAAATCTCATTTAATCTAAATAAAACACTATATGTGTTACATTCTAAAATGCTCTCATGAAAGCGCTTGTTAATGTTTAGTTTATAGAGCGAAGAATAAAGTGGGGTGATAGTTGTCTTCATACATAAAATGATATCTTTTACTGTCGTCCATTTGAAAAAAATCAATGTTATCTTCAAAATCTTACTAATAAATCCAGGTGATTCATTCATTAAAACTAACCCCATGTTTAACCCCATGTTTGTGCGGAAGTACTAGAAAGCAAGATGGGGAGAAAATGTTAAAATAATAACATAAATTTCCCTAAGTTAATCAAACTGACAATTAAAAAGATCTGATTTTCGGTGAACGAATGGACAACTTATTAAGAAGGATAGGGTTTACTGAAGTTCACCCTCTTGGAGAAATATTGTTGAATCTGCAGAAAAGTTTTTGTTATGAGAATTAGATTCGAAAGTTAAAATTCCCAAGGTTTGTAACGGTAGCAAGAAAGTTTGTTCTAGTCTATCTCAGATGTATTTTAAGAGGTATTTAAAAATCAGAATTGGATCTAAAACATAAAAAGGACAAGTGACCCGTAATGAACTCGTATTTTGACCCGTAAAGAAACGGGCACAGTAGTTCTGCTCCAAGGAAAGGAAAACTATTTATCAATTACGTGGTGAATTACTACCAGCCGTGTGATACAGAAAGCACACTAAGTATCAAACTGTTCATGGTAGCGAACTGCAAATAAGGAGCGAATTGGATCACTAGTCACCGAAACTCTGTAAAACAGAATTTTGATACCCATAGATACATCAGAAGAATTGGCTTATTATGCTGATTCCAAATATATAAGTTTCATTAAGTTTAGTCTTACTCATCAAAAGCTACGAGCCTGAGATAATTTGTCAGTTTTTTGAAAAAAAAAAGGGAGAAAGACTCCGTAGAAGTCACATAATTTTAAAGGAAATCTCATCATTAGATTCAACGAATTGAAGAACCCTACTGTAGAGAGTTTAAGCTCCTATCCACAAAAATGTAGAACTTTGTAATTTTTGCCAGAAGAAAGAACACAGATGCGTCTTTTTTTCCTTTTTCCCCCTGGGGTGATCACATCGACCCAGTCGGCATTTGACGTCGGAAGAAGGGTCATTCTAACGGAAATGAAAAGTTCCAGTGCCCTTTTTAAGTGACCAAAAAACTGGAGGGCAACTAGGCTCCCTCCCAAGCCACTTTTTTTCCCGAAATCGTCTAATCAAATTTTTGAGACAGCTCTTTTCTTCACCATAGTTGAAAGGTCCAATAACTATCTTTGGAGATAACATGACCTCCCACAGCCCCTGTGGAAATGTCTTTAAGTTGTAAAATTTGCCCCTTGTTTACATATAGCATTTGTTACTGGGAAGTATGTATACATTTTTGTGTGCGGAGGGGAGGATGATTTTCTATCTAGGGGAGATTTTGCAATGGGAGAATTTTCAAGGGAGAGGAAGTTTTCAGGGGGGAACTTTTTAGGGGAAATTCTGCACTGGGAGAGTTTGCTATACAAAAGGAATTTCTATACGAAATTTCTTTATGTGTCTTGCTTTCTCTTTACCGATTCAATTTTACCCTTGGAGATCCTAGGGTAATTGTATGGGATACATTTCCACCACTATTAAATTGTCCAGAGGATGTTTCTTTCGGAGGAGGAATTTTTCGTGGATATCCACGGGGTTATTTAAGAAACGATAAGAAATTAATTTTTTTTTAAACCAGTTTTTAACTGAGAGTAAAGAGAAATATTAAAACTTAAAACACATATAAATTATTACAGATATGAGGGCGGTTTCTCCCTCCTCAATACCTCTCCTTAAGATAAAGTTTAAACTTTGTCGCAATTCTTTAAAAGTGACTCCTGAAACACAAGGCTTATTTAATTAGAACAATAGGTAACTTCTTTTTGTAAGTGCCGAAAAACTATAGGGTTAAGAGCGAGGTTTCGAGGAAAGGAAAACCCTCTTCAATTACGTAATAATTTGTGTTGGTTCTAAGTTTTAATGTTGCTCATTACTTACAGTTGAAAAAACTTTATTTTTATTTAGTCAAATGAAGAGTCTACATCTTATTGGCTTATTACTATTTTAGACATAAGAATATTTCTTTTCAAAAATTTGTAAATAAACAATCTTGGTTGCGCATCCGCCACAACTAAGTAAAGAATGAGATTTATCACATATTTACAGAAACACAAATTTTGAAAAAAAGCAGCGAAGTGAGAAAAACTGCCATTCAAAGCTGATTTAGGCATGATAACTAGAATCCTAATGGTAAGAGCCTGTGGCGAAAACAAATTTATGAGAACTTCTGGAAAAAAACCGGTGGTACAGTTAAGGATAAAGGAGAATGGGTGCCACTGGTTGCAGCCTCTGAGGGGCGGCAAACTGATTTTTTTTTTTTTACTGTTGTAGTGATGGTAGAAGGGGCACAATACCAACATTGTCACCGGGCGCTGAAAACCTGAAAACCCTAGCTACGACTTTGCTGAAACACCTCGATATGGAGTTGGATCAATGAAAATTGCAACATTGGAATTACCCTTGCTGAAACTTCATTAAGGAGAATTATGATTCCCATTCTTGAGCATCGAAGAATATCACATTTGTGGATGGAAAGCAAGATTGTGTCTACTTGTTTTTCGTGGAAGGTTAGAGCACTAGTGTGTGAATATTACGGTGCTAAACTATTGTCTTAATGTGTGTAAGCTATTGCTTGTGGAGTACAACGAGTTTTTATTGAAGCAGAGACCTCATTGCGATTTTACTGGAGACAGAGCAGGGGTCTACGTTAGATCTAATGCAGATCTATTTTTAAAATTTGCATCCATTAATTGTATAAATTCTTATACATCATTCACTGCTCGCAATCTCTAATCTCTTAAGGTTTAAGCGTTGAATCTTTGCATTTGAAACAAAATGTTTACGTCGCCTTGCGGGGAGTCACGTTGACCGAGCATCCAATGAAGACCCTTACAAACTCTTCTGATCATCACACACTCTCATTGACTGAATTTGAATTCAGAAACTTCCCCAGCTGGGTCATATCCAACGAATGCCATCAAGTAAACTGGTAAAAATATATTTTAAAGGACGAGTACATGGTAAGAAAAACCTCGAGGCCGACCTCAGAAGAGATAGCGCGACGGGTTGAATGGTCAAATCGCACTCCTAAATCATCCATTTAGCAGCACACAGAGTAAAGTACCGTAGTCATTTCATCAACTAGTGAGAAGACAAGAAACCCTAAATCTGCCACAGAGGCTGGATGGAATTTTAGTCAAGTAAGTCAATAAAAAGTCCTAGTCTGAGGTTTGAAAAGTCTGAAGATTTCAGAGTTAATTAATGCAGGCAGCTGAGAAGAAATTCAAACATCAAAAAGGACTTTGCTTCTGGAAGACTACTCAGCCGCTTTTTTTTCTAATTAGCTTTCAATGATATCATGGTGTTTTAGGGATCGTTCTGTTAGCTTTTACACCTGAAAAATGTTTCTGTTCTGAAAAGTGTTCAGGCTAAGTATCAACCATAAGATAGAACTGAATAGAAATTCGAACATTTAATTGGGTTTTTGTTTTACAGTATTCCTGTATCTGCTTCTTCTTTTAAAATAATTTTCCTCTAATTTAATGTATCCGTCCGTGGCCGAGTGGTTAACGCGCCGAACTCACGAGCGAAGGGTCGCTGGTTCGAATCTCGGTGGTGCCGACCGTTTGGTTTAGGACGAGGGTTAGTGGCGTTTCCCCGTAAGACAAGCCAAAAGTCCACCCAGCTTCAAATGGGTACCTAGAGAAATCTAGGGAAAAGCACGGGAAAGCGTCGGATGGCTTGCCCCCAACCACGCATTGCACCCCGGCCGAGGGCTGAGAATCAGGAGATCGGCACCTGCGCTACGCGAACCCTAATCGGTTTGCATGCGAAAGTTTGCATATATTTAACATAATTTAATGAGGTCCTAGAAATCATCTTGTTAGCATTCAAAATCTACGGAATCTGTAATATTTTTCTGTTCTGAAACATCTCTGAGTTTATTACCGTCCAAGATGCCATGCTTCATAATATTCAAAAGTCGAGCAGAAAATTACTTCTGGAAGCGCTGAATATCATGGTGAAATTCCTCACTATGCTGAGTGTGCATCACCTGCTCAGTGTGCATCAGAGGGCCTTCTTCCTCCTCTGCCTGCATTTATGACCTCCGGGGAAGGATACCCTGGTTTCAATTTATGGACCCCCAGGGGATAGGTTTCCCCTTGGTCCATGACTCTCTTCATGGGAGGTACTCTACATATCTGTAGAACGTTCCTCTATTCACTACCTAGGGACGCGCTGAGTGGCCTAGAGAAGGCCTCTACTGAGAGAGTGACTCAGTATATACTCGGGAAAACTTTTCAGTAGGCACTTTATTTTCAGACCCTTAAAAGAAAGAAAGAAATTACTACTTTATTTTACTCCGTCTTCTAAAGGAATAAGGGATGCTTTTAATAGATTTAATCTCGACTGAAAATGATCTATTCTAGATTTGACTGGAAGATTGTCATGCAAAACGAATATGAAATTCGAAAATCATTCTAAAAGAAATGTATTCTATAAGGTCCATATAGAAGATATGGCTATCTTTTTGAAAACCAGATAGAAAATTTCTTGTTGAACACCCAAAATCCACCAGGGCGAGGGTCTGGAATCAAAATTTCATATTTCGGCATCCGTAATACATTTTGGAAGTTCGCCTGACAAGAATGATTGATCAACAAAGGATAAAGCTTTTTATACTAACACGGAAAACGACCATTCCTCTGGAAATTCTTTATTCCATTTATAGTATATCGATGGGCTCTATCCCCTTTCCAAACCATCTTTCTCTTTCTATCTTACAATTTATCTTTGGCTAAAACAAAATTTTGCTTGGGACGTCATATAGTCAACTTTATAGCATAATTTAGGATTTATGGGAGAAGTATACCATATTTTTTAATTACAATTTTTTATGTTAGTCCTTTTAAATTTTTATATTTTAAACAAACAATTTAAAGTTTCAATGGGTCATGAAAACTTTAAGGAGGCTTCTGATTCAAAATCCATACAATTTTTTTTCTGACTTGGCCAATTATCATCAATTATAATTAATTATTTGTCATTGTCATCATCTAAAATTCTTTACATTCTATGCTTCATAGTAAGCAAAAGGGCTAATGTTTCAGTACTTTCTAAAATATTCTCTTATCATTCTCTTTTTTTTATCACAAATAACAGGAATTATTTATAACTGAACGCAATAACTAATGATAATTGTCTTCTGGAACAAACCCTAATTCTGTATTACTTTTCCAAAAAAGCTGCTTCTTTTAAAATGATTACATCCAGATATAAAGTATACATATATTCGTATTCGACTGAAAAGCTCTCTCACTGTTAAACAAGTAAAAGCTATCTTGTTCCCTAACATTGGTTAAGGTCCACCGAACAAGTTTGTTCAACTAGAACCAAATAAACAAAAGAGAGAAAATGTGATTTAAGATAAAGAAAAATAGAAGAGTAAGAAATTTTAATTCAATGTTTCAGAAACAAGATGACCTGTGAAATGTAACGAGTAAAAGGTGATCTGGAATGATCACATTCTTTGCTTTAAAACGAAGGGTTTTAACTAGTAATGTCAGTATTTATCGAGTTTGGGAGGCGAATTAAGGAGGTGTTAAATGGAAGGAGTAAAGTCGAAATGGAAGAAGTAAAAGGTGATCCGGAATTATCATATTCTTTGCTTTAAAACAAAGTGTCTTAAATAGTATTGTGAATATTTATCATATTGGGGAGGCAGATTGAATAGGAGTAAAATGGAAGAAATAAAGTAGAAATGGAAAGAGTAAAGGGTGAGCTGGAATGATAATGCTCCTTGCACTAAAACAAAGCGCCTTAACTAGTATTAAATAAAAAAAACAAGTTTTTTTAACTGAAAGTAAGAAGCGACATTAAAACTTAAAACGAACAGAAATTACTCCGTGTATGAAAGGGGCTTTTCCTCCTCAACGCCCCACTCTTTCCGCTAAAGTTTGACACTTTCTCTAAACTCTACTTTTTAAAATAGTAAAAAAACCTTAGTGTAGAGAGAGGGCATTAAGGAGGAAAAGTCCCTTTCACATACGGAGTAATTTTTGTTCGTTTGTAATTTTTAATGTCGCTCATTATTTTCAGTTAAAAAAATTTGTTTTTTTTATTTGATTTCTGAACGCTTTTGAATTAATGCATGTATTGATCTTGGCTCTCCGCATATAAATGCGAGGAGGAGGCCTAGTTGCCCTCCAATTTTTTGATTACTTAAAAAGGCAACTAGAACTTTTAATTTCTTACGAACGTTTCCATTAGTAAAAAAGATATACGCAACTTACGAATTAATGTATGTAACGAACTTCAATATTCGTATGTTTTTAATGCGTATATGAGGGGGTTCAGCCCCTCGTCAATACCTTGCTCTTCACACCAAAGCTTAAATCTTGTCCCAATTCCTTAAGAATGACCCCTGAATCACAAAGGCTGCAGTATAAATAGTTTAAAATAACTAAAAATACTTTAGCATAAAGAGCGAGGTATTACGACGAGATAGACCCCTCATATGCGTAATAATTTCTGTTTGTTTTAAGTTTTAATGCTGCTTCTTACTTTCAGTTGAAAAAAAACTTTTCATATTTATTTTTTCATTGTTTTTTTTTAAATGATGCTAGAAAGTCCTGCACCCCCTTCATTAAAATTCTCTCCCCCCATGACAAATTCCTCCATGGAAAGATCCTCCCACGTAACTCCCCCCAACTTCCCCCCAAACCAAAAAAAAATACCCCTGAAAACGTCTGCACACTTCTCAATAACCATTACTATATGCAAATACAGGTCAAAGTTTGTAACTTGCAGCCCCTCCCACGGGGACTGTGGGGAAGTAAGTCGTCCCCAAACACATAGTTTTTAGGGTTTACGACTATGGTGAATAAAATACCTATCTCAGAATTTTGATTCGGTGACTTCGGGGAAAAAATTAGCGTGGGAGGGGGCTTAATTGTCATCAAATTTTTTTGGTCACTTAAAAAGGACAATAGATCTTTTAATTTCAGTTAGAAACAGCCCTCTTGCGACATTCTAGGTTCACTGAGTCGATACGATCACCCCTGGGGAAAAAAATGAAAGAAAAACGGGTCGCTCCTTACTACAGTTCGTTACCACGAATAGTTTGACTGTCAATATTTATCATATTGGGGAGCAGATTGGGAGGTGTAAAAATGGAAGGAGTAAAGTCGAAGTGGAAGGAGTAAATGGTGATCTGGAATGATCATATTCTTAGCTTTAAAAAGAAGGGTATTAACTAGTAATAGGAATATTTGTCAGATTGGGGAGTATTAAAATGGAAGGAGTTAAGTAGAAATGGAGGGAGTGAAAGGTAATCTTGAATGATCACATTCTTTGTTTTGAAATAAAGGGTCTTAACTAATAATACCAATATTCATTTTGACTGGGGAGCCAAAAATTGGGGGAACATGGAAGTCGGTACAAAACTGAAGTTATATTTATTGTGTGTTATAATAAAGTTTAGCTTCAGAATCTCTGGACACTGATGTTTATTTATTAATCAGTGGTGTCAATTGCTGGGCAGGGAGAGCATTTGCCCCTTTAGATTTTATTACCCTCCTCAAAATAGATTTTAAAAAAATATATATTTTTTCTTAGCGTTTTCATTGGAAAAAAAATTCTCTTTTGTATTTTTATTGGTACACTTGAAAAAATAGCGAGACTGCCTACCTAGATTTAAAAAAAGACAAAAACAAGAACATTTTGACCCTTCCCAATTTTTTTGAATTGTCGTCAGTGTTATTAATGTGAATTTGGATAAAACATGTTTTAAAACGAATATTAGCGGATGACATACTGAATAACGACTGAAGACCACACTGCCTCTCCATCATACAAACAACAACATCAGTTTGTTGTTAACTAGATGTTAATATTAATTCCTCATTGTTTTACCTGTTGTTGTTTTAACGCAATATAATAGGATGGAAACGGTTTTTAACACAAAAAAGATTCCAACAAGTAAATATACATTGAACGTTAAAGTAAATATTTTCATTATTTCGGGTGAGGGTGGATTGAAATAACCGAATGGTTGCAAACAAAAAGAATGAGAAAGAATCAGAGATGGATATTTAGTGATTCAACATTGGAAGATAGGGATTAAATACCATTAGAGTAGCTGATAGTGCATAGTCTAGTGACTTCATTGTCTGGTGTCAGAGATGGATATTTAGTGATTCAACATTAGAAGATAGGGATTAAATACCATTAGGGTAGCTGATAGTGCATTGTCTGGTGACTTCATTGTCTGGTGTCAGAGATGGATCTTTAGTAATTCAACATTGGAAGATAGGGATTAAATACCATTAGGGTAGCTGATAGTGTTTTGTCAGGTGACTTTAAAAATTATAAAATATCAAGGAAAATTGGATATTTGACATGATTAATCTAAAGTGCAGGGGGAATGAAGCTGAGATTTCTTTGCAAGCGATATATTTATCAATATTTTTATCTTCCAGAACTATTTTAAGTCAAATAAATAATCCTTAAATTAAATCAGTTATACAGTTTTTATTATACTTAAATAACTATATAATTGATTAGTTGCAGTTATTAGTGTTATTATAACGTTTATTTATTAAATAAGAATTCTAAAATTAAATAAGGGAAGCAAAGAAGAAAACTAGTTACAGTCTGCAGAAAGGGGAGTCAGGTTAGCTCAGGAAAGTCTTGGCAGTTAGGCTAGTGAACTTTTAGCCGGTAGGCCTAATGAGGACGGAATAAACTCTCATGCACTTTAAATTACATGAAAAGACAAAAATATAGCCGTTTACACCTAAATAAAGTTGTAAAGCAGTTGAGAGCATTGGTGATGTTACTTTTAATCACATTGTCAGTTATAATCCACTGTTATAAGTCTCCCATATTCTTTATATAAATCTGTTTATATAGGTCACTTTCAGTCTCCGTACTTTATACAAGTCTCCCAGCCTCTGTTACCACTGTCATAAATCTCCCATATTCTTTGGTAAAAAAAAAAGAATAAATAATAATAGTCTCTTTTTAACCTGTTCAAATCAATGAATGGTAATTAAAGTGACACTAGTCAATATTAGCTGAAATTCAAGAGAATGGAAGCTTAAAACCATAAATACATCAAATTAATCCATTTTAATGCCAACTCTGAATATTTGAAGTTTCTTAATGTACTAAGGACATTAAAATAATACTTTTGTCCCCTGGATCAATTTAAAGGTTTACTCTTAGTTAAAACAGCGATTTTCAAAGATTTTTCTTTGGTCGTTTCAAAATTAAGACAGTTCCTGGGTTGTACCACGCTTTTATCAACGCTGCCGCGTTAACTGTAAAACTAATTACATTAACTGTTAAACTAAGTAACTTTAAAATAGATCAAAACTAATTAGTTAAATATAGCGACGTTTTTCATATATAAAAAATCGTACGTTAACAGTCTTTTGATTTTAAAAGACAGCTATTAGCACCATTTGAAGAGGGGACATATACCCCTAGATTTTGAAAATTATCTTGTTATCTCCATTTGATAGCTATGGGCTGTACAAAACCAACGAGACCAGCTAACTGGCCTTTTGAATTTGCCACCCATGTGCTTCGTTCTTTCGCAGCTATTAAATAGCTCTGTTACTTTTCGATGACCTTGTCTGAAACAACTCCCCACAGCTGTTTTATTACCCTATTCTCAACCAGAAGTATGATCTCTGAGTAGGGTTCAGTGAGAAACTAAGTATCGGCTGGTCAGTTTATCTTTGTTGATCCTGTATTTTTAATCAAAATGATTGCAAAGTTCTGATTTTTTGCGACTAAAATGCGAAAGAAAAAATAAAGAAGCTTTAGTTTCAAAAAACTGGTAGTAATATCTACGTTCAAAGTCTTGGGTTAGTGGAAATGGATTCCCCCACTTGTAACAGTCTTTTGGAAACAAGCAGAACAATAAATCACCTAGGTCAGCATGAAAGTTCTGTCTGCATCCCTGAACCCGTTACGAGGTCCAGTAGCAATCAGGAAACTGTCTCAGATATCTCTAGGACGGGGTACGACAAACAAGCTCAACTCATTCCTCAGAAATATATGTCTTCCACTTCTAACGAAAGGAAATTCAGTGCGCGTTATTTTAAGGCTTACGAATGGATTGAATACAAAAAAATCTTAGATTTTGTGTTTTACCTTGCTTGCAGCCACTTTCTTATTTGGGCTGTAAGGACTGGAGAAACTTCTGGAAATGAGATTTCATTGAGTCAGGAAATAAAAGTGGAAGGGACCCCCCTCTATTGTAAATTAAGCCACTACCCTCCTCCTTGATAGCTGAGGCACAATTACTCATCACTGTATACCCTCCCTGCCATATCCCTTTTATATTTAACTGAAGGCTGATGGAAAATTAGGCGATTTGGGCATTGAAATGCTCTCTTTTATGCATCTGCTATCATAACCATCTACGCAAATCGTTGCCAACAGGCAACGTCTAGAAAGATTGCAAATCAAGGGTAAAAAAGAGGGACTTCTGCTCAAAAAGTGTGCAAGTCAAAAAATATGAACGCCTCTCTCACTGTTCAGACAACTCTTCTCACTGGTCTCGAATTTGTTCAAATGATTTGAAAGGAATATTCGAGGACCAAGTATAATACTACAAACATAGGGCACTATCACCAGTTGATTTATTTGCACTAGTTTTAAAGATATAGATTAGATAGGCTGGGAAGCAATAATTTTGCTCTTTTCAGGTTTCAATTTTGCTCTTTACTTCCCTCGGGAAAACTTTTAAAAATAATTTTTGCTCGTTTTTGATTAAAATTTAGTTTAGAAACAACAATGCCATGATGTTTTTTATTTATTCGGCATAATTGCTGTTCGTTTTAAGTTTTGATGTTGCTCTTAGTTTTAATTGAAAACTTGTTCTTTTATATAATTTTTGATCATCTGCGATCTAGGGGAGATAAGAAATCTCATCCCTATAAGGGAGCTGAACCAAGAAGTCTTACAAGAATTGAAGGAAAAAATAAGTTTAGAGTGGAAAGAAAAATCAAAACATAGCGTCATTTCTTTTTGTAATTTTTTTTAAGAAAGGAAGAAATAGATCTTTAATTCTTTGTTTACAAAAAATAAATTTAGTAGCACTAAATTTAGTAGAAAAGATCAAAATTTCGAAAAAAATCATTTTTTTGTGTAGGTACGATAAATGGTAATATAAACTAAGATTGTTTTCATTTAAAAAATTTTGGAAGAATTACCGGAATTCTACTACAGAACTGGTTTCATTTGTCTTTCTTCCTCTTTGGATGCACACTTTTACGTGTGGAGAGCTTATTACGGTGGAATTATTAAGTAAACAATTTGAATAAGTAAGTATAATAATAAGTAATTCCTCCTTAATATAGAACTTTGAGTAGTCCCAGAACCACATGTCTACACTTCTCTAATTACTAGGTGGCAAGGGGTTGAGGTAAGGGGTTTAATTTACTATGGGGCATAGGGGGCAAATGCCTCTTCCAGGCCTGAGTTTGCACCCAGACTCCATTTTATCCTCCTACCTGCTGAAATTTAGTATTTCCTAAAATGTTGTCAAAACTAAGATAAGTCCGAATAATTCAAGCATCCATTGAAACAGGTCAGTTTTCTTTAGAAGAATTTAGCTTTTTTATTATTATATGACTCGTTCTTCAGTTTTCTCTGTCATGTTCCTTGATTTGAGAAAATCGGCTCCAACTTTGACTCTCCCACCGGATTTTGGAAAAATTACGTCATTCATTTTTGGTATGGATTTAGGGGTCTACTAAGAATGTTGTTACAAACCATGAGCTGGATGATCTCTGTTCCCTTTTAAATCAAAATGCTTAACAAAATACTTTCCCGGGAGATGCTTTAGGAAATGAGCGCGTCACATTTACAAAAACAGTGAAATTATCTGAAAATAATCATATGGAAGGGCCAAAACCGTGATTGAAACAAAAAAAAAGCTGGAATCGAATGCAAGACACTCTAATTTGAAGTCCAACACTGTACTAACAAAATCGCGCCTCTAATAAAAAAGAACACCTCATACGGGAGGTGTTCTTGTAAATATCCAGTTAAGGGTATTGGATCATGATTATTGCAATGATAACATCGTTTTAAAATTCCAAGCTTCCCTACTACAGAAGTGACACCAAAAGTGTTTTTTTTTTCTTTGATTGTTTTTTTTAGTGCTATAACACAGTTACGGATGGTAGAATCAACAAATTACGTAGAGATGAGCAATAGCTTTCAAAGGAGCCATTAAACGTCACTCTAAAAGTTCTGGTAGGCCACTAGCCCCAGCTTTTCCACTTGAGACATGGCACCGAAAGTGTCGTTTTTAGTGCCATTTGGAAGTTCCTGATGGTGGAATTTATCAGAAGGACGTAGATGTGAGGAATAACATTGATATGAGCTGTTGAGATTCTGTCTAAGACACCTGCAATACACCTGCAAGTAAAAATTCGCCCATACCGATACGCGTGATATCGATGCGTCCGATACCAATACAGCGCAAAGCCCTTTCCCCAGGGACTATGGAGGGTCATATCATCACCAAAACTTTGATCTTTGAACTATGTTTAACAAAATGGATACCTTAAAATTTCAATTGGATAACTTTGATGGGACTTGCTCTCTAATATTTTCGATAACTTAAAAAAAGAAGTAGAACATTTAAGCTCCTACGATGGTTCTGATCGTTCGACAGCCCTGGTAAAAAAAAAAGAGAAAAAAGAAAAAAGGAAACACAAGAGTGTTACCCATGCAAAAACCGTTATTTTGACATTATCAGTCCTTTTGGGGTATATAAATCCCTAGGTAACTTTAATAGGCATCAATTCTTATAAAGAGGGATATATTGCTTAAGAATTAAAAATATCAAATAAATGATTAATATGAAACTGTATTACATAGGTGATTTTCATTTATGGGACACTAACGAAACTGATAAGCTACATGAAAAAAAGCCAGATAACCAGATACCAGATTTGATAACCAATTGACTGAAGCGTTACACTTTTCTCAAAAGTTTTCCTTTTCTAAATTCAATATGTTTTTTTCTAGCTGATTGATGAGACTAATTTCAAAAATTACTGTAGAATTGAAACTTTCACTGTATTATCAAAGTCCTGATGGAAGGAAGACATCAAATTCGATAATGGTGCCGCATCATAAGATTAGTGAATTCCATGGATAATTTGAAATATGACAGAACAACCAATTCGTAAAATTTAATTTCCGTTCAAGTGAGCCATTAAACATCTCTCTATGATGTTATTAAATAAAAAAAACGAGTTTTTTTAACTGAAAGTAAGGAGCGATATTAAAACTTAAAACGCACAGAAATTACTTCGTATATGAAAGAGGCTGCTTCCTCATCAACGCCCCGCTCTTTACGCTAAAGTTTGACTCTGTCTCTCAATTCTTCTTTTTAAAACAGTAAAAAACTTTAGCGTAAAGAGCGGGGCGTTGATGAGGAAGCAGCCTCTTTCATATACGAAGTAATTTCTGTGCGTTTTAAGTTTTAATATCGCTCCTTACTTTCAGTTAAAAAAACTCGTTTTTTTTATTTAATTTCTGAACGTTTTTGAATCAATGCATGTTTTGATTTTGGCTCTCCGCAGAGGAATAATCAAAACGAAATTTTGCATATTTTTTTTCGGGGGGCTAAATGGCTTTCTCATAATTTTGATCGAATGATTTTGAGAAAAAAAGAGCGGGGGCGAAGCCTAGTTGCCCTCCAATTTTTTGGTTAATTAAAAAGGCAACTAGAACTTTTAATTTTTTACGAATCTTTTTATTGGTAAAAGATTTACGTAACTTATAAATTAGCTTACGTCAAGAACTTTTGTATTCTCATGTTTTTATTACATATATGAGGGGATTCGCCCCATCGTCAGTACCTCGCTCTTTACACTAAAGCTTAAATTTTATCCCAATTCATTAAGAATGACCCCTGAATCACAAAAGCCGTAGAATAAATAGTTGAAATTACTAAAAATACTTTAGCGTAAAGAGCTAGGTATCATAAGGAGGTGAGCCCCTTATATGGGTAATAATTTCTGTTTGTTTTAAGTTTTATTGCTGTTCCTTACTTCCAGGTGAAAAAGCTTTTTCACATTTATTTTTTAATTTTTTTTTAAATAATGCTAGTAAATCCTGCTCTCCCTTCATGGAAGTTTTCTTCTCCCATGACAAATTCTCGATGGAAAGTTCCCCCAGCATATCCCCCTCTTCTCAACCCCTCCCCCCAACCAAAAAAATCCTCCTGAAAACGCCTGTATACTTCCCAATAACCATTACTATATGTAAGCACAGGTCAAAGTTTGTAACTTGTTGCCCCTCCCACGGGGACCGTGGGGGAGTAAGTTGTCCCCAAAGACATAGTTATAAGGTTTTTCGACTACGCTGAATAAAATGGCTATCTCAGAATTTTGATCCGTTGACTTTGGGAAAATAATTAGCGTGGGAGGGGGCCTAGGTGCCCTCCAATTTTTTTGGTCACTTAAAAAGGGCACTAGAACTTTTCATTTCCGTTAGAATGAGCCCTCTTGCAACATTCTAGGACAACTGGGTCGATACGATCACCCCTGGGAAAAAAAAAAAAAAAAACAAACAAATAAACACGCATCCGTGATCTGCCTTCTGGCAAAAAATGCAAAATTCCACATTTTTGTAGATAGGAGCTCGAAACTTCTACAATAGGGTTCTCTGATACGCTGAATCTGATGGTGTGATTTTCGGTAATATTCTATGACTTTTAGGGGGTGTTTCCCCCTATTTTCTAAAATAACGCAAATTTTCTCAGGCTCGTAACTTTTGATGGGTAAGACTAAACTTGATGAAACTTATATATTTAAAACCAGCATTAAAATGCGATTCTTTTGATATAGCTATTGGTATCAAAATTCCATTTTTTAGAGTTTTGGTTACTATTGAGCCGGGTCGCTCCTTACTACAGTTCGTTACCACGAACTGTTTGATGATCATTCGCTAGCCCTGATGAAAAAAAAAGACAAATCAGTGCTACCCATGCAAAAAAAAGTGATTTTCCTTGTTGTTCTCAAAAATTCTTCATTTTGTGTATAGGAGCTTGAAACCTCTACTTAAGGGTTTTCTGATAAGCTGAAGCGGATAGTATACTATTCGTCAAGATCACTTCACATTTTGGAGATGTTTTCCTCCCATTTTAAAAATTGGGCAAATTTTCTCAGACCCACAACCTTTGATGGGTAATATTAAACTCAATGAACCTTTATGTATTTTGAATCAGCATAAAAATCTAATTCTTTTGATATATCTATTGTTCTCAAAACTCTTTTTTTTAGAGTTTCGGTTATTATTGAGCCGTGTCGCTTTTTGCTTAAGCTCTTTACCACGAACTTTTTGATAACCCCAATAATGCGTAATGATTACGCCCTTGGTCATATAATCTTGACATAGTATCTTTGCTTTTTCATCAATCATTCCAGACGATGGTCCTCAAGATGTATATGATTTTAGCAATTAATATCTCCTCATTATTTATCTTTCCAGAGATGACACGCGAGACTTCTCCCCACAGGCTACTTTCAAAGAAAGACTAACAACTTGCGGAAAGAGCTTTAGATACTTCCAGGCTCTAAGAGACTCAATTTACTTGAATCACGTCCTGCGGTAATTTCCCTTGAAAAATCTTTTCTTTCGAACATGGGATAAAGCATAAGAAAGGGGAAAAGATGATACAAAGACACTAAGGAGAAAGTGAAGCATAGTGATCTAGATTTTGATGCTTCTTTAAATGAATTAAATAAACAAATCAATTTTTTTTAACTGAAATTAAGGAGCGACATTAAAGCTTAACCGAACAGGAATTACTCTGTATATGAAAGGGGCTGTTCCTTCCTCAACATCCCGCTCTTTACGCTAAAGTTCGACTCTTTCTCTCAACTCTGCTTTTTAAAACAGTGAAAAATTTAGCGTAACGGACGGGGCGTTGAGGAGGGAACAGTACTTTTCCTATACGGAGTAATTTCTGTTCGTTTTAAGTTTTAATGCTGCTCCTTACTTTCAGTTAAAAAAAGCTTTTTTTTATATTACAAAATTCGTCGATTTTGTAGATAGGAGCTTGAAACTTGTACACTAGGGATCTCTGATACACTAAATCTGATGGTGTAATTTCATTGAGATTCTATGACTTTTAAGGGATGTTTTCCCCTATTTTCTAAAATAAGGCAAATTTTCTTAGGCTTGTAAATTTTGATGGGTAAGATTAAAATTGATGAAACTTATATATTTAAAATAAGCATTAAAATGCGATTGGTATCAAAATCACGTTTTTAAAGTTTCGGTTACTATTGAGACGGTTCATTCCTCACTACAGTTCGTTACCACGAACTTATTTGAAAATTAATTTGGAATAAATTGGATCGCAGAACTGACCAAATCAAACAGTTCGTGGTAACGAACTGTAGTAAGAAGTGACCCGGCTTAATAGTAACCAAAACTCAAAAAAATGGAATATTTATACCATAAGCTACATCAAAAGAATCGCATTTTAATGCTGATTTTAAATATATAAGTTTCATCAAGTTTAGTTTTACCCATCAAAAGTTACGAGCCTGAGAAAATGTGCCTTATTTTAAAAAATAGGGGGAAACAACCCCTATAAGTCGTAGAATCTTAACGAAAATCATACCAATTTTTGCATTTTTCTTTTGTCAGAAGGTAGATCACGGATGCGTGTTTATTTGTTTGTTTGTTTTTTTGTTGTTTTTTTTGTTTTTTTTTCCAGGGGTGATCGTATCGACCCAGTGGTCCTAGAATCTTGCGAGAGGGCTCGTTCTAACGGAAATAAAATGTTCTAGTGCCCTTTTGAAGTAAACAAAAAAATTGGAGGGCACCTAGACCGCTTCCCACGCCAATTATTTTCTCAAAGTCAGCGGATCAAAATTCTGAGATAGCCATTTTATTCACCGTAGTCGAAAAACCTTATAACTATGTCTTTGGGGACGAATTACTCCCCCACATTTCCCATGGGAGGGGTACAGACGGGATTTGGAAGTGTACAGACGTTTTCAGTGGATTTTTAGGTTGAAGGGGAGGGGGGTGAGAAGAGGGGGATATGTTGGGGGAACTTTCCTTGGAGGAATTTTTCATGGGCGAAGAAAATTTTCATAAAGGGAGTGCAGGATTTTCTAGCATTATTTAAAAAAGATGAAAAAATAAATATAAAAAAGTTTTTTCAACTGAAAGTAAGGAGAAGCATTAAAAATTAAAACGAACAGAAATTATTACGCATATGATGGACTCACCTCCTCCTAATACCCCGCTCTTTACGCTAAAGTAATTTTAGTAATTTCAACTATTTATTCTACGGCTTTTGTGATTCAGGGGCCATTCTTAAGAAATTGGGACAAAATTTAAGCTTTAATGTAAAGATTGAGGTACTGACGAGGGAGTGAACCCCTCATATACGTAATAAAAATATAAGAGTACAGAAGCTCGTTACGTAAGCTAATTTATAGGTTACATATATCTTTTACTAAAAAAAACATTCGTAAAAAATTAAAAGTTCTAGTTGCCTTTTTAAGTAACCAAAAAATTGGAAGGCAACTAAGCCTCCTCCCCCGCTCATTTTTTCTCAAAATCATTCGATCAAAACTATGAAAAGCCATTTAGACAAAAAAATAAATATGCAAATTTCGTTTTAATTATTCCTCTGCGGAGAGCCAAAATCAAAACATGCATTGATTCAAAAACGTTCAGAAATTAAATAAAAAAACAAGTTTTTTTAACAGAAAGTAAGGAACGGCATTAAAGCTTAAAACGAACATAAATTACTTCGTATATGAAAGGGGCTGCTTCCTCATCAACGCCCCGCTCTTTACGCTAAAGTTTTTTACTGTTTTAAAAGTAGAGTTAAGAGAAAGAGTCAAACTTTAGCGTAAACAGCGGGGCGTTGATGAGGAAGCAGCCCCTTTCATATACGAAGTAATTTCTGTTCGTTTAAGTTTTAATGCCGCTCCTTACTTTCCGTTAAAAAAACTCGTTTTTTTGAATTTAATTTTAATGAAGCAACGTCATGAAAACTATTCCTTACTAGTTTGTAGTCATCATCAATTATTGCAGAAATTTTAAAATTGACTGGCATCAAAGTCTGTTGCCTGTTGAACGACATACTGTTTTTGAGATTTGGAGAAATACCTCCCCCCCCCTGTTCCCAAGAAAATATTGATGTCACCTTGCAAGTGCAGTGAGGAGTAAGTGCTGGCTCCGTCCTCTATTATTTTGGTTTATAGGCGCTCATTACAGTCCGAAGCTGTCTGAGACCAGCAAAAGTGTACTGGCTCCTCTTTCACTCCACTCTATTCAAAGCTTCAAACTTCGCTCCCTCCCATAAATTTCCCAGCTCCTTGAAATATCTTTCTATAGGCTGTTTACGTTTTGTTCGAAACATGGGTCCTAGGGAGATTAAAAAACAAATTTTTGGGTAGCTTTTTATCCTAATGTCTCTTATTTGTAGGATGTGGCTTAGCCTTTTCAACCTGTCTTTCATTACAAACGTAGAAAAAGGAATCCAGCCAAGATTTGGCAAAGGGGTTCTTGTTTTATCGAATTACTGAATATCAGATTTTCGCCAAAATTATTTCTGAATATCAAACTTCAAACCCTCCTTCTATGCTCTCTAAATAATTAAGTCAAGTATCTGCTGTCGGAACTTTAAATTGTTTTTCTTTCAATTCAGATTCATTTATTCAAAAATCCATATTCATCAAAATCTTCAACTTGCCCAAATGGAGAGACAAGCTCGACTACTGGGCAAGACATATAAACAAAATTTAACAATCCTTATTGATACAGAACAAACAAAAAATGAACCACTGTTTCATCAATAAAAAAACATAAAAAAAACAGTATCTTTAATGAGAGTATTTCAGGTGGAGCAAGTGGAGTAAGGCCAAAATAAAATATAAATAAAAAAATTTTATCAACCGTTCTTGTAAGCAGAATCCATTATATAACTTTTTTAAACTTAGTTTTTTTCAAAAACTTTAGCCAGTGGGAAAAGGAGTGCAATAGGACGGTAATTATTGGGATCTTGAGCCTAGCCTTTTTTAAATATAGGGATTATTTTAGCCTTTTTCAGAAGATCAGGGAAGACACCATTTTTTATGCTCGCATTTATAACATGTGCAAGAGGTTCATATATTACTCCTGATATTTTCTTTAAAAGATTTGTCGATATATCATCTATTGAAGCCGAATTTCCTCTATTTAAATCACTAATAGCTTTTTGGTATTCATCAAATGATACTGTAGCATATACAACGATTTATCTTCGTTTTGGGGCAAAAATCGTGTATAATCTGATGACTCTTCCAAAAGATCTCTAACCAATTCTTCACCAATTTTACTGAAATGCTTAGCAAATAATTCTGCGATATCCTTTTTTTCAGTTGATTCATTAGCGTCATTTCAATTATTAAAAAAAGTCGGTATTGCTCTTGGTTTATTTTTATTTAATTTATCACGCAAGGTTTCCCATATTTTCTGCTGGGACGCAGCTGAAGATATTTCCTTCTCATAATAATTTCTTTTACTTTCTCTCAATGTTCCAGTCAGAGTATTTTTGTACAATTTGAATTTCTGGATGTTTTCATCAGACGGATAGTTGCATTTAATTTTGTATAGTCTATTTTTTTCATTAATACATTTTAACAGTCTCGGGGATATCCATGGTTTTTGTGG
This sequence comes from Artemia franciscana, assembly GCF_032884065.1. NCBI lineage: Eukaryota > Metazoa > Arthropoda > Branchiopoda > Anostraca > Artemiidae > Artemia > Artemia franciscana. The sequence goes on from NC_088863.1 coordinate 15,115,886, forward strand.
CATTGACTTGGGTGTTTTCCCTTTAACTTTCAGACATATATCAATATAAACCTCATTAAATGATTTATAAAACATTTCCAATGCCTTGTTTGCATCCTCAGTACTGACTACTTCCTTCCAATCTATATCTCCTAGCTTAATAATTAAACGCACAATTGATTCATCATTTATTATACGACCTGTTTTTTCATTACGTTTATTTTTTTTAGATCTGGCCAAATTAAATTCAGAAATTATCACACCGTGATCTGAAATATCGTTTAATATGACAAAAGTTGAAAAACAAATACTATTAGAAAAAATATTATCAATTAATGTTGCTCCATTATCATCTATTCGAGTTGGAATCAGACATGATGGGAGCAGTCCTTGACAAAGCATCTGCCTTGTGGCAAAAAAAAAATGCGAAATTCAACATTTTTGTAGACAGGAGCTTGAAAATTCGGTAAAATTCTAGTTGATTGACTTCTTGCTATCTCAGAAAGGGTTTAGGTTAGGAAAATGAAACTTTCAGGAATGGGTCTACAGGCTAAAGTATGTCCCGGGAAGGTATTTTAAAGTACCCAACCGCACTCCTTCTCCCTCTAGAGGGCCCTGAAATATGCCTACATGACAGGTCTATACCTATTGAGGTTTTGACAAAACAATATTTTACCTTACTTTTCAGGTACTAGTTGCTTTTTCTCTGCCTTTAGTTCGGAAAATGCAGATTCCTGTTATTTTAAGCCATATCAATGTTTTTTTTTCAAAATTTAGGAAATGTATTTGCATATCTTTAAAACCTTATAAAATGGAATCGAGCAAAGTTATGAAGCTGAAAACAATTTTGTTGTACTTCAATTAAGCAGAAGATATAATTTGCAAGGTTTCACTTTTATAACACACATGTTTTTAAAGGTCATCAAAGGTCAGGGCCCACTAGAGGGAGAAGGAGTGGAGGTAGTTGCTTCAAAATACCTTCCCGAGATATATTTTAGTCTGTAGATTCATCCCTGAAAGTTTCATTTTCCTAACCTAAACCCTTTCTGAGATAGCAAGAAGTCAATTAACTAGAATTTTACCGAAAACTCTATAAAAAAGTTGTCTGATACGCTGAATCTGATGGTGTGATTTTTGTTAAGATTGTATGACTTTTAGGGGGTGTTTTCCCCTATTTTCTAAATTGAGGCAAATTTTCTCAGGCTCGTGACTTTCGATGGGTATAACTGATCTTGATGAAACTTATATATTTAAAATCAGTATTGAAATGCAATTCTTTTGATGTAACTATTGGTATCAAAATTCCATTTTTTAGAGTTTCGGTTACTATTGAGCCGGGTCGCTCCTTACTACAAATTCGTTACCACAAACTGTTTGAAAAAGTATTTCCCTCTAGCAGTTTAGTTCTGCTTGCAAGATCAGGTAAATTATGGAAACTCAATATCATAAATCAACACTTGACAATTTCTAGTCTTATTATCTTCTTTCATTCTTTTCAAATTTCTCACATTTAAACGGTTAGTCGACTTCCTTCTGCTTTTCTCAAATAGTGCGGGTGAAAAGCACCAAAATATTTCCGTGTTTGAGGAAAGCACCAAAATTGGCCGAGATGTACTTTCAAGTAGGCTCTTATATAGGGCTTGATTACGCAAGTGAAATTTTTCCTCGGAACGCCGCTAGACGGCTTGAAATCCAAGATGGCGGACGAAAATACGAGTTTGTCAGAATGAGAAGACACGGCCGTTCAAAAAGGCTAATATGGGGTAATCGATGGCAGAGGTTCCGAATGTGAGCTTAAAAATAACCTATGTTGTGCCGTAGTGCCTTTAGGTGCCTCAAATCCAAGATGGCGGATATATAATGATGTGTGAAAATAATGATATATATGTGAAAAATAATGAATATAATGATGCGTGAAAAATGTATTTTGTCATATAAATCATGGTAAAGAACTGTAAGTAAGGAGCGACACGGGCTGGAGTAGTAAACAAAACTAAAAGCAGAAATTAGATGTCAATAAATTTGTCGAAACAATTAGCTTATTATGTTGATTCCAGATACATAAGATCTATTAAACTTTAAGGCTACAAGCCTCAAAAATTTGCTTGATTTTCGAAAAAGGGAGAGAGCCTCGTAAAAGTCAACGAATACTAATGCAAATTACATCGTCAGATTCAGTGTATCAGAGAACCCTAATGCTGAGGTTTCAAGATCCTATCTACAAAATTTAGGAATATTATATTTTTTGTCAGAAGGAAGATCATGGATGTGTGTTTGTATGAATTTTTTTCCCAGGCGTGATTGTGTCGAGCCAATGGTCCTAGGAAAATTGGGAGAGGGCTAATTTGAACGGATATTAAAATTGTAGTGATCTTTCAAGTGACAAAAAAGATTGGAGGGCAACTAGCCCCCCTCCCGAGCCCCTTCTCCCCAAAATCGTTGGATCAAAATTTTGAGACAGCCATTTTGTTCTTTGGAGATAAAATGACCCTCGCAGCTGTCGGGAATAGGTCTTTATGTTATAAAATTTGCCTATTGTTAGGTATAGTATTTATTATTAGGAAGCATACAGAAATTTTTTGTGGGAGGTGGGGGAGATTTTGTGCTCACACAGGGGAATATAACAGAGTTTCTATACGAAATTCTTTTTATTTGTCTTACTTTCTCTTTGCCAACCCAATTTTGGATGTTGAGATATTCTGGAGAATTTATCCGGGAAAAATTTTCAGCGAGTTTGGACTTTAGGTAAAAATTACCACGGGAGGAGGATCTACAGAGTGATCGGAAAATTAATATAGGAGTATCGTATTGCCCTTTGTATTGTGATAAATAGTATCATTAACCCTTAAAAATCAACTTTGGTGACAATTATTTTGGTTTCAATTTTTTCTATCAACTAGCCCAGGTACCATTAAACACCCATTTTAGCAAAAATCAAAATATGATCTTTACTGGGGATAATCGAACCGTAATCTCAATGGTGTTTAGTTCTTTATATTTTCAGTTTTCGAAAATTCTATATTGATCATGAGTCGAAGGTGGTACAACATTATAGACGTATTAAATTGATCAAAAGCGGAGGGGGTTTTAAAAGAGGCACAAACCCCACTTTTGGTCTTAAAGTCTTACTGGTTAAAAATATGTGCAAGAATCAGGTCTCTAAAATGCGTGATAGGATCACCGTATATAAGATGTTTATTTGATTTGATTTAGAAAAAAATGTATTTTCATAATAATCTTAGATTTGTAATAGACAAGTTCAGGGATCCTTATAAACAAATTTTGGTACTTACTTATACTTGTAATTGCAGCATATCCAGTTGTTTCTCAAGTGTTTAATTCGCCTTCAGAAAAAAAGAATATAAAATATACATCAAGGTCCAAAGGGTGAAACTAAAAAAAAAACAATTTTAAATTTTGTTTCTTATGTTTTTTCATATAAACTTTTATACATATTTTTGTATTCTTCTTGCACTGAGGACAGGTGAGTAAAGGTGTCAACCAAGATGTTTTGAATCTTCCTTTTTCTCACTGGGTTTGATTTACCTCGTGTTCTTCGGTGTCATACAGTTTTTAGCTCAAATAATTTGGACTAGTTTCCCCTTGGCCTGCACTTATTTTATTGTGACCCTCCTGGAGTAATTCAATTTAGATGTTTTAACCTATATGATATAAAGGACTATTATGAAGTATTGATCCGATGTCGGAAGGGGCTGCAAGGTAGAACAAGAATCGCTCAAATGGTGATAAGCATCTTACAGGGATTGTTTTTAAAAAGGCGACAAGAACTCAGAATCTACGATTAAATGAAGAGTTTCAAACTTGCCACGCGTCACCTGAAAAAAACAAAACAAATAGCATATGAAAGACATTTATTCGCTTTTTCTTTAAGCAATACATTTTTCACTTTGATATTCAGAAAACAATTAGTAACTGCTTTCATGAAAGATGTAGGCCAAGTAAAAATTTTTGGATGAAGAACGAAGGGTTTGAAAGGGTAACAGTCTTCTGAAATAAGGGACAGTTTCTGTGTGTTTAAATTTTTAACATCGGTGTCTGCTTTCTTTTTAAATAAAACTTGAAGGTTCAGGATCCCTTGGGATTTAAGAACTGGGTACAAAATGTTCTATCTGAATTAAAAGATAAGAAGTCAGTTCGACAAAACCAAATGATACACGCTACATTTTCTTTTGATTTTCAAGTATACAGTATTTGTCACCTCTTATTCTCAAAGTGAGCTAATTTACGTCGCTAAAATACTGTTTTGCACTGCATTGAATTTTCTGAGGTTGTGCTATTAATATAGACCTGAATATTTGTTCTGAAGCTAAATTTTTTAATGCTAGAAAATATTAAAAGTAAAACTGTCAGAGTTAAGAAAAAAAAACAGAGGCTGCCCCTTGTTTTCTATTTTTGATTCTTCAGTTTTAAAAATCCTATTTGAAATATTGGCGTGATTCTGGGTAATAGTGGAATCTGACCAGGAAGTCTTGCATAATTTGACCACTCTGGCACAATTTGACCTCTGTCCTCTATATCCATGGTTAAATCAGCTTTATTTGTAAGTTTGGCTTGTAGATAACATATGGTACAGAATCGCCCACTCGTCGTATCAAAAATACAAGTCTTTTGCAAAATGAACGATAAATTTGCAATATTGTAGCACAATAATAAATATGAAACTAGTCACTTTCAGTTTATATATATGAAGAATAAAGAATATCACTTACGTCAAGACTTTGCCTGGGAGGTGATTTAGTCCACTTGACCGCACCATCAGAACTTTTGTGCTTCTACCTTAAAGACTCTTTGAAGCTATTATGCGTCTCATCACAGCAAGCTTCTATTTAATGCCGCATATGCGTATATATCCCTTAAGCTTTTTCCCAGTAAAATAAACGCTTTTAAACTTCCGGCAAGAAAATTCTCTCAATGACCACCATTAGTTTAAAATTCACTATGTTTTATGACATTATCTAAGCAGTAACAAACGGGTGTGATTTCAAACAATAAACGTTTCAGGTGACAAGAAAAATACTAAAAACATATTAGAAAAACTTTATCTATAATTTTAAGTTCTGGATATGATCTTACTTCCCATTAATTCAACAATGCCAGTGCGTGTAAGTACATATATACAGTATTTACCACACAAAACCATAGAATACGTTGTTGAACCGTGAGCGACCTCATGCAGAAAAGCTCTAGCGAGAATTTCTAGCAAATTACGGAGAAACAGCTTCTATTATATGTCGGAAGAAATTTTTCACTAGTTACAGTTTCCCGCTATATAGAGTGCTAAAATGTCTGAAGATTCTTTAAGTAGGATGACCTATTTAGGTCATGACAGTTTTCAGATTAGTCAATGCTTACATTGTAGAGTATTGGAAAGGAATTATACGTTTTATTTTCTTACAGGTTCAGCATGGCTCTAGTACAAGGCCCCATTGATATTAGTAATCAAGGAATCCGAATCCCCATTGCTAACTTCTCGCTATCGCCAAATCATGTGACATCTAATCATACCACACCCCGTCGTCACAGTTTGGGCTCAAGCATGAGAACTGACAATGAATATCACCTAGACTCAAGCCTTCCACCCCTTCCTGAATCAGTAAGAACCCAACGTCGATGTATTGTTCATCCCTTTAACACCCAAAGACATTCAGTGGCGGCACCTCCACCACGCTCAATTTCTATTGATGCACCAATTAAAGGTGTCTCTGCATCCAGCTCCTGTCCTGGTTGTCGACAAGAGGCAAGAACTCTTCCACGTAGGTTTCCTCGGGATGAAACCGTGTCGACAATATTGACTGCTGCGGACGTAAATACCGAATTTTATAGTGATTCTAGAACAAGTGATTCTCGAACGTTTTGTGCTAGTATACCAAAGCGAATAAATTCCATGAAACTTGTGACTCCTGTGTGAAAGAGTCTAAAATGCTCAGAAAGACTTTGTTATTTGTACTTGTCAATTTTGATAAAGATAAATAAAACAGTTCATTATTTCTTTTATTGCGTTCTATTGAAAGCCAAATAGATATGTTTTTATACGCAACAAATATGAGTTAATTTCTGCCCGTTCTAAGTTTTAACGTCGATCTTTAATGTTTGTGTTGGATATTTGACCCTGATAAATGGCAATCACTTTCTTCTAAAAAGATTTATTCGATGCATATTTTTCTTTAGAAAAGAAAATCGATTGGGAATGCTTTTTTTTGTCCAGGAAAACTTTTCAATTTGACGAAGAGAAAACCAAAATTGTATCTTATTGGAACTACGAGGGAGTCATAAGATTGGAGGAAAAGCTAGACAAATTTTTTCACCTCAAGTGGCTTGGTGCTTTAATCTGTTTTTAGTACCAATAGTATACCTCATGAGATTTGGGAGTGAGGGGCCCTGTCCAAAGAATTTCTATTTAGGAAAGTACCTCCCTTGGCTGCCATTATAGGGTGTATGGTCCCCATTGGGGCAGTTCATTTCAAAGAACAATTATCAAGTCTAGGTAAGAAAAAGTACAGGATGGAGGTCTCCACAAGCCATATAGGACTAATTGTTTGAATATTAACCGTGGACGTTAATTCGAATATTAGGTTTAATGTGGTTTCAGTGTTGAATATGGTTTTTTTTCTATACATGATTAAGTATCTACATATATCTAAAAAATCATTTTAGTCCCCTTTCCTGGATCCATGCAAGGTATACTTATAACTGAACGCCACAATTTTCTCAGACTGTTCTGTATGCTGCTTCAAAGCTAGGGAATTTTATCCAAGTACCACACTTCTGTCAGTGTTGTCACGCTGAACTCTGTCAACCAACAAGCGAAACTAATTAATTAAATTTGACTACTCTTTTTATCCGTATTTTCAATGTATTAACAATCTCTTTTATTTGAGATTTAAATAAACCTACAAAGGAAAGCAAAGTGTTCTTAAGCTGTTTGTTGCCATGTTTTTTAACTGATATTCTAGTGACTTTCTACTTGCGTTTTTTTTTTAATTTTGTGCTCGCTACAGCTAAAAACTGTTTAAATGAATACATAAGTATTTTGCGTTGAAAATTTAATTTCTAATTTTTTAAGATATATGGTTATAGAACTTGCAACTTCATTAATTCCAATAATCAGATCTTATTTTCGCTAGCCTTGGTACTTCCCCAAAAAACCGATCTGGAAAAAGGGCAAAAGATTCTAATTATTTGGGGGCATTGGGCAAAAATCAGATAGAAAGTAATTTATTTATTGTGTTGCGAGAGCAACACTTTGGTTTTGTCCTTTTTTTTGCTATGCCACCGACGTCAGCCTTTACTCCAGAGGCTGTGGGGCTAACGTCATATCTATATTTTACCACAAACAATTTAGCTAGTTGAATTTGTGCTTTATACCATTGAAACAAGCGAAAAGCATGAGTATATTTACAAATACAAAAAATAAAAGAGAGAAACTTGAACTTGTTGTTGCTAATAATTGTTTCCTACTGTCCAAAACCAGTAACAAGGAAATACTCTGAATAAGTTTTTGGAAGACGGATTTATCGCCATTTTACTTATAAACTGGTTTCATCTTCTGAACTTCTGATATTTTCAAAAATTCTTCTCTTTAATTACTATGAGAAGATCAAAACGAAAGTAAGAGATATGTTAGAAATAAGGAATTCTATCTGAAAAGACATTTGTATTAGATATTTTGGATATTTAGGTCCTTATAAAATAAACAAAAACACAAATTTTGGATAAAGAGACATCTCTTAACAAGTAAACACGTTCTTAGGAGTAAAGTATCCTCCGCAGCTGTTTCCTAATTTTATGAGCAATTAACAATTAAAATATTATAATGGAGAAGCTTAAACATAAAAAAGGCAAGCGCAATAATCTCAACAAGAAAATCACGGAGCTTAGAACAAAATTAACCTTAAAATAAAGTAATATTTTCCTTTACTTTCCTTGACAGAAGGGTACGCGTAAAGTGCATTAAAAGAAAGTAGGGGGGCAGTAACCTTTTTGCACGCCTAGTGAAACTTCTTTGTTGTGACTAACTTTCGTTTTTTTTTTCATGGTTTGTTTTGTTTGAGATATTATATAAATTTGCAATTGGCGCTCGAGTTTTATCACTTAGCCTTCTTAATGTTGGCCAATTTAAGATTCAGATACACCATTGATGATTAAAGCAGTGTTTCGGAAAGATTTGAAAGGGAAAACGCCGTAATTTAGCCTTAAAAATTATGTAGGTATTTAGTTTATTTAACATCAGTTATTTTATTATAACTCATTTTTTTTTTATTCATAGGGAACTGGAATAAAAAAATTGCTTTAAAAACGAAATTCAGAACACAGATAATTTTCAAGTCACATTTTATTTTTCTTTGACAGAGACATGCATGTACAAAGTGTTTTACAAGGAAGGAAAGGGAACAGGATTATTTTTACACAACTGCAGAAACTTTTCCTTCAGGGTAATTTTCAGGAAAACTTTAAATTTTTCGTTGAAATTTTAGGTAGTTCGGCATTTTGAAGTTCGCTTTTATTTGTTTTCCGTTCAGGGAGAGAGGGACACAATACTTGTGTTGCAAGAACAACACTTTGGTTTTGTCCCGTTTTTTTTTTTTTTTTTTTTTTTTTCTATGCTGCCGATCTCAGCTTATTCCTGGAAACTGGTAAGGGTCTAACCTGTACGATTTTTACGGAAAGTGTGGACCTCAGGTCGGATTGATGAATATGACATTACATGTTGGAAAGCTCTGCAGAACTCTTGCCTGGGGCCAAAAAGGATGGTTTTTGCTTGTCCACGAGCCAGAACCTATGGTGTGCGAAGATAAGTGGAGTTAATAAGCCTATGTCAGAAAGGAGCATCTGAAGTTGTGCAGCCAAGCTTTCGTTTCATCAAACCATGCTTCTGCTTTCGAGTGGAAAGTTCTGTTCTAGCAGGCAAGCAGGCAGGCACCACTTTCAAATTGAAGATTGACTAAAATCTATAAGTGTTAAATATATGCGGCAGTTACCCGGTCCCACAGACATTACATCTTCTTTGAGTGATAAATAGAAAAATTTACAGAAGCAAAAATGTGGCATTTTCCTACGGGTCCGAAAATGCTGTCATCTATTGTTTCTACCCATTTCTGTTCGTGATTTCAGCTGGGTTTATCATTCGGTTTTTCGGACTTGTGATTGCGGTAGAGAAAGGGTATCAGATGTGCCTAATAAACTTTAAAAGTTATCTCATTGCTAAAGAAATTGGAGCTTATCCTTTGCTCCTTTCTAAGTGGTGACGTTAGAAAGTTGGCCTACGGCAAAAAAATTAGCTTTTGAACTAAGACAGATAGAATTTTTTTTCTACGGCAATCGATAGCTCTTGATGAGCTGATCAAAGTATATGACACCCATTTTTTGGTACAAAAATTCCTTCATGAGGTATACCAGTTTGAAAGTTTCAAGGGGTTGACAACTTCAGTAGTAAGGTACACACTGAAACGAAATCTAGGCCAATACAAATTGTGAGACATATATAGGACTGTAAAGCAACAGTCGGCTGTTAGGTAATAATCACCTTCGGCAATTAGTAACTTTTGCTAGTTGGTGTATCTATTATTTGTTCCAGTGTATTTGATGGTAAAACCAATTTAGTTCCGGCGGTAAGACATGTAAGAATCGATAGAATAAGTAAGAATCGGTTCACTTTGGGCGACAAACGGCTGTTAGCTCATAATCATCTTCGGCAATGAGGGGTTTGCAACTTTCGCTAGTTGGTGTAACTATTATTTGTTTTCGGTGTATTTGATGGTTAAACCAATTTGGTTCCAGTGGTAAGACATGTAGGGGACTTGTAAGTAATAATCGGCTTTTGGGCTACAATCATCTTCAGCGATGAGTGGTTTGCAACTTTTGCTAGTTGGCGTACCCGTTTATTTGTTTCCGGTGAACTTGATGTCTATCACGGGAGTGGGACTTGTAAGTAAGAATCTGTTCACTTTGGGATAGATATTTGTGCAAATTGGTGCATATTGCATTCCATCTCTTTGTATCTGACAGAATTAAGTGTTTACGCAGCAGGTACAAACGATAACGTAAAATAATGAGGTAGTTTCGTAATAAATAGTGTCACCTATGGTATTTTAATCCTGAAAAGTTACGGATAGCTTTATAATACCAACTAGATTATACAAGAAATTGTTCCAAGTTTTCGTCCGTCACGATGCCTAAGATTGAAAAGGATAAAGTTCAACTGGCTGTAAAGTCAATTTAGTCCCTTCTTTCGATATTATTTTGCAGTTGTTGTTTTTTCAAAGCTGAGGAATAGCCTTAAGTCATGTGATAACTGATTGCGTTCTTGTTTGATCAAACCGTTTTAAAACTTTGATAGGCTGACAACTTCATCATTTAACCGATAGTGAAGAAACAAGCACAAACGAGAATGTAAAACAATGAGATAGTTTCGTAATAATTAATAGAATGTTATCTATGGTATTTTAAATCCTGAAAAGTTAGGGATAGCTTTATAATACCAACTAGATTATATAAGATACTAGCTGTTGGGGTGGCGCTTCGCGCCACCCCAACACCTAGTTGGTGGCGCTTCGCGCCACCCCAACACCTAGTTGGTGGGGGCGCTTCGCGCCACCCCAACACCTAGTTGGTGGGGGCGCTTCGCGCCCCCCCAAGCCCCCCCCCGCGCGCGTAAGTCGTTACGCGCCATATTAGTTACGCGCCATTGTAGTTGTGTCCCTGTGTCCCACCTGTGAATATAGATAAAAGAGAAAAGATTTCTCTTTTCGTTATAGATAGATATATGTTTTTAACTACGTAAAACTTAAAAATATACAACATTCTTCGATGTCCCATTGTCTGTGCATATAAATAGATTGTCAGATTTACCGACTCTTGAACATGCAACATAAAATTGTCCATGGGAAAAACAATCCGTATTCAGATCTATACCTCATTATTCTAATGATTGCCCTTGAGCTTTGTTGATGGTGATTGCTAATCGAACATTCCCTGTGTCTCGGTCGTCATTTACATTCCCAGTATTCCGGTCGTCATTTGTGTCCCAGTGTCCCAGTCTGTAATTTCTCTTTGAGCGTCCCGTTCGTCATTTATATTCCCTGTGTCCCGGTCGTCATTTGTGTCCCGGTGTCCCGGTCTGTATTTTATCTTTGAGTGTCCAGGTCGTCATTTATATCTCCCGGTCGTTATTTGTGTCCCAGTGTTCCAGTCTGTAATTTCTCTTTGAGTGTCCCGGTCGTCATTTATATTCCCTGTGTCCCGGCTTTTAGTTCTCTTTTTCTCACTTATTTTTCAGTTTTTTGCTTTTTTTAGTTTTTTTTTCTTTTTCAGTTTTTAGTTTTTATTAGTTTTTTTATTAGTTTTTAGTTTTTTTTTTTTAGTTTTTTTTGTGGTTTTTGCCTTTTTTTAGTTTTTTTTATAGTTTTTTTCTTTTTTAGTTTTTAGGATTTAGTTTTTTACCTTTTTTTTGTTTTTTTTTAGTTTTTTAGCTTTTTTAGTTTTTTTACTATTTTCTTTTTATTTTTTTTGTAGTTTTTACCTTTTTTTAGTTTTTTTCTTCTTTTGTATTAATGCTAAAGCCAAGGTTCAAACCTGGAGCCTCTCGGACCAAGAACCTGAAACATAACGCTTTACCAACTCAGCTACTTCGGCTTGAATACATTCGTTTTGAGCAGCTTCCTCGGGTGTTGCCATTGTAGGTTCTTACGTCATTTTACAATTAGAAATTTCTCTTTCAACGATCTTCTTACAATTAAAAATTTGTCTTTGAACGATATTCTTAAATACCTGTGTCCTGGTCGTCATTTATATTCCCTGTGTCCCGGTTGTCATTTGTGTCCCGGTATCCCAGTCTGTAATTTCTCTTTGAGTGTCCCGGTCGTCATTTATATTCCCTCTGTCCCGGTCGTCATTTGTGTCCCGGTCTGTAATTTCTCTTTGAGTGTTTTTTCTTTTTAGTTTTTTTTTTAGTTTTTTACCTTTTTTATTTTTTCAGTTTTCTTTTTCTTCTTTATTTTTCAGCGTCATTATGAAATACATATCGCCGAACCTTTGTTTTTTTTAACTAAAATCTGGTAGGCATTGATGACCCTATCCAAGTCAAAATCTCAAACCCGATCATCATCGCTATCATTTTCAGTTTTGATATGTTTTGACTCTCGCTGTCCAGGTGGATTTTCATCTAACTGCGCGGTTTTGCGTTCTTTAGCCGCAAGCCTGTTTTCTTGCTGTTCTTGTGATTCCTCGGCACGCCTTCTTTTCTTACTTTTTCTATCAGCTGCAAGTTTTTTGGCATAGACTCTTTGAGCAGCTTCCTCGGCTGTTGCCATTGTAGGTTCTTCAGTCATTTTACAATTAAACATTTTTCCGTCCACGATCTTCTTACAATTAAAAATTTGTCTTTGAACAATTTTCTTAAATACTTTTAATGACGTCATCGTCATAACAAACATGACGACAACTAACTTCATGACGACATGATGACATGATGCACTCGACAGACCCACAGACAAACAACTTATTTTTATATATATAGATTGTACTGGATTTTCATCCGTCACAATGTCTACGATTGAAAAGGATAAAGTTCAACTGGCTACAAAGTCAATTTAGTCCCTTCTTTTGATATATTTTTTTTTACGCTGAGGAATAGCCTTTGATCATGTGATTACTGATCTATAGCGAAGAAACAAAACTAAACTGTTGCTCTCGCAACACTTTAGTCGGCGAAGCCGGACAAATGTTGCCACAACGCTTCACGTTGCCCGGGCAACGTGGGTCTAGTTCAATTTATGTTCATTATTATCTTTCTATACCATGTATTTCAATTCTAAAAACGTTAATCAATTTGGTTTATTTTGTTCCTTTAACTTTTCCAGTTGGGTAAATGTTTGACCAAAAGGACTATTATCAGGAAAGTATTGATTGTTGCAATTCAAATTCTACATTATACAGGCACTTAATTTTTATTTATTGGCCTTCCAGGGAGAGAAAGTATCTAAGACTCTAAACTTAAAATATGTTATTCCTTCTCTTTGTAAGCAAAATTTTACTGTTATCTGACAAAATGAGTCCATTCATTGAACTGATCTTCAGGGTATCCTTAATTTTATCCGCTTCCGCACTTTATTGCAAAATAAAAACTAATAACCGCTCCTTTTAGGCCTTTTCTTTCACTTTGTAAAGGTTTCTGTTTTCTTTCTTCATTTGAAAGGACTGAAGAAGGATGAAAACCCTGTGACAAAACTAGATGGAGATCCAAAGAAGAAGAATATGTAATTCTATACTTCTTTTCTTTATCATTTTTAAGCCCCCATATATTATGGCGCTGAGGAAAAAATAATAAAAAATTTCCATCCAAATTTTCCTACTTGAAGTGCAAACACTATTTTTGGAAGAAAATTTATTGTATATATGCCAAAATTAACTGTTCAGAAAGGATTTTGGATTGTTTTCTTGCAATAAAATATCTTTTAAATTGAGTATTATAAATTTCCTTTGACTTGAGAGTGGCTCAAATATATTAATATGTCTTAAAATCATACTAATATTAGAAAGATTGCCGAACTAAACCAATTGGTGTTAGTAGCTCACACTGATCTCACTAGCGTTGTCTAATATCCAAATTCGTGCTGTCAACTCCCATGCTGTTCCAGCATGATCTTGTTTTCAGGCCTGAAAATCCCGGTGGCTACATATTTTACATGACTTAATATCTCTGCTTCTTTAAGCATGGCAAGTTCCTATATTAAGCTTGTAGATGGTTAACAAAAAAGGCATAGTTACTTTTTGAAAAACAATTGACAATCTAGGCACACAAAATTGGATGGTTGCTGCAGAAGTTTTGTTAAAGTTAATAAGAACATTGTTATAATTTATTTTATACTATGAAAGGGATGTTTTTTCATTTTGTAATGTAAAAAATTATTATAATATAAAGATTCTTTGACTTTTAGGGGGTGTTTCCCCCTATTTTCTAAAATAAGGCAAATTTTCTCAGGCTCTTAACTTTTGATGAGTAAAACTAAACTTGATGAAACTTATATATTTAGAATCAGCATTAAAATTCGATTCTTTTGATATAACTATCGGTATCAAAATTTCGCTTTTAGAGTTTCGGTTACTATTGAGCCGGGTCGCTCCTTACTACAGTTCGTTACCACGAACTGTTTGATTGAAGTAGGATGGCTATCTTGTACCCAAGTGATCTAGAGAATACATGAAGTCAAAGTGTAAATTGAAACTTTCATGGGAGAAAATCAGAATAAGGACGCAAACATGTTTAGGGAATGTAATTTAATTATTAAACTGACCTGTATGTTGCAAATTTTCAGGAAAACTAAGTATTTTGAAGAAATTGATGTAAGGGCCACAAATGCATCTGTTGATTCAAAATTTAATGTAAAACCATTTATAAGAAAATTGGAGCTATGGAAGACAAATTTGGAAAAAATTGACATGTTTTCACTTTTAAATTTGCACACTCATGGTACCATACAAGCAGACAAAGATCCATTTGTTGAATGCTTGGATACTTTGTTAATTCATTTCTTGAATTGTACAAAAAAAACTTTCAGCTTTCTGGGCTCATGCTATGCTGCTTCAAGTTAGTTTATTCAGTTTGCTTAGTGTTGTGATGTTAGGGACCTCGGAATGTGTTATTTTTGGAATAAATTCTAGCTTTATGTACCATTATCGGCTTGAAATCGAGAACCCATTACTAGGTATAAGGTATCAAAACTGAAAAATAAGGTTCAAACTCCTTGATAATAATATGGTAGTATAAACCACTGAAAACATTAGACCATACCACCATCTGATCAAAATGTTTATCCTCATAGCATTGGTCACTGCTTCCGCTATCGCTGAATTTGAGGCAATTTTATCCAATGATTAAAAATTGTTTTATCCAAAATATGCCCGACAATTAACATTTGTAAATTCTAAAGATAGAAAACTAAAAAATACTTGGTCTTTGTTGAAAATAATTTCCTGGGAGATTCTAAAAAATCCATTTTCCTTCGATAGAAATCAAGGGAAACCCTCGAAAATACGGAAATAGTGGAAGTATAAACACTGGCTCATGTATATGCTCATGTTGTTTGTTTCCTTTTATTCAACCTTACCAAAATGTTTGTATAGTTGATCGTAAGAGATTACAATTAATATATGGTAATAGTTAAGGACAAAAAATAGATGGTCGTCCACTTTCCCAAATACCTTCAAATTGGTTTCTCTCATTCTTTTACCTTTACAATCCGAAAACATCTAATTTTTCAGATCAATTCTTCTTTTATCTCAATAGTTTTTTTTTGCTCTCTTAAATCTCTTGACAATGAAACTATATGCCAAGAATTATAAACTGAATGCACAAATTCTGTTAGGATTTATCTAAAATGGAAAGCAAAAACTGAAATCTCTCTAAAGAAAAGTTGACTAAATTTAAAGTAGAAAGAATTTCCCAAGTTTCATACTTAATCCCCGAGGAAGAAAGTTTTTTTTGCACATGTAAAGAAATCAATGTAGGCTTTTCTCCCGCTTTTGCATGTATTTTTATAGCAAGGTCCCGGGAGCCTTCTGGATAAGTTGAGTTTTTTCTACAAAAGTTGATATATATTTTTGAAAATTACAGGGATAAAGATGGCTCACCAAATTTTTGTTTACTTCGACCACTTTGTTGTTGTAGTTTTTTTTTTTTTTTTTGAATCCAGATTTACAGTCAAAGTACTTAAAGGAAGGAGACAGGGACACTAATTTGGAAGGGTGAATGGTCCCTTGAATTTTATTCCACCGCCTCCCCAACTAACCTTCAAAAATACTTTTTTATATTTTTCCACACAATTCCTTTTCCTTGGAACTGGAAAAATCGAAAATAAATTTGTTCCCTCTACGTTTTGAAAAAATACCATTTCTTATATCTTCATCAAAATATAATAAAAATCCCCTTCCCCTTCATTTTTACAAGTTTGTACCCCTAAAAGGTTGGGCTTAAATTTTAGTTATATAGAGTAATTCTAAAAATTTTAAATTAAATTGATTATTTTAACATAGGACTTTTTTGGTAATATTGATATTTTAACATAGGACTGGAAAAATTATGCAGAAGTTGGTATTTAATTTAGCTAACAATTTATTCCTTTTGGTGCCATGTATTAATGTTCAGCTGATTCATATTTACTTCGTGTTCTTCAGTAAAAAACCTGAAAATCTCTAAGATCCGAATCGGCAGGATCTTACCTGCACATATAGAAAGGAGGGAATCCCCCAATAGTGGTCTCAAAGACTATTTCACAGAAAAATTAAAACAATCGAAGACTACGATTAAACAAATTCAGTGTTTATCCTTCTTCCCCAGCCAATATGAATCCTCCGAATGTCCTTTAATCGATTGCGGCTACTTGTCCTTTTTGTCAAGACAAATCTTCGAGCTTCGTCTTCATTCCAAGTCTGCAGCCTTTTTTAAATTTTGAAACACCATTCAATAAATTTGCCGCTTAAGCAAATTTTGACCCTAAAAATTTTTTTACATAAATAGGAAGAAAAACAAGATTTACTTTCTAAGTTCTAAGGAAGCAGGCCTAAGGCCAGTAGAATTAACAGAAGAAAGACATGAGATAGATAATCATATTTAGGACACAATCGCATTCCGAATACTACTGCAACTACTTCGCCCTGTGGCTAAATTAGGTTTACTATGGCATTAGTAAACAATACTAAAGTGTTTCAGATAGTTTTGGACAAATGAAGTCAAATCTGAGCTCCCTGTGATTCTTTGTGCTCCTCTGTGACTCTCTGTGACTAACTTATTAAATTTTAAAAAATTTCATGTTTTTTTTCAAATGGACAAATGAAATAGAAGCTCTAAAACTGAAAAACCTAACGCTCCCTTTACAGAACATTTTAAATATGACATTTGAAATATAACATTTTAAATATATAGATTGGGACAAAGGGTAGTATACGATCATCCAAAGGATTGAAAGCTTTCCGAACTATTGATGCACTGGTAAAATACTTCTGAGTATCAATAGTTATTAGTATCATTTATTAGCATTGGAAAACACTAGTTAAATAGTGATTAATAAAATGATTTTTATGTAAAGTATTAAATATGAATAGATAGAAATACATTTTTTTGGTATAATGATGAGGCGGTTTCCCCTAGGGCAAAGGGCAGGAGGATAATTGGTAGTTTTGTTGAGTAATTGAGAGGTAAGGTTGTTTCTGAGAGTAGGAGCAGTGACCACGAAGGTGGATCTCCGAGGTTTGAAGTCAATGCTATTTTCCTATAGCAGTGAAATGCGTATTAACAACAGACACGAGCAGATTCTTTGATGAAAAAATTACTGTGGCTTCATTGAAAGCTTTGACATGAATAGGCCGAACAAATTTGCATTTTTATTCTTTAGAGCTTCATAAAAATTAATTAGTGGGGACACCTCTAATTTTTAAAGTAGCAATAAAATTACTTTTAGAAGACGTAGAGAATTGTAAAGTAGCCTCTCCATTTGCCACAAGATTTCAAAAATTTTGGCCGTGAATTGTTTTCTTTATTATCATCAGTTTCCTTTAAAATTTGCCATTTAAGATATTCTTCCTTTACTTTTAAAAAGGGTTGTACTAATCATATAGCCTTGATTTTTGTGTTGTTTTGTTGATCTTATACGACAAATAATCCAAAGATTGTTAAGTTTGTAGTTATAACAGATAATTTTTAGCAATAATTCTTAGTATTCAAGATTTCCTCCTTTCTCATTGGCTTAAGCACTCCTTGAGGGGTTTGCCAGAATATCATTAAGAATGTTGACATCCCCTTAGCATTAAGACCAGATTTAAAAAGAAGTTGAAAACATGTATAATTGGCAACAACACCTTGAGGCAATATCATTTTAACACCATACGAATTGGAATTTGTTAGGTTACAAAGCAGATAACAGTTTGGCTTTACAAGTAAAGAAACTCCGATTGTAGGCCTATAAAATGTATTAACATTATTTTTAAAAAGAATATTATTCTTAAAAACACATCATTTTAAGCATTATTGGCCTTTAAAAGTAAAGAAACACCGATTGTAGACCTATAAAATGTATGAACCTTATTTTTAAAAAAGAACATTATTCTTAAAAACACATTATTTTAAACATTATTGGCCTTTAAAAGTAAAGAAACACTGATTGTAGGCCTATAAAATGTATGAACATTATTTTTAAAAAGAACATTATTCTTAAAAACACATTATTTTAAACATTATTGACCTTTAAAAGTAAAGAAACATCGATTGTAGGCCTGTAAAATGTATGAATATTATTTTTAAAAAGAACGTTATTCTTTAAAACACATTATTTTAGACATTATTGGCTCTTAAAAGTAAAGAAACGCCGATTGTAGGCCTATAAAATATACGAACATTATTTTTTTAAATTTAAAGTTGTAGGATATTCGTCCATTTTAGTTCCACGGGATCTAAAAAATCCACGGGAACTATATGAGACCCATCATCTCATATAGTTCATGATTTATAAGCTCGTTCATAAATGACTGATTACCCCGGTTTGGAACCGGGGTAATCATATACTTTGCTTTACGGAGTAATGCATATACTTATTAAATTAATGTCATTTAAAGTGATATGTTCCTGAAGGTACATAATAAACATTAGGCACCCTTGCCCTGGGGTCATAAATACAGGTAAGGGATTAAGGAAACCCCTTAGGGGTATTTAATAAATTTTTGAAAATACTTATATTTATATACTATTCATCAAAAACAAGAGCTAAGAGCTCATATGGCACTTGTGACAAGTTCAAGAAGAGCCAAGAGCTCATATGATATGAGCTCTAGCAAAATTCTAAGAATCAATAGATTGCTTTAAAAGGAAAATCAGAGGCTTAATGCTGGTCTGGATTTAAAATAAGAGCTTTGAGATACAAGGTACTTCTAAATATCAGAATTCATTAAGATCCGATCGCCCACTCGTAAGTTAAAAATACCTCAATTTTTCAATTTTTTCCTCTCCCTTCAGCCCTCCAGAAGGTCGAATCGGGGAAAACAACTGTAGCAAGTCAATTAGTGCAGCTCCCTGACATGCCTACCAATTTTTATTGTCCTAGCACGTCCAAAAGCGCTAAACTCACCAAAGCACTGAACCACACCACCTAACTCCCACAAAGAAAACGGATCCAGTCCAGTTACGTCAATTACGTATCTACGCCGTTTATAAGCGTTTTCCAAGATTTCCAGTTTCACCCTCCAATTCCCCCCCAATGTCAAAAGATCTGGTCGAAATTTGAAAGAAGAGCTCTGAGACCTGAGTTTCTTCTAATTATAAAATTTTATTAAGGTCTGGTCACCCATTCTTAAGTTAAAAACACCTCAATTTTTCTAATTTTTCCAAATTACCAACTTCTAGCTCCCTCAAAGAGAACGGATCCGTACCAGTAATGCCGGCCCCCCCCCCCCCTAATGAAACTGAATCTGGTAGGGATTTAAAATGAGAGATCTGAGTTTCGAGGTCCTTCTAAATATGAAATTTCATAAAGGTACGATCACTCTTTCATAAGTTAAAATACCAAATTTTTTCTATTTTTTAGAATTAACCCTCCCTCCCCAACTCCTCCAAAGAGAACAGATCTGTCCCAGTTATGTCAATCCCGTTTCTAGGACTTGTACTTAGTTTTACCACCAAGTTTCATCCCGACCCCTGTACTCTAAGCATTTTCCAAGATTTTAGGTCCCCCCCCCAACTTCCTCTTCACCGGATCCGGTCGGGATTTAAAATAAGAGCTCTGAGACGTGATATCCTTCCAAATATCAAATTTCTGTAAGATCCAATCTCTCCTTCGTCACTCGAAAATACCTTATATTTTTAATTTTTCAGAATTAACCATCCTCCTCCCAACTCCCCCGAAGAGAGCAGATCCGTTCCAGTTATGTCAATCTCATATCTAGGACTTACGATTATTTTTACCACCAGGTTTCATCCCGATCCCTCCACTCTAAGCGTTTTCCATGATTTTAGGTTCCCCCTCCCATCTCTCCCCCAATGTCACCGGATCCGGTCGGAATTTAAAATAAGAGCTATGAGACAAGATATCCTCCCAAACATCAAATTTCATTGGGGTCTGATGACTCTTTCCTAAGTTAAAAATACCTCATTTTTTCTATTTTTTCAGAATTAACCCCCCCCCCAACTCCCCCAAAGAGAGAGGACCCGTTTTAGTTATGTCAATCGCGTATCTAGGACTTGTGCTTACTTTTCCCATCAGGTTTCATCCTGATCCCTCGACTCTAAGCGTTTTCCAAGATTTTAGGCTCCCCCCTCAATTCCCCCAATGTCACCGGATCCAGTTGGGATTTGAAATAAGAGCTCTGAGACGCAACATTTTTCCAAAAATCAAATTTCGTTAAGATCCCGTCACCCGTTCTTAAGTTAAAAATATTTCATTTTTCTATTAACCGAAATTTTTCTGAAATATTACCGGCCCCCGAAAAAATATTATTTTTCCAAATTAACCGGCCCCCACCCCCTCCAGATGGTCAGATCGGGAAAATGACTATTTCCAATTTAATCTGGTCCCCTCCCTGATACGCCTGCCAAATTTATCTGTCCTAGCTTACCTGGAAGTGCCTAAAGTAGCAACTAAATCCCAACGTAATTAGAGTTTATTTATCAACATGGTTTGGACTTCGACAGAATGCTGAAATTTCTCAAATAGAATTTACTTACTAATATTTATATGCTATTCACCAACACTAATAGTTAACCTATAATAGTCTACTATTCAAACAACCCTAATAGGTTAAGGTTAACAATACTATTATAATACATTATGACCCCTAAACAATCTCTATACTATTCGCATGTCAATGCTCTTCACATGTCAATGGAAAATCCACTTTCAATATTCACTTTCAGTGTCGGACCAAGTAATTTTCTCACATCCACTGTCTTCTGGCTCCAAAGTCCATTTCATTCCACGATTTGCTGCAGCCCGGACCAAGGCAGGCTCTCTAAGTGGCATGTTCCTAATCAATCGCGAGTCTAATATCTCCGGAAGTAAACAATCGCTCCAAAACTCCTGAAGCTTTGGTAATATGGACAAAAAATACTCTTTTGATCTCGGAATAGTTACAATTTCCACATCATGCTCATGGTGATATACCACCAAGTGACATTCTACTTGATTGGTGATTTCTAGCTGACCTTGAATTTGAGCATAGTATTTGTGATTTTTCTTTAACTCCAATTTTGAATTGTGTGACCATAGGAAAAAGTTCTTTACCAATCCTTTTTGGGATGCCACTTCCCTTATGGTCATTCCTCTGGGAATATTATGGACAGTCTTCACTTCAACTGGTGTGCCGTTTTCTAAGCGACCATCAAGAGAAGCTCCAAGAAACTGGATATTTGGATGAATGAGTAGTCCCATTTGATCTCCTTTTATTGCGGTTGGAGTATTTTTTGGTCCGTAATTTTGATCGCCTTTAGGCAAACTCTGATTCTCTTTCTTTTTGGCCAGATATCTCCCACCCATGGTTGCGTAATATCTTTTCTGATTTGTTTTTGTCCGTTTCCGAAGATTAGAAGTTTTCACCTTGTATTCTTTTGTTATTTTGCAAGGACTGTAGCCAAATGTTTTTTTCCATGTAGAAGATTGCCATTTCGGGCCCAAGGAGTAGGATAGGCTTGCTCCACTTATCCTAGCATGGTATGACCAACGTTTCGAGCGGCTTATTTGTTTTCCGCCGACGAATTTCACTGCAACAGACATATAATTCTCGGCAAGATTGGTTGTTGCATCGTTTCTTAATAAGTCCGCTTATTTACAAATATTTTCCACGCCAGCTTTTACATCCTCCAAAATAGTTTTCGGAAGGTTATTATAGCGGTTCTCCACAGTTTCTAAGACCCCATTCTTTTTGGCACAGCCAGAATCACACTGTTTATGATTACCAAACACATGCTCTGGGCCTCTTCGTAAGAGTTGTCTTAGATTTTCGGCAGACCCACCATCAGCCGAGTTCTTTTTTATTGCACCTCGTAGATTTTTGGTTAGCTTTAGAATTATGTCATTTGAAAGAAATTTGCTGTGCATCCCTTTTTTTGTCTTCACAACATTATGGAGGTATTTTGTATAGTTCTTGGTCACGTGATTGGCACATTCTTCTTTTTGGATATATGATCCATATGAAACACTTTGTCTTAGCTTATAAAAAACACTAGAACCGCCGTCTCCGATGTATTATAAATACTGAAGGTTATGCATGGCTTCACTTTGGCGAAAACCTTCAACAAGAATGTCGGTTTCCATGCTCTTTGAGGGACCATTGTAGTTCATAAAGCAAACATGATCTTTCACTTTCTGGTTTGCCTTCTTTGAGCTGAAGCAGAGGTAACAATATTTATTTCTTATTCCTACATATAATAATTTTTTCGTAAAGGCATCAATGATTACCCCAACACAACCTTTTGCAGTATAATCGTGTCCTTTGCTGCGTTTATTCCAGCCACCATCACAGATGACCTTAGTCCAGATAAAATCGTTGATAAACCTGTCCTCATGAATGGATAATTTCAGGGATTCACGACCATTTTCTTCTAAGACATCTGATAGTGCATCCATCCATGCGTTACCAACTAAGCGTTCTGAATTCATAAACGTTTTCGGATTCATATTTTTTTATTCCCAATACACTTAATAATTCGTTCAAAGATGCGTAGCCTCCTCCGGTCCCCATGATACCCCATACAGCTTTCACGTTCACGTTGCCTCGTAAATTGCTGATCTTCTCTTTTTTGTTACCTAATATCTGTTCACTGAAATTTGTTAGGTATTCTTTTACAGTAGTGAGGTGGGCTTCCGGCTCACCTTCTACTCGCTTTTTCCAGCCACAGTCTTGGCAGATAATGACGAGCTTTGTTTGGAGTCCAGTGTTTTTAATTTCTTTCACGCGAAGCTTTGATTTCCCGTCCTTGCAATTGAACTGATGTTTTATTGCTTCTATAAACTCACTAAGCAGATGACGCAAGTTGACTATACAATTTACATCTGGAATTCTAGACAAATCGATTCCAAAGTGTTCTCCTGGCGAACCAAAATCGCAAGAGCTACCAGATGCCGCATTTTTAATAACCGTAGAATCATCTATAATAGTTAAAGCCGGATTCGGAGTTTTGGAAAGCCAGGAACAATTTGGAGACATTGGAAATTTTTCTTGTTCTGGTAAACTTTCTTGTTCGGGCAAGTTTTTCTTCCTGAAAAAAACAAGATTTAAGAGCTCATATGGCACTTATGACGAGGTCGGAAGAGCCAAGAGCTCATATGGTATGAGCTCTAGCAAAATTCTAAGAATCAATGGATTGATTGAAAAGAAAATCAGATAATTAATGCCGGTCGGGATTTAAAATAAGAGCTCTAAGACACCAGGTCCTTCTAAATATCAAATTTCATTAAGATCTGATCACCCACTGGTAAGTTAAACATACCTCATTTTTTTTAATTTTTCCTCTCCCTTCAGCCCCCCAGATGGTCAAATCGGGGAAAACGACTTTATCAAGTCAGTTTTTGCAGGTCCCTGACATGCCTGCCAATCTTTATTGTCCTAGCACGTCCAGAAGCACCGAACTCGCCAAAGCACTAGACCCCCCTAACTCCCCCAAAGAGAGCGGATCCAGTCCGGTTACGTCAATCACGTATCTACGATATTTGATTATTCTACCCACCAAGTTTCATCCCGATCTCTTCACTCTAATCATTTTCCAAGATTTTCGGTTTCCCCCTCCAACTCCGCCTACTATCACCGGATCTGGTCGGGATTCGTAATAAGAGTGCTGAAGCACAAGATCCTTCTAAATATCAAGTTTCATTAAGATCTGATCACCGGTTCATAAATTACAAATACCTCATTTTTCTAATTTTTCAGAATTACCCTCCCCCCAACTCTCCCAAAGAGTGCGGATCTGGTCCAGTTATGTCAGTCACGTATCTTGGATGTGTGCTTCTTCCCACCAAATTTCATCGTGACCTTTCCACTCTAAGCGTTTTCCAAGATTTCCGGTCCCCCCCCCCACAACTCCTCCCAATGAAACTGGATTCAGCCAGATCTAAAATAAAAGATCTGAGTTGCAAGATCCTTCTAAATATGAGATTTCATTAAGATTCGATCACTCCTTCGTAACTTAAAAATACCTCATTTTTTCGAATTAACCGTCCAATGACCCAATGACCCAAATTCAATGACCCAAATTCATTGAACAAAGAAGGTAGTGAACTGATAATCGGCCAGGTTTATGATTCAATCACGCTCGAGTTTAATCCAAAGTTTGCAAAATTGAGTAGGCTCTTGTTAGTCTGAGATTTCAAATTGAAAATTTGGAGGAGAGAATCGGTCGAATAGAAAAAAAGCTTGATAATTATGATCAGGAGTCCATGCTTGATAGCCTTGTATTTCATGGGGTAAAGTAGTTACCTGGTGTAGACACTCATACGACAATATTTAACATTATAAATAGCAAAATGTCTGTGCTGGGCCCTTTACTTTATTCAGTTTATGTGAACAAGATGCGCGTTTATCTAAAGGATACATATATTGCTAACAGTATTTGCAAAATCCGCAGATAATTTAATAGTAAAAGCTCATATTACTCTCAAAAGATTAGAGATGTTTACAAGTTTAAGTTTGCTGTGTGTGAATGTAAAGAAAAATTCTTACTGAAACATTCTGTAGAGTGGGTGATTCTGTTGATGTAAGTAGTAAAGTTCTATTAGGTGAAAAGCCTATTTTACAAGTTAAATCACTGCGGTACCTCGGCTTCCATATTGATTCAAATCTATCGTGGAAGCATCATAGCGACATTATCTGCAACTCATTACCAAAGTTGCACGTGGAGTTGGCATCCTCAAAAAATTGAAGCATATTCTGCCAGAATGTACTCTTTGCACGATATATTTTGCTGTAATCTACCCATATATCATACGGATGTTTAGTTTGGAGAAGCAATTTTATGTTAATTACAAGCTAAATGGCTTTCTCATAGTTTTGATCGGACGATTTCGCTAAAAAAAAGGGGGGTGGGAAAGGAGGCCTAGTTAACTCCAAATGTTTGGTTACTTAAAAATACAACTAGATTTTTTTATTTTTTTATTTTTACAAACGTTTTTGTTAGTAATAAACATACGTACCTTACGAATTAGCTTATGTACGAACTTATATATGTGTGTATTTTTATTACGTATATGAGGGAGTTTGCCCCCTCGTCAATACCTCGTTCTTTACACTAAAGCTTGAATTTTGTCCCAAATCTTTCAGAATGACCCTTGAATCACAAAGGCCGTAGAATAACTAATTGAAGTTACTAAAAATACTTTAGCGTAAAGAGCAAGGTATTGTGGAAGAGACACACCCCCTTATTTAAGTAACATTTTATGCTCGTTTTAAGTTTTAATGTTGATCATTACTTCCAGTTGAAAAAAAAATATTTTCTCATTGTCTTTTTATAAATGATGCTAGAAAATCCTGCGACCCCTTCATGGAAATTCTCTTCCCTCATGAAAAATTCCTTCATGGAAAGATCCTCCCACGTAACCTCCCCCCTAACCCCAACACAAGGTGTTGGGGTCACCGGTGACCTTGGAGAAAAATGTGCGTTGGAGGGGGCCTCGGTGCCCTCCAGTTTTTCGGTCACTTAAAAAGGACACTAGAACTTTTAGTTTACGTTAGAATGAACCCTCTTGCGACATTCTAGGACAACTAGGTCGATACAATCACCCCCGAGGAAAAAAAACAAAGAAAAAACAAAAAATACGTACCCGTTATCTGTTTTCTGGCAAAAATAAAAAATTCCACCTTTTTTATGATAGTGGCTTGAAACTTCTACAGTAGGGTTCTCGGATACGCTGACTCTGATGGTGTGATTTTGTTAAGATTATGTGACTTTTAGAGGGTATTTCCGCCTATTTTCTAAAATAAGACACATTTTCTCAGGCTCGTAACTTTTGACCGGTAAGACTAAACTTGATGAAACTTATATATTTAAAATCAGCATTAAAATGCAATTCTTTTGATGTAACTATTTGTATCAAAACTTCGTTTTTTAGAGTTTTGGTTACTATTGAGCCCCTTCGCTCCTTACTACAGTTCGTTACCACGAACTGTTTGAAAATATAACTTGTACATGAATAAAAGTAATATAATCTACAATAACGTTGGAATAGAACTTACCAATGTCTCAGGTTTTCCCATCCTTTATTTGTTCTTATTTTTTTTCTGCCCATTGTGAAAATTCAAATGCTAAACTGTTATCTGACTTGTAACCAACCAAATTTCAATGGTCAGCTGTTACCAATTAGACACGTAAAAAAAAATTTAAATTCACTTTAAATCCGGTCGTAATATTCAACAGTATTTAAATATTCTGGTAAACCCTCAAGAGAGCAATTAAGCCAATGAGAAAGGAGAAAATCTCGTTGCGTATTTCAATGCTATAGGAAATAGAATTTGCTTCAAACCTCGGAGATCCACCTTAAAAGGTAACGATTGAGGATCTTGGTGTCAATGGATGGACTGAGTATTGCCGTTATGTATAATTAATTTTTTTAATTGATAATAAACCCCATTGATTGATTGAAACAAAAAGTACGAGGCAACGCTAAAGTTAGTAGGAAGTACTCATTTAGTCATTTGTGGAATTTTCTTAAATTAAAGGGGTTTAATTTGTTAAATTTATTGGAGTTGACTTTTCCTACGCAGATGAGGGATTGGAAATCTTTTCCGATTCCTTTGCCACGGTTTCCTGTTTGTATTAGATTAAATCATAAGTACGCTGTTGTCAGATAATTTACCCTGCGATGGATACTTCACTTGTAAAATAAATGAGGTGTCTTTAGGACAAAGGAAGACGAAAACAGAAATTATAAGAGTAAAAAACTATAATCTATGCAGACCTAAAAGAAATAAAAACAAAACACGGTGAAATTTATTCCTTCTGGAGTTTATTTTAAACTTTATTATTTAACTCAATCAAGCATTTATTTTATGTCATTTGTGATTTTTTCGCCTAGATTATGTAATTTGCTGTTATGCTTAATTTTTTTTTGTGTCCCCTTGTTGGTTTTACTTTTTATTTTGTAGCTAATCTTCTACATTAAAAGTATAAATTCAGACAAAGCTCTAATAATAAATTGAGCCATAGAATAACTAAAGGGAAGCCCTAGAGCGTTAAAATACTTCGGAGTATACCTCCGTCTGCATCTGAGCCTGAACTTTATCAAACAGTTCGTGGTAACGAACTGTAGCAAGGAGCGACCCGGCTCAATAGTAACCAAAACTCGTTTAGTCTTAACCATCAAAAGTTACGAGCCTGAGAAAATTTGCCTTATTTAGGAAAAGAGGGGGAAACACCCCCTAAAAGTCGTAGAATCTTAACGAAAATGACACCATCAGATTCAGTGTATCAGAGAACCCTACTGTAGAATTTTCAAGCTCCTATCTACAAAACTGTGGAGTTTTGTATTTTTTGCCAGAAGACAAATCACGGGTGCGTGTTTATTTGTTTGTTTGTTTTTTTTTTGTTTTTTTTTCCCCAGGGGTCATCGTATCGACCAAGTGGTCCTAGAATGTCGCAAGAGGGCTCATTCTAACGGAAACTAAAAGTTCTAGTGCCCTTTTTAAGTGACCAAAAAATTGGAGGGCATCTAGGCCCCCTCCAACGCTCATTTTTTTCCCAAAGTCAACAGATCAAAATTTTGAGATAGCCATTTTGTTCAACATAGTCGAAAACCATAATAACTATGTCTTTGGGGATGACTTACTCCCCCAAAATCCCTGGGGGAGGGGCTGCAAGCTACAAACTTTGACCAGTGTTTACATATAGTAATGGTTATTGGGAAGTGTACAGACGTTTGACGTTTTCAGGGGGTTTTATTTTGTTTGGGGGTCGGGCTGAGGAGAAGGGGCTATGTTGGAGGATCTTTCCTTGGAGGAATCTGTCATGGAGGAAGAAAAATTCAATGAAAAGGGCTCAGGATTCTCTAGCATTACTATAAGAAAACAATAAAAAATAAACATGAAAATGTTATTTCAAATGAAAAGATGAAGTAGCATTGAAACTGAAAACGAATAGAGATTATTACGCATATGAGGGGTTCTAAAAATACTTTAGCATAAAGAGCGAGGTATTTAGGAGGAGATAAATACCTTGCTCTTTATGCTAAAGTATTTTTAGTAATTTCAACTATTTATTCTACGGCCTTTCTGATTCAGGGGTCATTCTTAAAGAATTGGGACAAAACTTACGATTTAGTGTAAAGAGCGAGGTATTAACGAGGGTACAAACCCCCTCGTATACATGATAAAAATATAAGGTTATGAAAGTTTGTTACGTAAGTTAATTCTTAAGTCACGTATATTTTTTACTAATAAAAACGTTCGTTAAAAATTAAAAGTTTTAGTTGCCTTTTTAAGTAACCGAAAAATTGGAGGGCAACTAGGCCTCTTTCTCCATCCCTTATTTCTCAAAATCGTCTGATCAAAACTAAGAGAGAGCCATTTAGCCAAAAAGAGAATTAATATGCAAATTTCATTTTAATAATTTATGTGTGGAGAGCCAAAACCAAACATGTATTAATTCAAAAACGTTCAGAAATTAAATAAAAAAAACTAATTTTTTTAGCTGAAAGTAAGGAGTGCAGAAATGTAGGGGCCAAATGACCTTCCCCCAGCAATTAACATCTCCACTTCCCAACTTGTAATTGAAGTCACTGAATTGATCAATTTATTTAAATTTTGACTGCACACACTGTCCGAGAATAAGAGTGTAGATTGAAGAAAAAATTATTCCATTGCTATTATCTTTTATTATATGTTTTATTCTATCAACTATTATTTATTCTATCTATTATCATTATTTATTCTATCTTTCAGTAGTCAATTCTTTAAATCTGGATATATTAAAAAAAAAGAAATTCTCAATTGAATATCGGACTATAAAAGTTCAAAATCTTTCAGAGCTGCGTGGCATTTCAAGTTTGATTAAATAATAAAAAAACTAATTTTTCTAGCTGAAAGCAAGGAGCGACATTAAAACTTAAAACAAACAGAAATTACTCCGTATATGAAATGGGTTGTCCCCTCCGCAATCCCTCGCTTTTTACGATAAAGTTTGACTCTTTGTCACAATTCTACTTTTTAAAACAATTAAAAGCTTTAGCGTAAAGAGCGAGGGATTGAAGAGGGGACAACCCATTTCATATACGGAGTAATTTCTGTTCGTTTTAAGTTTTAATGTCGCTCCTTACTTTCAGCTAGAAAAATTAGTATTTTTATTATTTAATCAAACTTGAAATGCCACGCAGCTCTGAAAGATTCTGAACTTTTATAGTCCGATATTCAATTGAGAATTTCTTTTTTTTTTAATATATCCAGATTTAAAAAATTGACAACTGAAAGATAGAATAAATAATGGTAATAGATAGAATAAATAATAATTGATAGAATAAAACATATTAAAAGATAATAGCAATGGAATAATTTTTTCTTCAATCTACACTCTTATTCTCGGACAGTGTGTGCAGTCAAAATTTAAATAAATTGATCAATTCAGTGACTTCAATTACAAGTTGGGAAGTGGGGATGTTAATTGCTGGGGGAAGGTCATTTGGCCCCTACATTTCTGCACTCCTCCAAATTTAGAAAAATACCCTTCTGGAGGTATTTTCATTGAAAAATAACTTTTTTCGTAATTTTATTAAAATATTTGACCAAAACAAGACAATTGTCTATTTAACGCGTAGATTTAAAAAAATACATAATAGATATGGCATTAAATCGTATAGGCCTATTTAAAAAAAACCTTTCATTGTTTTTTAACAAATTATATTGTGGGATTTTTGCTGACGCAGATCAATTTGCATCTCTGTAATTTAATAGCTGAAAACATTAATAAATAGTAAGGGCTCAGGCGCGGATAGCCTGGCAAGTGGATTTTGAAATATTACACAGTTAGAGATAAGATACCTAAGATCATAATTGTGATGTGTAATAAAAAGGAAGCAACTAGTGATTTTAGGTAAACTAAAATCAATCCAGTTTATAAAAAAGGTCATAAGAGGGAATGCAGCAATTGCAGAACAATTAGCATGATTTCTGCTGGAAGTAAATTACATAGCATTCTGATAATTATGAGACTAAGAAATAATGTAAATAAGGTTTTTAGAAAACAACACTGCGGTTTTACGAAGAATAGAAGTTTCAATGATCAAATTTAATAATTAAATTACTAATTGAAAATGTTCTATAAAGTTGAACGTTCAACTTTATCATGGTTGCCGTGGTAGCTACAACCTAATAAAGAGCGAGCCACAGCCCATAGTAACTAAAAGTTAAAAAAACGTGTTTAGAAAAACAACTACCTAGTGAAAAACAATTTCCATTCGACACTAATTCAGAAATAGTAGCTATTACTTCGGTTTGTCCTAAAAGTAAAAGTTTATTGCAAAAAGAAATTTATGGTGGTTTCAGAAAAAGTCTGAAATCCTAAGAAAATGACGTAAGATCAAAATTAAAACTCCACCATTGCAATCAACATGGTAAGAAACCAATACATTACAGCCCCCTCTTTGAACAGCAAAAAAAATCACTTTTTTGCATGGGTAGCATGGATCTGTCTCCATTTTTTTTGTCTTTTTTTTTAGCAGGGCTAGGGGGTGACCAGAGCACCATGACCAGAGATGTGTAATAGCTAATTCTAACGAAAAAATTAATAGTGCATCTTTAAGTGACCAAAAAGATTGGAGGGCAACTAGCGCTGCCTCTCTAAAGCCCCCTCCCCCTCTCCCAAAGTCATCCAATCACAACTTTGAAATATCCATTTTGTTCAACATAGTTCAAAGATCAAATATCTTTGGTTTGTAGGTTAACAACCATAAGCCGAGAAGACATACAATATCTTTGATTTATTATCGCATAAAAATCATAGTTATGATGCTGCTTGAGCTAAAATTAAATGCTAAGATTGGCTAAAAAATAACACAAACAAATTATTGCTTATATCGTCCGTTATTTTACAAAATTCGAACTTTAGCGTAAAGAGCGAGGTATTGACGAGGGGAGGGGTGAACTTCCTCATATATATAACATGAGGGGGTTCGCCCCCTCGTCCAATACCTCGCTCTTTACACTAAAGTTCAAATTTTGTTCCAATTCTTTAAGAATGAACCCTGAATCACAACGGCTGTTTAATTAGAATAAATATCTATTTTGAAACTACTAAAAATACTTTAGCGTATACAGCGAGGCATTGACAAGGAGATGAATCCAATCCCTCAAATACGTAATAATTTCTGTTCGCTTTTTAAACTTACTCCTTACTTTCAATTGAAAAAAACTTGTTTTTTAATTTAATTTCAGATTGTTTTTTGAATAATGCTGGAATATCCAAAGCCTCCTTCAAGTAAATTATCTTCCCCCATGGAAATTTCCTCCCACGTAACACAATCTCCCCAAACACCCCCTCCCCACACACCAAAAAAATTCTCCCTGAAAACGTCTGTATACTTACTAATAACCAATACTCCATGTGAACACTGGGCGAAAATCGAAGCTTGCAGCCCTCTCCCCGAAGACCGTGGGGATTAAGTCGTCCTCAAAGACATAATTATTAAATATTTCGACTATGCTGAACAAAATGGTTGTCTCAAAATTTCGATTCGTTGAATTCGGGATAAAATTTGAGCGTGGAAGGGGGCCTAGTTGCCGTCCGATTTTTTTGGTGCCTTAAAAAGGGAACTAGAACTTTTAATTTCCGTTCGAATGAGCCCCCTCGAAAAATTCTAGGACCAATGGGTCGATACGATCATCCCTGTGAAAAAACAACAACAAATAAACACGCATCCGTGATCTTTCTTCTGGCAAAAAATACAAAATTCCACATTTCTGCAGATGGGAGATTGAAATCTCAATAACCATACAATAATATTCTCTGATACGCTAAATCTGATGGTATACTTTTAATTAAGATTCCATGACTTCTAGGGTTTTCCCTTATTTTCGTAATAAGCCAAATTTTCTCATGTTTGTAACTTTTGATGGGTAAGACTAAACTTGATAAAACATATATATTTAAAATCAGCATAAAAATCCAATTCTTTTGATGTATCTATTGGTATCAAAATTCCGTTTTTACAGTTTCGGTTGCTATAGAGCCGGGTCGCTCCTTACTTACAGTTCGTTACCACGATCCGTTTGATTGAAAATGTTGATAAGCACACAAACAGTAACGGAGGGAAATGCTTTAAGTAACAAAGAAGGTGGAAATATTATTAACATATTAATAGCAATGAAAATATAAATTACATATAAGTATACACAACAAAGGGGGAAAGGGGGAACAGGATACTTTAACAAGTGTTTGGCAATGCAGGAGATAAAGTTTTTTTTTTCATATTTTGAAGTACAGAGACGAATGGACTATATAACAGGCAAAGACTGATAAATTGCACAGGAAGGGTGGAATCTGAATGGCGAGTGTCTTTTGGGGGAAATGTTGCTCATCCGAGGGTTTAGTACTTGCATGTTCTAGAACGTAATTCTCCAACTTACATTACCCTCTTTCGGGGAAGTATCTTGATGAAATTTGTCTTAAAGAACAAAGTTATGGAGGATTAGGGAATAAAGCAGAAAAGTAAACTAGATGTAGATTATGCAGATTATTTGAGTGTCCTAGATAAAATATCAGAAAAATGAGTGATTTTTTGAGCTTCTGAGAGCTCAAGCTGAAAGAATAGGTCTAAAAATTAAAGTTAGACAGATAAATCACTTAGACTAGAAATGAATGAAGTCAACAAAGTTATGCTAGGTAACAAGAAAATCAATCAAGGGGATAGCATTACCTACATGGGTAGCATTATTAGAAAAGATGATGCAGTGAAGATGCAAAAAGTATAGTAGCCAAACAAGGTATTTTCTTGGAGTTGAAAAAATTTTTTTGGAAGAATAGGAAGACAAATTTTCAAACCAAGAGTAGAACATTTGAAGCCATAATGATAGAAGTTAAGTATGACTCTTAAGCATCTTCGCTTTTTTAGCCTTAGGAAGACACTCAGGGGTGTATTTAGGGTTTTCAGAGCCCCTCCTTTTTGCACCCCTCCTACTATCATTACAACAATTTAAGTAGATCATAGCATTGACAAAAACCTTAGTTTTTCATCCCTTCAGAGACTCTGTTCGGCAACAGCCCATACCCCCTAGCTATGCTACTGGATGTGCCAGATGTCTTCCAGAGGGATTTTCCAAGGATATAATTTTAGGTATGGTACTCGTTCAATTGAACATGTATTAAAAATTTAGGCGTGCGAAAAATATGTCAATTTCCCTTTCCAGGACTGTAATGAAAGAAGGACTGAGTGTAAGTAGCTGTATAGGCCTCAGATGGGGCTTGGTGCTGGACTGAGTTGTTACTAAGTAGTAACTTACATCCAAAACATTTTATTTTAGGATTTCTATTTCTTCTACAAAACTGGAGTTACGGAGGGACTAAAATATAAAATTTGAAGAGGACATCTTTAACTAAGCGTTAATAAAGGGCGGCAAAGAGGCAACTCACCCTTGCTGTTGTAAATCTTATTTAAGTTTTCGATTAAGATCATATTCATTTTCTTGCATGCAGAAACGGGCAGATGTAGGCCAAAGGGAGATCAGTGGCGTAGATTCAAGAAGATTAGAAGTCAAATAATTTTTTTTTTTATTTCAACAGGGTGCAATTTTGTTTTCAGAATTTTTGAACGGAAATACCCAAACACCCATATTCAATGAAAGTACAGTGGACGGCAAGTGTTCGTACTCTAGGTCTGGAGGAACGGGGCACTAAAATATGTTGGGGGAAGTGCCCCCTATTGACCCTACCCAGAGAAATATATTGTTCAAAAAGAGGTATGTGGTAGGTTGACGTTATTTCGAAACCCTACTTGAACATTCTGTTTCTAGTGGCAGGTCTTCGGGGAGTTATGAGTTTCACTCTTTAAATAAAAGAAAAAAATTCAGTCCTTAATATCCCAATAAAAAAAATATTAAGAGTAGCAAGAAATTAAAACAAAGAATTTTTTTTACATACAATTTAATTCAGATTCACCACAAATATGAGAGGGGCTTCCTGCTCCTCAATATTACTCTATAAGCTAAATTTCAACTTGAAACTCACTGAAAGAAAAGAAGTCAGAGGATGTGCTATTGCATTGACTATAGTAAAGACCATATGGCTCCCATAATTTACTGTTTTGTTCCCGAGGCCCTTGCCATGGAAGGGGTGCTCGTATAGACTTCAGAGGGGGCTCAGTCAATTGGAAATTGGAAGTTCTAGTGTTTTTTTTTAGAGTCAGGTGATTTTTGATTAGAGCTCAAGTGATTGAAGGGCAGCTGGTCCCCCACGCCCTTTTCTCTCCAAATACATCTATATAAAAATTTTGAGATAGCCATTATGTTAAAAATAGTTCAAGGATCATGCAACAAAACTCTGGTGTCGACAAGCCCTCTGGGGCCATGGGGTAGATGTTGTTATTCCCTGGGGGCCTATGTGGTTCTTATGGAAGAGATGCTCGTGGATACTTAAAGGAGGGCTAATTTGATTGGAAATGTAAAGCTCTTGTTCAATTTTAGGAGTCAAACAAGATCAGAGGGGAACTTGCCCCTCACGCCCTTTTCTCCCAAACCCATCTGATAGAAATTTTGAGATAGCCATTTCGTTAAAAATAGTTCAAACATTAGATAACAAAAACTCTGGGATCAACACAAGCCCCCAGGGCCCACGGGCAAGTGTTTTAAGTTAAGCCGCGCGAGCATATAAGGTTGTTGTGTAATGATTGATCGTATAAACTTCAGAGGCGGCTCATTTGATTGGGAATTGAAAGCTCTAGTTGTCTTTTATGCGTAAAAAGAGATCATATGGTATCTATTCACCCCCCACTCCACACACGCACACCTTTGTTTCTCCAAATGCATCTGATCAAAATTTGAGATCGCCAGTTTGTTTGGTAATAGTCCAATGATCAAACAAGATATTATATTGTTTGAAGGTAATAGTCCAACAAGCAGATACCAAAAGCTTCGGGGTCAACATTACACCCCCCCCGGAAAACCTAGGAGAATGGTTACACTTTATGTCCCAGGAGTACATTAGGTTTTTTTTTGGAAGAAACAGTCGTATTAACTTCTAAGGGGACTTAAATGATTGGAAATTGGAAGTTCTAGTTCCCTTTATAAGAGTTAAAAGTGATTCAATCGCAAATAGCCTCCCCCCACCTACCCTAAGACCAAAAAGCTCCGTTATTTTTTATCTTTCACAAGAGGCACTTGATATGGAAGGGATGGTCTTATAAACTACGGAGGGGGCTCTTTCGATCGGAAATCTGAATTGTCGTTTTTAGGAGTCGGAAGTGATAGGAGGGAAAATTGCCCCCACCCTTTTTTCCCTAGAAATATCTGATGAAAATTTTAAAAATCGTTAAAAGATCAGATAACAAAAACTCCGGGATCGACACAAACCCCGAGGCCTCACGGGCAGGGGTTGTAAGTTATGCCCAAGGGGCGTATATGGTTCTTATAGAATGGTTGCTCGTATAACTTCAAAAGGGGTTCATTTGATTTGAAATTGAAAATTGTAGTTAACTTTTTAAGAGTCAAAAGAGATTGGAGGTAAACTAGCCCTTCCCTTCCACGCCCTTTTTTCACAAATACATCCGATAAACTATTGAAAATAGTTTAATCATAAGATAACAAAACTTCGGGGTCGACACAACCCCCAGAGCCCAGTGGTAAGTGTATTAAGTTATGCCCCGGGGCATCACTATAATCACTACAAACAAGAGTTTGGGTTTTGCCTCCTTCTCTCATAGTAAAAGTCTGAAACCATTTGCGTCATTGGCACTTTACTGAAAACGAATTATATTACAAACATATTCTGTTTTACTTATTACAGCATTGAAAATAAACATAAAAATTAGAGTAAAATTAAATTTTGAACTGATGAGCTTTCAGAAATCAATAAAATTATATATCAAATATTAAGTTTAATTGTGTTACTTCTTTCCGAAAATATTCAAGACAAATACGGCTTCACTACAAACAAGAGTTGGATGCTGCCCCCTTCCCTAACTGTAAAAGTCTAAAGCCTACTTTGTTATTGGTACTTCACTGAACACGAATCATTTTACAAATATTTTCTTTCGCACTTATTACAATATTGAAGATAAACATAAAAATTACAATAAAATTAAATTTTGAACTGATGAGCTTTCGGAAATTAATATAATGATATTAAGTTTAACTTCACTACAAATGAGAGTTGGATGCTGCCCCCTTCCCTAACTGTAAAAGTCTAAAGACTACTGTGTTATTGATGCTTCACTGAACACGAGTTGTATTAAAAATATTTTCTTTTGTACTTATGAGAACATTCAAAATTAAAATAAAATTACAGTGAAAATAAAATCTTATACTGATGATTTTTCAACCATTAATAGCGTTATATATCAAACATTCAGTTTGATTTTATATGTACTTTCCACGACTACTCAAGACACATATTGTTTTCAGTAATCCGCCATTGACACAGATGGTCTTAAAATTTTATTGTGAGCGAAAGAGGCAAAACCCAAACTCTTGTTTGTAATGATTTTGTTCATTCAAGCTTGATTTTCATATTCAATTTAAGCTTACACGTTTTAGGATGTATTTACTCTTTTCTATTATTACCTATTGTATGTTTGTTTGCTATGACTGTTCATTAAAATTTCTGTTCGTTTTAGGTTTCACTTATAGTTCAATAGCATATTTTTGTTTGTTTAAAGTTTGATTTGCGCATTCATTTTAAACTTTACTCGTTCTCAGATTTGTTTATTTATTTTTAATAGTACCTCTTGTTTGTTTTTTTGCTACGATTGTTAGTTTAATTTCTGTTCATTTTGGCTTTCATTTACTCTTTAATAGTAATTTTTGGTCTTTTTTAGTTTGAGTTATTGTCTATTTCTTCTGATCTTAAGTTTAATATTACCTTTACTTTTCTTTAAAAACGTCTTTTTCCGATAGTTTTTTTCTAAGTAATTGCAAAAAAAATGCCAGTTAATAGGCCACGCAATCACAAGCGTTTGTCTACCGTGACATCTTTCAGAAAATTTGATTTTAGAATTTTGCCATGTCTCGTAATACTAGAAATCTTGTATATCAAATCAAAAATACTCAAATGAGAAAATTCATTCTAGAAGTATTGACATAAAAATATGTACATTTGTGGCATCTGATATGTTCTGAATTCTATTATTTCTTTTTTGAGTCTGTTGACACGTGCGAGTCCATGACAGAAGTTTCTTTCTGGTTTTTCTTTTTCCTTTATGTTCTTCTTTTTCTGTCTTCAAATTCTCCTTAATGCATTTTCAACGTTGTTGGTGTGAAATTCTGTATTTAAAAGAAACAGGCAGCAAAATGAATAATCCACACAAGAAGGATACCTTGACCATGGGGTGGGGAATAATTAAAGAGCATAAATTACAAAAGTGAAATGAGAGAGAAAGAGAGAGAGAGAGAGAGAGAGAGAGAGAAAAAAAATAGCTCCTTACTGCATTCCAGATGCGAAAACCAATTTTAAAATTAACTTGCCTTACAAAAAACCCTTTATATCTATAACTCGTATTTTTAATAGAATATATCTCCAATCCGCCTCTTAAAATATGCATAGTTAATATAATTTTGGTTTCAGCACATAAAATATACCAAGCTTTAACCCATCGTAATTAAAATAACATTTTGGCATGGTTGTGGTGGCCCGATAGGCGTAAAGACTATTCTTTTGGAGGGTATCCTTTGGATGAGTATGTAAAGAAGGTCGAAGAAAAATTTTATAGTTGCGATTATTTAAACATGCACAATGCATACGTTAAAGTGACAGATTTATTTCATAAAAGAACATGATACTTGTAAGGCCTCTCATAACAATGCTCTGACGCTCTCCCAAAAGTAGATATTGTCAATAAGAAAAAGCTAATTCCGAGCAGCCATTCACACCAGCCATCCGATTAATTTACTGTTTGTCTGTGTTCTGCTTTTTTTTTACAGTCACACTCTTGAATTTTCTCAGTAAAAACGTTCTGTTTCTTAGCAACAACATTCTCCCTGTATTATATTAAAAAAGGGGGACAGCGGTTCTTTTGAGAATTTTCAAAGAATGCTGTGTATATATGCGGTCATTTTAAATTTTAGTTTTACATTTTCTAGTTGTAAAGGTTGTTTTGCAAAATTAAAAAAAAAAAGATTTTTTTTTAGTTAGGCCTCATTATTAGTGTGAGAAGACGGTTGTGGCTACTCCTAGTTGCCACAAAGAATCTGATGGGATTACTTAGATTACTCGTTTGGGATACTAATATCACATTTGGTGCGACCCGATCACATCTGATCTAAAACGTTTTAAGATGTCGTTTGGAAACAATATGCATAAACCGGTAAAGCTAAAAAAAAAAAAAAAAAAAAGCAAAGTGCATGTGTCCAGTGCCTCTACAGGATCAAAGGCCGCAATTGGAGCAGGGTTCAATTACCCTTCCTCCAATTTTTGAAGAATAGCTTGGTTTACTGTTTCCATTAAGCTAACTTCAAGAAAATTGTCTCTTTGATAAAAGTTGCCACCAGCCTTGATTTTCACGACTTGGCAACACTGCAAGGAAGTGTAGTTCTAGAAGTTTTTTCTTTATAGTAAAAGTCAGGACAATGAAAAAGTTAGAACTTTCAATCTTTCTTTCTATATTTTGAAAAAATTCGTGTTTGTATAGTCGTCGAAAATGACTTTTATGGTTTTTTTAAGCCTTTCAGCAAAAATGAAAAAAAAAACTAGATTGTCCCCACCCCTGGATTTTGAAGATACACTTTTGCCTTCCCCCTCCCACCTACTTTCTGAGAATTCAAGCCCCTGTGCAACACCAGAGCTAAAGTGGATTCACCGAGCAAGGCTGTTTAATTTTCTAGTGGTTCTGTATTTACTTACATGACGTTTTCCTCGAATTGTAACAAGACATAGGTTCGTCATATCTTCCTTAAATTTATAATTTAAGGATTTTGCAAAAAAAATCGTTTTGTATAGTCATGGAAAAATGACTTTTATGGCCTTTTTATAGCCTATTAGAACAAATGAAAAAAACAAGACTGTCCCCACCCCCTGGATTTTGAAAAATACACTTTTGTAACCCTCCCCCCTCATCTAATTTCTATGAATTCAAGCCACTGTGCAAAACCACTTCTACATTGGCTCACCGAGCAAACCCGTTTAATTTTCTAGTGGTTATGTATTTACTTACATGACGTTTTCCTCTAATTGTAACAAGACATAGATGCTCATATCTTCCTTAAATTTAAAGATTTTGAAAAAAATCGTTTTGTATAGTCATGGAAAAATGACTTTTATGGCTTTTTTTTAGCCTATTAGAACAAATGAAAAAAAAACAAGATTGTCCCCACCCCTGGATTTTCAAAAATACACTTTTGTCACCCTCCCCCCTCATCATATTTCTATGAATTCAAGCCACTGTGCAAAACCAAAGTTAAAGTGGATCACCAAGCAAGGCCATTTGATTTCCTAGTGGTTCTATATTTACTTACATGACATTTCCTCTAATTGTAACAAGACATTGGTCCATCATATCTTCTTTAAATTTATAATTTGAAGATATGGATTTGCTATACTTACACACTGAGAAAGTATACTCCATTTATAAA
Organism: Artemia franciscana; assembly: GCF_032884065.1. Taxonomy (NCBI): domain Eukaryota; kingdom Metazoa; phylum Arthropoda; class Branchiopoda; order Anostraca; family Artemiidae; genus Artemia; species Artemia franciscana. Next base: position 15,155,609 of record NC_088863.1, read on the forward strand.
CGCATTAATTTATAATAAACAAGAGACAGGACGTGCTTCTAGGAGCTCCATTCTTTTATATTAAATAAAAAAAAGATTTCTTTTTTCAGCAAAAAGTAAGGAGCAATATTGAGACTTAAGACAGACATAAATTATAACGCATATGAGGGGGATTATCCCCTCCTCAATACCTCACTTTTCAAGCTAGAGTCTTACTTATTTAAAATAAAAATCTTATTGTTCTTATTAACCGACCTTTGTTTTCCGGGAATTGTTCTTGAAGAACTGGGACAATAATTCAAAATTTAGCGTACAGAATGAGGTATTGAGGAGGAACAATCCCCTTAAATATTTAATACTTTTTGTTTGTTTTAAGTTTTAATGCGGCCCCTTACTTTCAGTTGAAAATACTTGTTTTTTATTTAATTTCTGATTGTTACTTAAATATTGCCGGGAAATCTGGCTCCCCCTCCGCAGAAACTTTCTCTAGCCAATTCATATCTGGTGAAAATTCACCCCTGACAACTACCATTAACATTTCAATGTGTAAAATTGAGTCGACAAAGAAAAAGTAAGACAGATAAAACAATTTGATATAGGAATTCTGAAAAATTCTTCCGCTGCAAAATATCCCCTGAAAAGTTCACCTGTAGAAACTTCACTCTCCATGGAAAATTCTCCTCGTGTAAAACCCCAAGTAAAATTTCACCCTCCTTCCACCTGAGAATTGCATGCATACTTCCCTATAACAAATACTACACGGAAATAATGGGCAAATTCCAGAAATTAAAGACCCTCCCCAAGGGGCTTTGTGGGGTCATATTTATCTCTAAAGGAATAAGTATTGGACTTTTCAACTCTTTTGAACAAAATGGCTCTCTCAAAATTTTGATTGAACTGCTTTGGCGAAAAAACTGGAGCGGGAGGGGGACTAGCTGCCCTAGAGTCCTTTTATTCACTTAAATAGGGCATTAGAACTCTAAATTTTCATTCGAATGAGCCTTCTCCTGATATTTTAAGACCATTAGTTAAATACGATCATCCCTGGAGAAAACAAATAAAGAAAAAAATAACAAATAAACACGCATTCGTGATCTCTTTTGGCACAAAATTCAAACTTCCATATTTTTCAAGATGGGAGCTTGAGTAGGGTTCTCTGATACACTGAATATGATGGTGTGATTTTCATTAAGATGCATTGACTCTTAAGGGATGTTTTCCCCTTTTCCTCAAAAATCAGTCAAATTTGCTCAGGCTTGTAGCCTTCAATGGTAAAACTAAACTTAAAAAATCATATATATTTTGAATCAGCATAATAAGCCGATTCTTTCGATATATCTATAGATATCGAAATTCAGCTTTTTTTAAGAGTTCGATGGCTATAGAGCCGCGTCGCTCCTTACTTACAGTTCATTATTACGAACTGTTTAATCTTGAAAACGGGTTCCAATGATGTCTGAAGCTCTCAACATAGGAGTAGAACCAATGGTTTTCACCTGATAATCAAAACTGATTGATTCAGCCATTGATTCCATAGTTCTTGTTAGATATGTTTTAGCTGCTCACTTATTCCAATAATTTTTCTGTATTATCTGATAAGTATTCAGGTATTAAATCTATGGTTCTGACCAGTTTTGTGTCCAGGATTTTTTTCGTGGGGAGTGGAGGGGTGAGTACTTTTTCGGGGGGAGGGGCTACAAAAAAACTTTAAAAACTGTGTCAAAAAAATGTTATATGCCTTTTTGTTACGCTTTTCCGAGTTGGAAAAGCCTGTTGTCCAAACAAATTGACAATAGTCTTTGTTCTGACCAACTCAACTTCAGCACTTAAAAAAAATTGGGACTTTTTAAATAAAACGGAAACTTATCTTATCCATGGACTTATAAATGGGTGTCTTTATATTTATCTGAATTCATTTTTCTGTCTGCTTTTAGGGCCGCATTTATTTACTTTAGATATAGAGATGGATCAGTGTTTTTAACAGCCCATCGGCCGTATACATAAAAAATGAATACAAAACATGGCAAACGTTAATACAGAAGAGAAAATTAAAACGTAGCTATAACGTGAAAAATTCCTAATTTAGAAACAAAAAAAAGCTAAAGGATACGGCATTAGACTTTACAGTCCATACCGGCGGTGCTGATCTCCGTTTCTTCGCCCTTCAGCCAGGAAGTGCAATGGGGGGTCGGGGGCCAGCCATCCTGTGCTTTCGCACACCCTTCCGGTTTACCTTCCCCAGATTTCTCCAGGTGCCCGTTTAGAGCTGGGTCGACTCTGGCTAAGCTTACAGAGTCACTCCACTGACCCCCGTCCCAAACTGAAGAATTGGGTACACCGGGATTCGAACCCGCGTCCTCTCAGACAAGGGATCCCGAATCCAACGCACCAACCCACTCGGCCGGAATAGCTTAGTAGCCACTTCCTCATAGTAACTTAATCAAAGTAACTTAATCGCCACTTCCTCATGGCACAAGCCTTCTATTGTTATGATTAGTTAGAAATGAATCCATTGATATATCAGGGTACAACATTGTCCATAAGAAAAGAATTACTATTCACTCCCAATATTAGAATTTTTTTCAATTACAGTCTCACTCTTGGAGGCACTACCTTGACAGTAAAAATTTTTAGTCTCTTAGGAACGATTTGACTGCTATTATTATTATCTGGAAATGAAGGAAGAAAAGTATACTTTCAAGTATCCTCAAAAGAATGCTACAGATCTCTTAAAAGGACATAGTCTATAAGAAGAACGGTTCCCAAGAGCCATACACGCCAAGTATTAGGTGAATTCGTATCTTTCAACAGTGATTAATTTTTCATGAAAGTGTAAAGCACTACAAGTTTCAAGGGAAGAATGGTGGTAAGATCATTACAAGACGTCTTGTAATGAAATGCGGAACACTTTATCCTTGGTTTAATATTTACAAACCAAAAAGACGCAGTTCTTAGACATTTTCTTTCACACATCACTTGGCAAATAGATATGGAGATTTATCATGTTACAGTTCTAGGGCTTCAAGATCTTTTTCGTAATCAATTAAAAACAAAGTGTTTCTTACAGAAGTAAAGAGAAAAGTTAAAATTTAAAACTACCAAAAATTATTATTTCGTAAATTATGCAAGATGTATCTACAAAACTAGCTTATATAAACTGACTTGTAATATTTCCTTATATCTGCGGAATTCTAAAAATTATCGTATTACTGAAAACACAAGGCTACCTTAATATAAAGATGTTCACTTAGGAGCAGAAAAGTTCATAAGTAGCTTTCAGAAAATTTAAGACTAATCTATAAAGCTTTCAGTAGTCCTTCACCGGACATAACATCGATAATTTTTAGTGTAGAAAAAAAGTCTTTAGTAAAATGCTATTTTTAAGGATTGAACAATCGTGAGAAATATCAAAAGTCAGTAACAGCTTTCATAGTATTAGCAAGAATCTCAGCTAAATAACGCTATATCTTACAGCAAAAAAGGAGAAAAAAAACTAAGCATGATTAATGACGCTTGTACAAAACGAAATAAAAGTATGGCTGAAGCATTTTATTGGCTCAAACTTGTTCGTGTGTCGAGTATTGGCTTTGGGGGGATTAAGAGGAGGCAACAACGTGGTGCGTTTTTACTAGTTTTTACTAATTTTTTAACAAAGGACCGACTGTGTTTAAGCCCAGTATGACTTTTGTCACCCGTTTCTCAAGAGCCTCGAGATCGTCACTTAAGTGATCAATATTGCACACCTGTGGTCCCCAAACAGGGCATGCATATTCTAGAAAGGGACGTATATAGTACACTGGAGTGTAGTCAGTGATCGCAAAGCGCAGTTGCCTTTTAACGCAGTTGCTAAAATAACAGTTAATACTGAAAGCTACACCAAGAATAATTGCAGTTGAAGTGGTAGGGAACCAGGGTCCGTGAAAGCTACGTCCCTTTTAAGCGGATTAAGATGCATCACTTTTGTTTTATTGACGTTCATTTGAAGTCCTTTATTTCTGAACTGATCATTGAAACCGTCTTTCAGTTCACCTTGGAACTGGAGTATTCCTTGGAATTTATCCACGGGAAATTTGAGCAAGGCAGACATATCATCGACGTGTTTAAAACGTGCATCCAAATCAACTAGAACGCAGGTGATCACAGCCAAGAACAGTAAAGCAGCCAGCTTTGTACCTTGGGGAGCACCACACGTTATTTCAGCCCATTCAGAGTTGAGATCTCCGGAATAAAGCGCAAATACACACTGGTGTGGAATTCGACTATCAACAGCAGAGTCTGTTTCCTAACACAGTATGATTTAAGCTAGTTTTAGAGATATTTCATGAATAACTTACGAATCAAACATTCTTGTTTGTTTTTAGTTTCAAATTCACTCTTTGCTTCGGGATAAATAGATTTATTCTTGTGTTTAATTTTCAGTACCTTTTAGTTTTTTTTTTTCAAATGAGTGCTTGTTTAAAATAGGGCAACGGAAAAGAAGCTTTACTTTCTACATTCCTTAAACTTTCTCATGAGAAGTATGCAACTTTCATACATGGATTAAAAAGCCTGGGAAGTTTATTATCACCACCATCTCTTACACATTGCAGATAAAAATACAAATAAAGAAACTGATTTTCTTTTTCTCTTGGTGGGTTTTGTGAAAACTCCTTTTTGAGCTTACTATAGAAGCTGAGAGGCGGAGTTTACATCAGGGGAAGGGGACTGTAAACTTCCAGTTATAGGTTACTGTCATTCGAAGCTACAATGGTACCCTTGCTATGCTTCACAGCAAGACAAATTTACAAACAAAAATCACGTAGATCTAGACAGTAGGTTAAAAAACTCACATTAAACATTTGTCAAAGATCTTATGATACCCTGCTAGTCCTCATGGAAATGGAAAAAAAACAGACATACCAAAGGTATGAAAACCTATTGAAAAGAGCGATTTTCCTTGTTTTTCAGGATGGGAGGCTCAAAGCGTCTGTTCGGAGTTTTATACCATAATACATCGATTAGCTATCGTAGAAACCCATGGCGTTTCGGTCCTCTTTGGACTGGAATCGCTGTTTTTGCCATGGAACAGCAGAAAATGGCACTTCGTTGTGATTTTTCAGTTTTTGAAAAAAAGGCGATAGGTGGAAGACTGTAAATCTATAGGTTTGGGTTTACGGCAATAGCGATTCGAATGGTTGCACTTTTCATTTCGACTCACTACCTTTGTTCAAAATCACCGAAAAATTTGCTGGCCTAAATAAATATTATCATTCGTCAATCAGCTTTAAACTAAAGGTTCTTTGAATTAGAAATTATTTTTCAATATTTATTTTTAAACTTCGGTTACTGCTGTGGTGATTCACTGTTTGATAGGTTGCAGCTATTGTTCTAACAATGATGAGAAAAAGTACAAATTAAACATCACCTCAATCACCAAGAATAATAAAACTTGAAGAAAAAGAAGTAGAGGTCTTAGTCAACAGACTGGATACGTTCCACTATTCAGACAGAAAGGTATTTATATTTCACAAGGTGCCTCTACCACCGCCGAAGTTCTGAAGTTTCCCTGGACAGGAAATTTTGACAGAGATTTTTGAGAACAGGGTTCTCCAAAATCTCTAGAGAAATTAACATCTTTAAATATAAGAACGTTAAAACGAAAAGAAAATTGTTAGTTTTTGGAGATATTTTGAAGAACCCAATTATCTCAGAGCCCAATTTTCAGGGGATACCCCATTTTTTTCAGACATGGTAAGAGCATGTCTTCAACTTGCGGTTAGCTACCATCATGCTTTGTATGTTATCGACACATTTTTCTAGAAAATTTGTTCTAGTAAATAATTACCTGATTTTAGAAACCCAAAGCCGACTAATTGGGGGTTTAACTGGGGCAAGCTGCCCTTGGCACCGTATCTGGGAGGATTCAACTGGGGTGTTGCCCACTTTGGTTGCATTTTTTACTTTGATTCATAGTTTTTACTTATATTTGAGACGGGAAGGAGGCTCTGTAATTAATTCGTTGACCCTAAATTGGTGGCTCTGCTGTAGGGGGGTCCCGCCCAGGAACGGCTCTTAGACTCTCTTGGGTCCCAGTATTGGCAGGCTGCCACGTTGTTGGTTTAAGATCCTAATGGGCATTTCACGGGTTCTGATGGCTTCTTTAAGTTACACTGATTGATTCATCTCGATACATTCAAATTTTTATCCTGTTTCAATTCCCTTGAGCATAAACTGTAACCGCGAAAGGCTTATGGCCACCCATTTTCAACTTTATGGGAAATTATTTATATTTTACGTTAACTAGCTTGTTAGACATAATAACACAAATCATACATAACATAAACATGCTTAATATTAACTATAAATGTTGATTAAGGAATTTAGTAAAACAGTTGATTTTAATAGAACTCATTAATTCTAATATATTATTTTCTAGCCAATAGCATGCAAATCATATTCCCACCAGTCGAGTTTGAGCATGCGCAATGAAGCAGATCAAAAAAATAATCTAGTTGGCACAAAGACAAATAAATACAAAAAGTAAATAGCTTAGGAAGGTACATAAAACACGAACCCAAACTGTAAATTTCAATGTGATTTTTTGCAGAAGGCTTAATGAAAGATGTGCTCAATTTCAAAAAGAAGGTTATTTATATGATTTACATTATGAAATACAATAAGCTTATACAATTCATCCCACCCCATTTGCAGAATTTCTTATCAGCGGAGAAAATAAAAGCTCTAGCTCCTTTTCTTATTTCTCGTGAAGGAACCGGCCAAAATTCCTGTAAACAAAAATTGGCTATATTGCTTTGTTCAAAAAGTTTAGCTTCACTTACCAGAGTATTATCGACAATTATAGTAAAGAGGGATTCGTCAGTAGAATGGAAGTGTCCAAGGATAACATTTTCTGAGGAATTACAAAAACAGAATCGCTAAAGAATTACTCAATTTCTGGTCTATATGAAAATCCTTTGGGGGATAACTTTGAACGCAAAGTAGATTTGCGAACCTTTTAAACTTTACATATATATATAAATTTATAAATGGAATTTTCCCTCTGAATTAGGGGTTCATGACAGTCGATAAAATTAAACGCTCGCTAGTCATATCTCTACAAATAATCATCTACAGAAATGATTCACTCATTGGTTGTATTTTCTGAGCAAACAAACAAAACATAATTAAAAATATTTAGCCTTCTCGCTAATATTGATCAGCATATTGTCACACATATACTGGTAATGGCAGGGCAATAAATCCTCAATTATGCTCTGATTATCCTTATCCCCATTACTATGATTACAATTTAGTCTTCATTTACTGTATTTTACTATTTACGATTGGCCCCAGGGATGCTATAGCCTTCAAGGGTGTGCTAATGTCATCGTTCGAAACACTAGCTTTTGCACCCTGATAACGGGTAACGTGACTTTTTATTTTAGTCAGATTGATCCATACCACCACTCCATGAGGCGAAATTGGTCTGATTGCAGCTTTGAGTAGGCATGCTGTCTTATTTGGAGTTAAGCTCCAATTCTTTCTCACCATTCGATGGCACTGGATTAGCGAAGCTTTAGCACTTCGCACCGCTTTCACTTTACTGTGTCAAATTTGCAGTTTTCTCTTTACAGTCAATTTATGTATTTTTTCACATATACCTGTTTTAATTTACTTTTTGGTCCTTTTCAAGCCCATTTTAGACTGTTCGTGAATCCAAACTAAATTTTTGTAGAATAGGGCCTCCTTAGCCCGACTTCTTACGGCTTAGGTTTCAAACCAATCAGAGCCAAACAGGTTAAAGAGCAATTTTTGTCCATAAGCTCAGAAGTATAAAACATCTAATACGATTTTTGGGCGTGGCAGCGACATTTTAGAAAGTACCGTCCCGTCACAACTTTTAGCTCTATTTTCTCTCTTTAGTAAATGTGTACTTGTCAACTATAGATAAGATAAGATTTATTGCAAAAAGCTTGTGGACCATAGCAACACAGAATAGAGTCTACAAACGAAGCTCGGGAACAAAATATAACTTTAGATAGTATATAAAAAAAACAACAAGAAAAAGACAAAAAAAAAACACACCAAGGTTAAACATTTTAACCAACAAGCACCAATCATATTAAAGCTCAGTTCCTAAAAACTATAAGATAGCTATACCCTCAAACCGGTTCCCTATGTTTAATCCCTAAACGAAGAAACTTACAAAAGTGTTTGATAGCACATGCATTTCTCTCAGCCATCCGCTAAATTAACCAGCATTCACTCCCAAACAGTTATTCAAAATATTCATTCCGCAACTCAGACAGCTCTTCACACTCGGATACAAAATGGAACAAATTCTCATTCACATCTCCACACATAAAATAGGGGTCAGCCATATGCCTAAACTTTCCCAAAAATTTCCTTCTCTCACCTAAATTCAAACTATCTCCTCTTACCAGCGACAAATTCTTCAAGTCTTCTCTATTCAACCCAAAATATAACTCCTTCCCCCACCATTTTTTAGCTTGGGAGTAAAACCTCAAAGACATAGATTGGTGCTTATGATCTTGCCACTCTTGGATTTCTTTGTCATTCAGGGTTCGCTGCATCTCCTTCCATATATTTTACTGTTTGGTCCTTCTTGGGGGACCTTTTTTAGGCGGTCCGTGCCCCAAAACTATATTTTTCTACATTAGGGTCTACTTAGCCTTACCACTCGCAGCTTCTTTCATCAAGATTAGTCTTACCCGTCAAAAGTTACGAGCCTGAGAAGATTTGCCTCATTTTAGAAAATAGTTGGGGAAACCCCCTAAAAGTCATACGATCTTAACGAAAATCACACCATCAGATTCAGCGTATCAGAGAACCTTACTATAGAAGTTTCAAGCCCCTATCTACAGAAATGTGGAATTTAGCATTTTTTGCCAGAAGACAAATCACGGATGCGTGTTTATTTGTTTTTTTTGTTTGTTTTTTTTTTCTCAGGGATGATCGTACAGTGATCCTAGAATGTTGCAAAAGGGCTCAATCTAACGGAAATTAAAAGTTCTAGTGCCCTTTTTAAGTGACCAAAAAATTGGAGGGCACCCAGGCCCCCTCCCACGCTCATTTTCCCCCAAAGTCACCGGATCAAAATTCTGAGATAGCCATTTTATTCACCATAGTCGAATAGCCTAATAACTATGTCTTTGGGGACGACTTACTCCCCCGCAGTCGCCGTGGGATGGGCTGCAAGTTACAAACTTTGACCTGTGTTTACATATATTAATGGTTACTGGGAAGTGTACAGACGTTTTCAGGGGGATATTTTTTTGGTTTGGGGGGAGAGTTGAAGGGAGGTTACGCGGAAAGATCTTTCAATGGAGGAACGTTTTATTGGGGAAGAGACTTTCAATGGAGGGGGCGCAGGATTTTCTAGCATTATTTAAAAAAAAACAATGAAAAAATAAATATGAAAAGTTTTTTCTACTGAAAGTGAGGAGCAGCATTAAAACTTAAAACGAACAGAAATTATTACGCATATGAGGGGTTTACCTCCTCGTAATACCTCGCTCTTTACGCTAAAGTATTTTTAGTAATTTCAACTATTTATTCTACGGACTTTGTGAATCAGGGGTCATTCTTAAGGAATTGGGACAAAATTTAAGCTTTAGTGTAAAAAGCGAGGTATCACGAGGTGCGAGCCCCCTCATATACGCAATAAAAACATACGAATATAGATATTCGCTAGGTAAGTTAATTCGTAAGTTACGTATATTTTTTACTTATGTAAACGTTCGTAAAAAATTAAAAGTTATAGTTGCCTTTTTAAGTAATCAAAAAAGTGGAGGGCAACTAGGCCTCCTCTCTCGTTCCTTTTTTTCAAAATCGTCCGATTAAAACTATGAAAAAGCCATTTAGCCCCAAAAAAAAAATTAAGATGCAAATTTCGTTTTAATTATTTATGCGTGGAGAGCCAAGATAAAAAAAAATGCATTATTTAAAAAACGTCCAGAAATTAAACAAAAAAAAACAAGTTTTTTTTAAATGAAAGTAAGGAGCGACATTAAAACTTAAAACGAACAAAAATTACTCCGTATATGAAAGGGGCTTTTCCTCCTCAACACCCCGCTCTTTACGCTGAAGTTTTTTACTGTTCTAAATATAGAGTTAAGAGAAAGAGTCAAACTTTAGTGTAAAGAGCGGGGCGTTGAGGAGGAAAAGCCCCTTTCATATACGGAGTAATTTTTGTTCGTTTCAAGTTTTAATGTCGCTCTTTACTTTCATTTAAAAAAATTTGTTTTTTTTTGTTTAATTAACAGAAAAGATCAAGCTTGACCACCTTGGCTCTACTATAATGGCTGTCTGTGAACAATAGACAATTTGCAGAATTTAGAGCCCTTTACCGAGAATACTTGCAGGTCATGTTATCCCAAGGGGGATGCACTGAACATATTGACTATCTGTAGGAAAACAGATATGTGAATGTTTAGATCCTATACCGAAGGAGGTCAAGGGGGCTTATCCACCTTTTATCCCTGGCTACACCACATCCTCCTTGTATTCCTGGCCATGGAGTCTTTCGAGAGGGAATAAGAGTATTGTAATTGCATTGAATAATAATAAACTTCTTCTTTTTCTTCTTCTACGATGGCAACAAGGTACTTTTGACCCCCCCCCCCAAAAAAAAATAGCTCTAAGCTTGCCACTTCTAAGTTTGATACCTGCGATAATGGACCATTCTTCACGCTCCAGAATAATAAGTTGTTGTTTTTTTTTCGTATGCTGCGACACGAGACACTGATTTTTTAATGATGTAACTTGGGCAAATAAACCATTCACGAGTTTATCCTTATATTCTAGCTTAGACTGCAGACAATCTACCCGATTATTTGTTTCACTTGCGTCACTTTCCACACGCGTGCATCTTTTCTCATAATTCATGAACAGTTATATGTATATATTGCACAACAGTCTTCACACTATGAAGGGCTCTAATTTCCATCACGTCTGATTGCAAAGTTTCCAACAGCTCCACGATTCTTCCAATATCTTCTGCATTTTTTTTCTCACAATCCTATCGTAAAATTTTGCAACTAGAATCCAGAATAGAATCTTCTGACGTGGGCCCTTTATCCCCTGTTATAATTTTAGGGTTGACTTTGGACTTATCCTTGATTTATTACCACTCTCATTACGACCATCAGTTTTTACTTTCTTATCTTTTCTCTTTCTTCCCATTCTCATAGACAATTAAGGCAAATAAAATTCCCAAAGAAGGCAATCTCGAATCAATTACATGCCAAGTGGTTCAAAAGGGCTTTATATTTTCCTTATTTACTGTGACACCAACATGGCTTGGTTATTGTTCATCCGTCCATTTCACTGGTCACTTCTAGACCACTGCACTAACGATGTTAACGGAATGGAAGCATAACCACAATCTTCAAAGTACAGTTACAGATTGTTCAAACTTTCTCATTACTTGTGTGATCAGATGTTGGCGTAATAAACTTCTTTCTATGCAAAAAATCAATTGGCCCCGTACCCAGGTGAATCACAGGTAAACAAATAATCCGTGAAATGTACTTTTTTATTTTTATTTAAGGTTACAAACATTTTTCAGACTCCATGCATAGACACAAACTCAAACCTGTAAATGCTGTTCATATGGTGTTTGAATAAGGATTCGCAGATTTATTCATTAAGCGTGCCGATTCGTGATTAAAGAAGGTGCATAGCTCCTATTTCACACGTCAAGACCCGAACGTTTAGATATTTATTTTTCATTTGCAATGTGGGAAGATGGTCAGACATCATTGGTACTAATGTTCTTTATTTCCACAAGAAATGTCTTAAACTACCATTTTGATTCTTTCCCTTTCTTTGTGGATCTTCTGAAACCTTTATTTAGACTCATTAGATGAAATTGACTCCAAGTAGTTAAATATGATTCAGGTAGTATTGGAAGGAAGATTAACATACTTACCATTTCAAATTGCTAGGCTAGAAAGAATCAATGATCACATTATTTTTCAAAATTCTCTTACTTAATTTTATCCTTCCTCCTCGAGTATAAGCTGCATTGGATTTCCTATCTTTCAACTACTAATAACTCACCACATCACCCAGCCACCGGAGGCCAGCAAAGCTACGCAAGCCTCTCCTGCATCCCAATCTATTCAAAGCCCCCCTCTTTACACCCTCTCAGGAAGCTCCCATTTCCTTCAAATCTTTCTTTATTACATCCTCCCACCCCAACTGCGGACGACCTTTTTTCCGTTTAGCCCTAGACAGTTCGCCGAAAAGAAAAATCTTTGGTAATCTATCATCATTCATTCGCAAAGCGTGCCCTAGCCATCTCAACCTTTCTCTCATTATAGCCTTGGAAAGCGGGATTGAACCACACTTTTCATACTGCCTACTGTTTGAAATACGGTCAGTCAACCGAATGCCCAGAACAATCCGTAGGCAGTTTCCCTGGAAAACATCTAGCAAATCCTAATCTGATTTTCGGAGCACCCATGCATCAGAGCCATATTTGACAATGTCATCACTGTAGCTTCCAATATTCTAATCTTGGTTTGAACGCTTATCTTTCTATTCTTATAAACCTTTATAACAGTGAAAAAACACCCTGAGCCTTGGCGATTCTACTTTAACATCTTCACTGCTCCGACCATCTTTACTGGTAATACTACCAAAGTAAGTGGAGCTGTCTACCTTAACAATCATTTCGTTATCCAATGTAAACTTTTCATCTTCACTTATTCCTAGCCTTAGTGATTTAGTCTTCTTAACATATATTTTCACAGCTATTTTAGCACCTTGAACTTGCAAAACCTCTAAGAGTTTGTTCATCTTTCTTTAAGTTTCCAAGATTTGCCTTCTGGCACGGGTTGTTTTACAAACACAGGTTTTCCTCCTACTTTGGAGCTACCTTTCTACTGCTTGAAATTGGTGTAACTGTTAAATACTGGGTCTATTTATTTTGTTGAACAAATTGCTAATGCTGTGACATTTTAATCAGTTATTTTTGGCCAAGGGATAATAGTCAATTTAAATCTGAATAGTTTTCTCTTTTTTATTCTACATAGCTCATCATAAAGATAATGGAAAATTGGTAAGAGCGGGAAACCGGCACTAGAGTTGGGTACATTTTGTTTGATGTAGTTCAGTTTGTTTATTTAATTACGCATAATACTACTACTACTACTACTAATAACTCACTGCAGCACCAAGCCGCCTGAGGCCAACACAGCTACGCACGCTCCTCCTCCAACCTAATCTATTTAAAGCCTCCCTCTTTACACCCTCCCAGGAAGTTCCCATTTCCTTTAAATCCTTATTTATGACATCCTCCCAACCCAGACAAGGACGACCTGCTTTCCGTGTAGCCCCAGACGGTTGGCCAAAAAGGACAATCTTCGGTAATCTGTCATCCTTCATCCGTAGAACGTGGCCTAGCCATCTCAACCTTTCTTTCATTATAGCCCCAGAAAGCGGGATTGAACCACACTTTTCGTACAACCTACTGTTTGAAATACGGTCAGTCAGCCGGGTACCCAGAACAATCCGTAGGCAATTTCTCTGGAAAACATCTAGTAAATTTTCATCTGCTTTTCGGAGTGTCCATGCTTCAGAGCCATATTTGACCACTGTCATCACTGTAGCTTCCAATATTCTAATCTTGGTTTGTAGGCTTATCTTTCTATTCTTCCAAACTTTTTTTAACTGTGAAAAAACACCCTGAGCTTTAGCTATTCTACTTTTAACATCTTCACTGCTCCCACCATCTTTACTAATAATACTACCAAGGTAACTGAAGCTCCCAACCTGATCAATCTTTTCGTTACCTAAGGTCACCTGTTCATCTTCACTTATTCCTAACCTTAGTGACTTAGTCTTCTTAACATTAATTTTCAAGCCTATTTTAGCACCCTGAACTCGTAAAACCTCTAAAAATTCATTCATTTTGCTCACACTTTCATCTAATATGCTTAAATCATCAGCATAATCTAAGTCCAGGAGCGTTCTTCCTCCCCGTTTGATTCCATGGTCTCCAATTGCCTTTCCTGTGCTCCTTAAGACGAAGTCCATCAAAATGATCCATATAAAGGGGGATAGAACACAACCCTGCTTAACTCCTGATTTAATACAAAACCAGTTGCTAACCTCATTTCCTACCTTAACCGCAGCAGTATTATCAAACAGTTCGTGGTAACGAACTGTAGTAAGGAGCGACCCGGCTCAATAGTAACCAAAACTCTAAAAAATGGAATTTTGATACCAATAGCTACATCAAAAGAATCGCATTTTAATGCTGGTTTTAAATATATAAGTTTCATCAAGTTTAGTCTTACCCATCAAAAGTTACGAGCCTGAGAAAATTTGCGTTATTTTAGAAAATAGGGGGAAACGCCCCCTAAAAGTCATAGAATCTTAACGAAAATCACACCATCTGATTCAGCGTATCAGAGAACCCTACTGTAGAAGTTTCGAGCTCCTATCTACAAAAATGTGGAATTTTGCATTTTTTGCCAGAAGGCAGATCACGGATGCGTGTTTATTTGTTTTTTTGTTTTTTTGTTTTTTTTTTCTTTTCCCCAGGGGTGATCGTATCGACCCAGTTGTCCTAGAATGTTGCAAGAGGGCTCATTCTAACGGAAATGAAAAGTTCTAGTGCCCTTTTTAAGTGACCAAAAAAATTGGAGGGCACCTAGGCCCCCTCCCACGCTAATTATTTTCCCAAAGTCAACGGATCAAAATTCTGAGATAGCCATTTTATTCAGCGGAGTCAAAAAACCTTATAACTATGTCTTTGGGGACGACTTACTCCCCCACAGTCCCCGTGGGAGGGGCAACAAGTTACAAACTTTGACCTGTGCTTACATATAGTAATGGTTATTGGGAAGTATACAGGCGTTTTCAGGAGGATTTTTTTGGTTTGGGGGAGGGGTTGAGAAGAGGGGGATATGCTGGGGGAACTTTCCTTCGAGAATTTGTAATGGGAGAAGAAAATTTCCATGAAGGGAGAGCAGGATTTACTAGCATTATTAAAAAAAAAACAATTAAAAAATAAAAGTGAAAAAGCTTTTTCAGCTGGAAGTAAGGAACAGCAATAAAACTTAAAACAAACAGAAATTATTACCCATATGAGGGGCTCACCTCCTTCTAATACCTCGCTCTTTACGCTAAAGTATTTTCGGTAATTTCAACTACTTATTCTACGGCTTTTGTGATTCAGGGGGTCATTCTTAATGAATTGGGATAAAATTTAAGCTTTCGTGTAAAGAGCGAGGTACTGACGATGGGGCGAATCCCCTCATATATGTAATAAAAACATGAGAATACAAAAGTTCTTTACGTAAGCTAATTTATAAGTTACGTAAATCTTTTACCAATAAAAAGATTCGTAAAAAATTAAAAGTTCTAGTTGCCTTTTTAATTAACCAAAAAATCGGGGGGCAACTAGGCTTCGTCCCCCGCTCTTTTTTTCTCAAAATCATTCGATCAAAATTATGAGAAAGCCATTGAGCCAAAAAAAAAATATGCAAATTTCGTTTTGATCATTCCTCTGCGGAGAGCCAAAATCAAAACATGCATTGATTCAAAAACGTTCAGAAATTAAATAAAAAAAACAAGTTTTTTCAACTGAAAGTAAGGAGTGACATCAAAACTTAAAACGCACAGAAATTACTTCGTATATGAAAGAGGCTGCTTCCTCATCAACGCTTCGCTCTTTACGCTAAAGTTTTTTACTGTTTTAGAAAGAAGAATTGAGAGAAAGAGTCAAACTTTAGCGTAAAGAGCGGGGCGTTGATGAGGAAGCAGCCTCTTTCATATACGAAGTAATTTCTGTGCGTTTTAAGTTTTGATGTCACTCCTTACTTTCAGTTGAAAAAACTTGTTTTTTTTATTTAATTCTCGTACATAGCGCAAATCACTTTAATGTATTTTTCTGGTATACCATATAACGATAAGACCTTTGTTAACGCTGTTCTATCAACAGAATCGAAAGCTTGCTCATAATCGATAAAACTGAGGACCAAAGGTGTTTGACAACGAAGGGACTTCTCAATTATTAACCTAAGAGTGAAAACATGGTCGACACATCCTCTACCTTTTCTAAAACCGCATTGTTCTTCCCTTAAAACTTTGTCTACAGCATGTCTCAGTCTAAAAAGTATCATATTACTCAGTAATTTGCTACCTACAGAGACCAGACTACACAAGATAATGCAAAGTGAAAGAATTAAAATTGTAACCATACTTTTAATTGCTAGAACAAATGATTATACGGTGTTTGGTATAAAATTGTCTAAGAATTATCAAAACTTTTTTAAATTATCCAAATTCCAATTCTCCTTTCTACCTAATGATATTCTTCGAAAATTCTTTGGCTTCATACATGGACTAGAACTTTAAAGATAATTCATTTTTAACTAAGGATTTGCGGATTTTTGTCATACAGCATGCCAGACTTGTGACTAATAAAGTTGCATTTTTCACACGACAAAACAAATATACAAGACTCAACTACTTAAATATATCAATTACATACTGAGGGCACTGCTTTTGGTACACATGTTTAGTACTAGTGTTGGTGGATTCCGCAAGAATAATTTGAAATTACCAGCAATCAAGTTCTCTTATCTTTTCCATGATCGGTACAAACTGTTTATAGACACCATAAATGGCCTCACTAAAACAACAAAACGGAATCCAGGTTATATTTGGATAAGGATCAGCAGTCTTGCTCCTTTTAGATGCCGAATATTTCACACAACAACGGAATGATGGAAAACTATAAAATTTTCAATAATCGTTTACGGTTGTTAAAGCTAGTGTCTTTTGAATTCATAAGAATTTTGTTGGATCACTGAAATCCAGGTTCTTCTTTTTTTTCTAAGCTGAAAAGCAGAGAAAAAAAAAACATGAAGGTAAGGAGCGATGTCAAAATTTTAACCAAACACTGGACTGTCCTCCCCCTCAATGCCCCGTTCACAATTTTAAACGTTTATTCCTTACAGGAAATGTTTAAAAATGACTCTACCAGTGCCCTTTCTATCCAACTTTCCAAAAGCTGAAGACAAGCAATTAAACAGTGTGCTTTTAA
The DNA here is from genome assembly GCF_032884065.1 of Artemia franciscana. Classification (NCBI taxonomy): domain Eukaryota; kingdom Metazoa; phylum Arthropoda; class Branchiopoda; order Anostraca; family Artemiidae; genus Artemia; species Artemia franciscana. The sequence continues at coordinate 15,172,650 of NC_088863.1, forward strand.
AATTATGTCATAGTTTTATCCATTTTCAGTTTTCATATGAATTTCCAATGGGTCCTTCAAATCAATTTGAGAACAAACAGCTCCCAATACCAATGACACAATTATACAACTACAATGGTGAAATGCCATGATAAACAATGTAGGAAACTTCTCTACTACAGCTTCACAAAGGCCAGAAAGGGTCCTTTATTACTTAGTTGCAGCTAATTTGATTTGATCTTACTTTCATCAACTTGGCTGATCTACGGTTCATCAACTTCACTCAAATCTATATTGCCCCACAACGATTCTATAGTTTTACAATATTGTCAATAGAAGTTCTTTTATTTCCCGCTTTCCCTTGAGTGTTTTCTTTTCCCAGTGGTTTCGGTCATCCCATCAAATACGACGTACATCTTAGCAGTCATTTCTGGTGGATAATACAACTCTTGCAGTACATAAAACAACATCTATACGTTAGAAGAGAATTTGAGAGCCTTTGAGGGCGGTCGGGAGATAGACAAAGCTCTATCGGGACAAAAATACCAATTGAATTAAGTAGCAAATGAAAATAAACTTTCGCGTTTGAAATTTGCGCCGGGGGAATTTTTATGTCACTTCGAAATACTGATTCGGAAAGAACAATTAAGTAAAACGTACTTACAAACTAGATCTACGTAGCATGGGCAACGCGAGGTGTCGCGGCAACGTTTGTTCGGCTTCACCGAGTAAAGTGTTGCAAGAGCAACACTTTGGTTTTGTTTCCCCACTTCGATCCGCTGGAGTTGTTAATCTGTAAGGATCTTAAATTAAATACTATAGACACCTATCTCATAGTTATCCGTGATTTTGTAGAGCGAAGAAAACATAGCTACGACTCAACTGAATTGTTTCCATCTATATTGATTGCGTAAATACTTAATTCTAGGTTACAGTGAGTGATAGACCATCGATACAAACTTTCTTGCCGTCAGATTTACAGAGATCGAGTACAATTTGCACCAGTTTGCACAAATTTCTAGCCCAAAGTGAACTGATTCTTACTTACAAGTCCCTCTCCCGTAATAAGACATCAATTTCACCAGAATCAAATAAATGGATACACAAACTAGCAAAAGTTTCAAACACCTCATCACTGAAGATGATTGACGATTATTACTAACAAGTCCCCGACATGTCTTACTTACCACTGGAACCAAATTGGTCTTACGATCAAATACACCAGAAACAAATAATAGGTACACCAACTAGCAAAAATTGCGAACTTCTCATTGCTAAAGATGATTATGAGCTAACAGCCAACTATTGCTTAAAACTCCCCTATATATCTCACAATTGGTATCGGTCCATTTTTGGTTTCAGTGTGTACCTTACTACTGAAGTTGTCAACCCCTTTAAACTTTCAAACTGGTATATCTCATGAAGGAAATCTTCTACCAAAAAAATGGATGACGTATACTTCGATCTGCTCATCAAGAGCTATCAACTGCCGTCGATAAAAAAAAATCCATCTGTCTTAGTTCAAGTTGACTTTTTTGCCGTAGCCCAAGTTTCTAACGTGTAATTTGAAATCAGCATAACAAGTAATTTGAAATCAAACAGTTCGTGGTAACGAACTGCAGTAAGGAGCGACCCGGCTCAATAGTAACCAAAACTCTAAAAAATGGAATTTTGATACCGATACCTACATCAAAAGAATCGCATTTTAATGCTGATTTTAAATATATAAGTTTCATCAAGTTTAGTCTTACCCATCAAAAGTTACGAGCCTGAGAAAATTTGCGTTATTTTAGAAAATAGGGGGAAACGCCCGCTAGAAGTCATAGAATCTTAACGAAAATCGCACCATCAGATTCAGCGTATCAGAGAACCCTACTGTAGAAGTTTCAAGCTCCTATCTACAAAAATGTGGAATTTTGTATTTTTTGCCAGAAGGCAGATCACGGATGCGTGTTTATTTGTTGTTTTTTTTTCCCAGGGGTGATCGTATCGACCCAGGTGTCCTAGAATGTTGCAAGAGGGCTCATTCTAACGGAAATGAAAAGTTCGAGTGCCCTTTTTAAGTGACCAAATAAATTGGAGGGCACCTAGGCCCCCTCCCACGCTAATTATTTTACCAAAGTCAACGGATCAAAATTCTGAGATAGCCATTTTATTCAGCGTAGTCGAAAAACCTTATAACTATGTCTTTGGGGACGACTTACTCCCCCACAGTCCCCATGGGAGGGGCAACAAGTTACAAACTTTGACCAATGCTTGCATATAGTAATGGTTATTGGGAAGTATACAGGCGTTTTCAGGAGGATTTTTTTGGTTGGGGGAGGGGTTGAAAAGAGGGGGATATGCTGGGGGAACTTTCCATCGATAATTTGTCATGGGGGAAGAAAATCTCCATGAAGGGATCGCAGGATTTACTAGCATTATTTAAAAACACAATGAAAAAATAAATATGAAAAAATCTTTCAGCTGGAAGTAAGGAACAGCATTAAAACTTAAAACAAACAGAAATTATTACCCATTTGAGGGGATCACCTCCTCCTAATACCTCGCTCTTTACGTTTTTTACTGTTTTAAAAAGAAGAATTGAGAGACAGAGTCAAACTTTAGCGTAAAGAGCGGGGCGTTGATGAGGAAGCAGCCTCTTTCATATACGAAGTAATTTCTGTTCGTTTTAAGTTTTAATGTCGCTCCTTACTTTCAGTTAAAAAACTTGTTTTTTTATTTAATCAGCATAAAAATCCGATTCTTTTGATTTATCTATTGGTATCAAAATTCCGTTTTTTTTGGAGTTTCGGTTACTATTGAGCCGGGTAACTTCTTACTTACAGTTCGTTACCACGAACTGTTTGATACTCTGTGGTTCAGCATCTTGAGGTGGCAAGAAAAAAATCGTGCTATGCCCAGGTCCTTTAATATGTTTTAGAATCGCCTGTGCAGTCAGGGTCATATTGTATGCGCATGTGGTTGATTAAAAATAAGCTGGATTAGTGGAATTGGGATGGTTTCAAGGTGGTTTCTTTATGATAGATTGGGAATTGCAGCATATAACTCGCCCACTATAGACGACAGGCTGCAACATCTTAAAAAAGAAGAAGATATACGAAAAAACAGCTGTTTTCTGTTTTTCCAAAAAAAAAAAAAATAGAACAGAACAGAAAGTAGAAATAAGTCACCCTGTTTTTGACAGACCTGTTTCTGTTCTGTTTTTTTTTCCGTTTCTGTTTTTCTGAAAAACAGAAGCAGCGCTGATGGTTAATTCATGCTGTAAAAATGTGATTTTCTAAGATTTTTTTTTTCTCTCAAACTTAAGAAAATTTTTAGGGCAGTATCACATTTTCGTCCATGTCCTCATTTTGAATCGTGAAATAAACAAGCAAAATTAATTAGGTAAATTTGACAACGCTACTTGTTCGTAAAACTCAAACATTATCAATTTGATGACTCCTAAAGACAACTACAAATTAAAGTGAAGGTTGCATCATCTTAAGCTGTTTGGCACAATATGTGTCAAACAGCAATTGTTTTGTATTTTGTAAGAATTATTCTGTTTTGTAAGATATTTTTTATATTTTCGAAGAATCATTTTGCATTTTGTTGTTACTGTTTTGTATTTTTGTACTATTTTTATATTTGTTGTATATTTTGCACTATTCTGCTGATTTTTTATCCGCGTTTATTTTTTTATTTAGCATCTGCTACTAGAAATAGCGGCACGTGAAGGTCTGTTTATTAAAAATGTGTTTAATAAGTTTTCCAAGATATACATGGCGGTGTAACTTTTCACTTAGCCAATTAAAACAATAAGGTAAAATTTTCACTGTCTTAGGTACTTGAAGGATTAAAGCTTCAATTGTGGAAGACCCATTTGCCCCGCACATGTCACATTCAACAAAACTTCGAAGCTTCTTAGATATGACACGCAATGGGCCTTACGGACTAAGGATATGCGGTAGTGGAGCATTAGCTATTCGACTCCAACAAAGATTGGAAATAATATTAAGCAGGAGACGTACATTAATAGCTTTAGGTAAAAGGAGCTTAAAGCAAATCCATGCAAGAGTGCCAAAAAAATTAAAACGAATTCTATTCAAGTTAAGACATTTATGAAACAAATTTGCAAACCAATAAAGAGGTAATTAATCCAACAATTGTCCTACAGTCAAAAACGTCTTAGAACTCACTGGAATTTGTGCTTCTTGTACAACCCACAATTTTGGATATAACACCAAAGCATAAACCGTTTCTTTTTCAATTCTCCTTGTATCCCGGGGAAGCACCCCTGTCCAACAATGTAGAGGGGTTGGGGAATATCCGTTCGACTATACCGTTAAAAACAGTTCACAAATTTGCAAATCTATCAAGAAGTACTTGACCCAACGATTATCCAGTGGCTGAAAGCGTCTTAGTACTCCCTGGTAGTTGTGCTGTTTTGTACCACCACTAATTTTCGATACCCAGATCCATACCCCTCCGTTTACGTCATAAAATGCTTATTTTTCATTTTTCTTTCCTTTCCGGAGAAAAGGCCAGGGGGGAGTACTAACAAACCATGATGGATAAACTGAATGAACAACCGTTAATATCGTTTTCCAGTGAAAAGTGTTGACTGGATCTCGGCTGTGTTACGTAAAGAATGAGTCACTATAGCAAGAACGATCTTTCAATTAATACTTCTGTGAAATTCTTCAATTACAAGGAAATAATGATGATAAACAACACTCCTCCTTCACAAAATGAAAAGTAAAAGACAACCGAAATTATTTGATGCAGTATCTCACCTAGCTTACTCTCTGCAATATTAAAGGGTAAACATAAGGTAAAAAAAAAAGAAACAAACAAGAGAGGTTCGAAATGTCTCAACTTTCGGCCAAGAATATCAGCTTAGGGACAGAACTCAAAGCATGTACTGTATGAATGATTAAGTGCACATATGTGCGTGTCTGAGCGCCTAAGCCAATCAAATATCATATTTTATCAAAAGTGTTTTATTGAGGAATTTATTTAATTGTTAGTATCATCACAAAATAAAGCCATAGGCGCAAAGAACGAAAAAAATTAAAGTACTTCGATGGTCATTAAAAGGGTCAGTACATGTCACAAAAATGAACTAAAAATAAACAGTGATTTGCTCAGGACTGAGCAATGCTAAAAAATAACAATACATAAAGAGAAAAAAAAGAAATCCTTCTTACAGCATAAAACTGGAAGAAGTTCTTTTTCCATGAATAGAACCATTAAAAAAAAACAAAACAAACTACTAAATCAGAGTTAGACTAAAAACAGGATGGGAAGCTTAAGTTAGCTTTATCTGCATTAAATATAAACTATTCGAACATTGCAGGTTATCTTGGTTTCTTCTTAATAATACCCAAAACTAAAACAAATAACGTTAAAAGTTCAGATCAAAACAGCCTTTAAAACACACCCCCGATAAATTGTGGAAACTACCTTAGAACAATCATAAGTACTTACTTTTTCAATTCCTAAAAGCACATCGATCCACTTTACCCCTACTCACACTCACCATTCTAAATAGATAGGTAGCACATTTTATATAGATTCCGCTATCCATCATGGGCAGACGGGTGAGGATAAAGTGAAGCTGTGCAACTTTAGGGATTTATGATTGTCTTGAAGTGGTTTTATTTCTTTTTGGGGTGGGGGATTCCTTCAAAGGGTCCCAGGAACTGTGCCTTTACCCAACTTATTACAATTAAAAGCTTATGTTGATACAGCACCTTTACTTTCAAAACCAAAATAAACTGAAAATCATACCAAACATCCCACAGTTAATACACAGCATCAAAAGGCAAGGGCAAGAACACTAGCTACAGAGTAGCAGTTTTTAGATTAAAACAAAACATCAAGGGCAGAGTTTTGAAAACATCAAAATGAATACGATGTAATTTTGACAGACTCCTCTTTTCACATAGCTTTACCGTCCATGGAAAATTTTTTACTGCCTGTTCCCCAGCCGAAGAGAACTTTCGGTGGACACCCTTGTATAACTATTAGCGTAAGAGAATAAAACAATTTGCCCATTGTTAAGATCTGTCGCAGACAAATAGTATCAAATCTAGTGATAATAATAAGAATGTAATAAAAACTCATGGAGTAGGAAGACTCTGGCAGTCCATATTTAAAGCATACTTAAAATATATTATTAATTCGTCAAACCAAAGACAATGGAAATCAATTAAGAGTCAGGTTTTTTTGTACTTTTACACGGGTGGACAGACATAAAAGACCCACCACCGCATTGATTCCAGGATCAAATTATGGACTAGGAGAAATAAGCGATAACAGTTTGTATCTGATAGACTTTTTAGCTATTAATGACTGAATTGTGGAGGTTACATGGTTTCCGCATAAGACTATTTTAAATCTTTGCGGAATTATCTGACGGAAACACCCAAAATGGGATATCCAGGTTCTTCATTAAAACATATTTGATTTTCGATAGTTTCATTTGGAATATTACCCTCCAGTTTTAAAGGATTAAAGATGAAATCTTTTGAAATTAGAAATCAATGGGATGAAAAAAAAAAAAAAAAAAAAAAAAAAAACACTCGATATAATTTGGTGACAAACAAAAACTCGAAGTGGTTTGTTCCAACTCAAAATTCATACAGTGTGATTAGGCTAGTTGAATTTGAGCTGGCATTGGTGAAAGAATTTGGGGTTCTTTACTCTTCCTTTCATTTAAAAGTGTCAGAAAAGGCAAATATGGAGCAGTATAGTTAAATTTGTATTTAATAGACTTAATACGTCTAAAAACTTTAATTTTAATTCCAGGTTCCAAAAGACGGCCATGATTTTCTCATTACTAGTTTCATTATTAGTTTATTTCAGTTCTTCATAATTTTCAGTTTAAACTAAAAGATGGTAAAAAAAAGAGGACCCAACGGAGCTACATCAGACTTTAAATGGCGTTAGCGATTTTCTTTTCCGACTTTAGAACCAGCTCCCCTCTTAATACTTTTCCATTATCTTCAGGTTCAACTAGGCAGAAGCAAAAAAAAAACTATTCAGACTTTGGGCAATTATGATCCCTTGGCCAAATATAACCGACTAAAAATGTAAAAACAATAAAAATGTGTCCAGCAAAATAAATAGACTTCCAATACTCCACAGTTGCACCAATTTCAAGCAGCAGAAATGCAGCTCCAAAGTAGGAGAAAAACATGTGTTTGTAAAACAACCCGTACCAGAAGACAATTCTTGGATACTGAAAGAAAGAAAAACATGTGACAGCCAATACTCAATAGGAAAGGACAAAATTAGGAGATAGAATAAAGAAAAACAATGTGCACATTTGATTCTTCTACAGGTCAATTATAAATTTTGCCCTCTGCTTTGATGATTATGATCTACCAAAATGCTCAAACAGAAAAAGAGAATCCAAAGCAACAGCTTTTTATTTTCATTATAATTTTTTAGTTAATCTTTTTCTTTCGGATGGTCTGATTTATTTTTTATTTGTCCATTAAAGAAGCTCCAGCATGTTTATAAGTTTTTTATGACTTTTTTTATTTTATTTATTTTTCTTGGCGAATCGTAGCATTTCGATTTTTAAATGTGAATTGTAGTTCAACTCATAGGTGATATATCTCGTTGTCTATTGTATTAACTTGAAAATTCCACGACTTGAGGAAAGGGGTTGCCCTACTGATGAAAAGACAATACGTTAATATTACTGCTGCTAGCAGTACTACATATAGTCAAAACTATTTCTAGTAATATCAACACTACTGTTTTGACTACCATTATAACTATGCCTAAGGACATGAAGGTGAGATTTTCAAGAAATTTTGTGGGGGGGGGGAGATGAACTGAATCAGAACAGGCCCCTGTACGCAGGTTGTCAAATGTGTATAAAAGCAATATCTTAGGAATTTTTCGGTGTGTAAAGTTGAAACTAAAAGGGCTTGTCGTCAGGGATGTTGAACTAACCAAAAGAAAATATTTGCATCCTAATACTACTGCTTCTACAAATTCTTTAGCTACTGTTACTATTATTACTACTTCTATTGCTACTACTGCCACTCAAGCATAGGCTACTGCAATTAATTCTACTGCTACTACTATTACTGCTACTGCTATTAAAACTAAGAATATTAAGGCGAAAAATTTGGGATATATGGAAACTGTATGGAACTAATTCGTAACACACTATGCCAACATAGGTTGTCAAGCAGATGCATCAGAAATGCTTCAGGAACAGTTGATGGTATGCATTCAGCTGAAAGTTTCAGCGTTTGTTGAAGGGGATATTGAAGAAACCAAAGGTGATATATGCATACTGCTACTAATGCTGCTACAACTATTACTACTGCGCATGCTAAGAATATTAAGGCGAAGGTTTTAAGGAATAGTTAGGCGGAATTTGATTTAAATCAAAACAAACTATGAGCTTATGGACTTTCAAAAGGTGACAAAGCAATATCTCAAGAACAACTTATATTATTAATTTACAGCTTTAAGGGTAGGTTTTGGAGGATTTAGAACCGAAAACAGAAGAGTAATAGGAACAAGTCTCCTGCTTTTTGGTGACCTTTTCTGTTTCATTCATGCCTCTGTTTATTTCATTTTTATTATTTCTATTTTATGTCTATTTTTGTTCGTTCTGTTTATTTTATTCCGTTTCTTAAAAAGAAACAGAACGATGTCAGTGCTTATTCTCAACCATAAATTATAATCAAAAGAAAATCCTTTGACAAAACCTGTCACTTTCTAAAAAGAAAGAAAGAAGAAAAACAAGACACATGACACCAACATATTCTAATAATTTATTAGGTACTGTTTCTTGTCTAGAAAATCAAGTTTCTACTAAACAACAGGATATCAGATCATTTATTCATATTAATTAAGAAAGCTCGAAGTAATCTAACATAGATCTTCCGCTTTCTCAGTTAATAACTTTATCTTTTCAGGTGAGAATTTAAATTTAAATTTGATGGCTGTTATATTTCTTTTAATGAGGCAAATGAAAAGGCTGTGTTAAGTCAACAAAACGATTTTACTTCCCGTCATGTTTTACCTTTCTTATTAAAAATTTAACAGCAAAACAATGACCATAAATGTTTTCCAAGTGAACTATTTGAAAAATTTTATATTTTTAATTTAACATTAAATATTTTAATGATTAATTAATTAATTAAATTAATTAAAGTTAATGTTAAATTCACATTAATATTTTAAATTAACAGATTAAGATGCGTTTTTTTAAAGCTGAATATTATAGCGATGAGAAATTTAATTTTAATATTTCATGAGTTATTGTCATAGACGTATCTTACTTCATGTAATCAGAAAGTCTCCGTGACACCCAACTAATCTCGGCTCTGAAAACAATGATGTGTTTAACCGAGTCACATACATCTTCAGGTAAATTTTAAACCATTCAGTTGGTTTCTGATAATCATTGTAAGCATCTTTCTTTTTCTTTGTCATACCTGAAGGCAAGCGAGCATTCCATACAGTTTCTATAGAAGTATATAGGCAGCATATTTTCATTTGAATAGCCGGAATCTTACATGTAGTCTTATATTTAGAAGATTTTAGTAAAACTGATATATATAGTTTTACAAGCAGAACAATCTTGCAGAAAGTACATTTTCATTTAAGTAGGACGAATTTTACATGTAGTTTTACAGGCAGTACATTTTAGTACAATTTATATGTAGTCTTACAAACAGCACAATCTTACAGACGACAGTATATTTTCATTTATATGAGACGAATCTTATATGTAGTCTTACAAGCAGTACGTTTTCATTTAAATGGGACGAATTTTACATGCAGTCTTACAAGAAGTACAATATTATAGGCAGTACATTTAAGTGAAATTTAGACTGCAAGTAGTATAATCTTAAAGACAGTATATTTTAGTACAATTTATATGTAGCCTTACATGCAGTACAATCTTACAGGCAGTACATTTTAGTACAATTTTAAGTATAGTCTTACAGGCAGTTCACTTTCATTTAAATACGACGAACTTTACATGCAGTACATTCTTACATGCAGCACATTTTCATTCAAATGGGACGAATTTTACATGCAGTCTTACAGGCAGTACATTTTAGTACAACCTATATGCAGTCTTACAAGCAGCATGTTTTCATTTAATTGCGACGATTTTACATGTAGTCTTACAGGCAGAACATATTCATTTAAATGGGACGAATTTTACATGTAGTCTTACAGGCAGTACATTTTAGTACAATTTATATGTAGTCTTACAAGCAGCATGTTTTCACTTAAATGCGACGATTTTACATGTAGTCTTACAGGAAGAACATTTTCATTTAAATGGGACGAATTTTACATGTAGTCTTAAAGGCAGTACATTTTAGTACAATTTATATGTAGTCTTACAAGCAGCATGTTTTCTATTAAATGCGACGATTTTACATGTAGTCTTACAGGCAGTACATTTTAGTACAATTTATATGTAGTCTTACAGGCAGTACATTTTAGTACAATTTATTTGTAGTCTTACAGGCAGTACAATTTCATTTAAATGGGAAGAATTTTACATGTAGTCTTACAGGCAGTACATTTTAGTACAATTTATATGTAGTCTTACAAGCAGCATATTTTCATTTAAATGCGACAATTTTACATGTAGTCTAACAGGCAGTACATTTTAGTACAATTTATTATGTAGTCTTACAAGCAGCATGTTTTCATTTAAATGCGACGATTTTACATGTAGTCTTACAGGCAGTACATTTTAGTACAATTTATATGTAGTCTTACAAGCAGCATATTTTCATTCGAATGCGACGATTTTACATGTAATCTTACAGGCAGTACATTTTCGTTTCAATGGGACGAATTTTACATGTAGTCTTACAGGCAGTACATTTTAGTACAATTTATATGTAGTCTTACAAGCAGTATGTTTTCATTTAAATGCGACGATTTTACATGTAGTCTTACAGGCAGTACATTTTCATTTAAATGGGACGAATTTTACATGTAGTCTTACAGGCAATACATTTTAGTACAATTTATATGTAGTCTTACAAGCAGCATATTTGCATTTAAATGCGACGATTTTACATGTAGTCTTACAGGCAGTACATTTTCATTTAAATGGAATGAATTTTACATGTAGTCTTACAGGCAGTACATTTTAGTACAATTTATACGTAGTCTTACAAGCAGCATATTTGCATTTAAATGCGGTGAATTTACATGTAATCTTACAGGCAGTACATTTTCATTTAAATGGGACGAATTTTACATGTAGTCTTACAGGCAGTACATTTTAGTACAATTTATATGTAGTCTTACAAGCAGCATATTTTCATTTAAATGCGACGATTTTACATGTAGTCTTACAAGCAGTACATTTTAGTACAATTTATATGTAGTCTTACAAGCAGCATGTTTTCATTTAAATGGGACGAATTTTACATGTAGTCTTACAGACAGTACATTTTAGTACAATTTATATGTAGTCTTACAAGCAGCATATTTTCATTTGAATGCGACGATTTTATATGTAATCTTACAGGCAGTACATTTTCGTTTAAATGGGACGAATTTTACATGTAGTCTTACAGGCAGTATATTTTAGTACAATTTATATGTAGTCTTACAAGCAGCATATTTTCATTTAAATGCGACAATTTTACATGTAGTCTAACAGGCAGTACATTTGAGTACAATTTATTATGTAGTCTTACAAGCAGCATGTTTTCATTTAAATGCGACGATTTTACATGTAGTCTTACAGGCAGTACATTTTCATTTAAATGGGACGAATTTTACATGTAGTCTTAAAGGCAGTACATTTTAGTACAATTTATATGTAGCCTTACAAGCAGCATGTTTTCATTTAAATGCGACGATTTTACATGTAGTCTTACAGGCAGTACATTTTCATTTAAATGGGACGAATTTTACATGTAGTCTTACAGACAGTACATTTTAGTACAATTTATATGTAGTCTTACAAGCAGCATATTTTCATTTGAATGCGACGATTTTACATGTAATCTTACAGGCAGTACATTTTCGTTTAAATGGGACGAATTTTACATGTAGTCTTACAGGCAATACATTTTAGTACAATTTATATGTAGTCTTACAAGCAGTATGTTTTCATTTAAATGCGACCATTTTACATGTTCTTAATGGAAAATATTGAATTAGATCCTAATTTCTTTTACCGATAGTTCTCTATGTTTTGTTTTATTAATTTACGTCTGTTTTCTTTTCTTTTCCCTTCTTCTTCTTCTTATTTTTTCTTACCTTATATTTCTGTTCTTGATGATTGAATGAATACTGTCACCCGTTACGGGCAGTGCTCTCTTAGGGTGTAGTTAGTTTATAATGTGTGATTTGTTTTTTGTTAATAAATGAATTGAAAAAAAAAATTAAATGGGACGAATTTTACATGTAGTCTTACAGGCAGTACATTTTAGTACAATTTATATGTAGTCTTACAAGCAGCATGTTTTCATTTAAATGCGACGATTTTACATGTAGTCTTACAGGCAGTACATTTTCACTTAAATGGGACGAATTTTACATGTAGTCTTACAGGCAGTACATTTTAGTACAATTTATATGTAGTCTTACAAGCAGCATATTTTCATTTAAATGCGACGATTTTACATGTAATCTTACAGTACAAATTAAAATAAAATTGTACAAACAAATAAAATTGTACATTTTAGTACAATTTATATGTAGTCTTACAAGCAGCATATTTTCATTTAAATGCGACGATTTTACATGTAATCTTACAGGCAGTACATTTTCATTTAAATGGGACGAATTTTACATGTAGTCTTACAGGCAGTATATTTTAGTACAATTTATATGTAGTCTTACAAGCAGCATATTTTCATTTAAATGCGACGATTTTACATGTAATCTTACAGGCAGTACATTTTCATTTAAATGGGACGAATTTTACATGTAGTCTTACAGGCAGTACATTTTAGTACAATTTATATGTAGTCTTACAAGCAGCATATTTTCATTTAAATGCGACGATTTTACATGTAATCTTACAGGCAGTACATTTTCATTTAAATGGGCCGAATTTTACATGTAGTCTTACAGGCAGTACATTTTAGTACAATTTATATGTAGTCTTACAAGCAGCATATTTTCATTTAAATGCGACGATTTTACATGTAATCTTACAGGCAGTACATTTTCATTTAAATGGGACGAATTTTACATGTAGTCTTACAGGCAGTATATTTTAGTACAATTTATACGTAGTCTTACAAAAAGTGCGATCTTACCGGAAGTACATTTTCATTTAAATGAGACGAATTTTACATGTAGTTTTACAGGCAGTACATTTTAGTGCAATTTATATGTAGTCTTAAGAGCAGTACAATCTTACAGGCAGTACATTTTCATATAAATAGGACAAATTTTACATGTAGTCTTGCAGGCAGTACATTTTCATTTAAATGGGATGAATCTTACATGTAGCCTTATAAATATACCCTGTTTTGTTTCATGGCTTGGGGATTGAAATGAACTTTTAAGGATATATATATATATATATACATATATATATATATATATATATATATATATATATATATATATATATATATATATATATATATATATATATATTGGTGGAAAGAGAATTTGAATTGTGTGCAAGGGTTGCGGGGACAAATATTGTCCCTCCATTGTCATAAAAGAAAATACGATACGTCTGTCATCCAACAAGTTCAATGGCTAGTTAATTTATAAATTTTAAATTACAGTTTAGTTACACTATAGATTTGAATGATCAGTTATTCCAATTAATTTATTTACTTATTACTGTTTAATTTGAAAGTTTATCAATAATGGACTACAATGCTCTGTTGTGGCAAACTCTCCTTGGGCTCTTTCTTCCAAGCCACCGACATTAAGTTTCTGAGATATTGAAGCAGACGAAACCGGTTTTTTGGGTCTACTTCTCTATTATCCCCATTGATTGCCACCATTCTTTTTAGGTGACTGGTGGGTGTTTACCTACTTGCCTATTGCAATGCTTTTTCTATAATATCTGGTATCTGTTCAGGTAAAAAATCTTACGACAATTCAGGAGACGTTAATTTCCAAAACATCAATTTCAAAGGTAGCACAAAAAAAAACATAAGAAAAACAACCCTTTTCTAAAAGTAATGCATTAGTAGGCCCTTTTGTTTGGGGTTTTTAACAGCAGACCTAAAGTTGCTGCACACGAAAAGGATTATTATTTATATTTTTGTGGAGGTCTTGATCTTTTCAGCAAGAAAAAGATTTAAACAAGCATGAGAAGAAGAATATATCTAGGAATACGATATTTGGTATGTTCAAAAACAAAAAACAAAAAAACAATACAATATGAGCAGCTTAAGACCAAAAAAGTTTGACTATTCCTATTTCCAAACCATTTGATGACCTCTGTAATATAAATGAAAAATAAAATGAATAATTACAATAGCATGACCAACATTCTTACATCAGGAACAATATATACATCTGACTTAAAAAAAACTTTTTTTTTACATATTTTCTAAATTTAAAATGCAAAAAAAACTATTCGCAAACAGTAGGATAATGAATAGTTTTCTAGAAGGAGAGTTTAAAGACAAATTTTATCATACAATTGAGCAAAAAAAAAAAAAAAAATAACACCTTAAAGTGCACAAACCTTGCCTACACGGACATAAGAAATTTCTCTTAGATACCCTCCCTGGAAAAATTTACGGTCCCTCCTAATATTATACTTTTTTGTGTTTACATTCACCCTGCTGCCACCTATTCTGCCATCTCCAAGTTGCCTGAAGCAATTGTATTAATCAGTTCCTTCGATGCCAAATGTACTTTCTGGATAAGAATGATGTCCAATAAAGGTTTAGTCTAGCCTAGTACATCATTTGTGGGGAGGGCGTCTTTGGTAAAAATAAAAGTAATCGTCTTGTAATAGACACAGAATAGCCTATTACTGCGATTGCATCGGGGATAGATTGCCTATGGGAGTTCCAAAAGTCCTTTTTCTTTCTAGCCTTAATTGGTTAACTCTGTTTTTTTTTTTGTAATAAGGGATCACAATTTGTTTTGACAAATAGGAATGTCTTCTGTGTTTTCTGTATTTACAACTATATTTATAAACAATAATATTAAAAGGAAACTAATGGAAAATATTTATAAACGTGAAGAGAGGGGCTTTAAGGCCCATATATTAACGAAAGAATCACATTTACATCGAAAAATTTAATGGAATTTACACAAATAACTACACACACACTAACACACGCACACACACAATTAAACAGTTTGAAGATCGTTTTATGACTCAGGCATCAACAAGGTGTAAAGTGTTCATTCCCTGAAAAATCTCCCTAATACATCAAACACTCCTCCAAAGACTAAAGTGTCATATTGGCTTCCCTAAAGTCTACACATATTGCTTCAGCGGTCGTCAAATGACATTTCTTAAATTTTATTCAGCTATCGATTTTCTTTAATTTTACTGAAAGGGAAAAAGCCTCAAAATTCTCCTTAGTATGCTACCATTACAAAAAAATTTAATCACTTTTCCAGTAAATCCGGAACTACCCCTCCTTCTATGAATTTTCTTGGGAACCCCTCCCCCAGTGGGAAATTGCTTCCACTGAAAGTTACCCCATAGAGGATTTCTCCTACAGAACAGTCTCCCAGGAAAATTGATCTCAAGGATGATTCCCCCCCCCACAATTCCCCCAGAACATATCTACATGCAAAATTGAGTAGGCAAAAGAAAGTAAGACAAATTAAATGGATTTCGAATTGGAATTCTGTGAAAAAACCCCAGTGTATACAGTTTCCCGGGAAAGTTTCATCCCCAGAAACTTTCCTCCCCCACAAATTCTCCCCATGGAAACCTAACCCAAGCAACCCCCCTCCCCCTTCTGAAAAATGTTTGTATACATCCCAATAACAAATTCTGTACGTAAACAATGTGCAAATTTCATACTATAGACCTTTCCCCAGAAACTGTGGGTGGTCATGTTACACCCAAAGGCATAGTTAATGGATATTTCAACTATGTTGAACAAAATGACAATCTCAAAGTTTTGATCGGACGATTTTTGGGGAAACGAGGGTTTCGAAAGGGGACTAGCTGCCCTCCAATTTTTATGGTCACCTAAGAAGGGCTCTAGAAACTCTTATTTCCGTTCGAATGCGCCCTCTCCCGAAATTTTAGGAGCATCGGTTAGATACGATCACCCCTAAAAAAAGAAAAAAAGAATTAACACACATCTGTGTTCTTTCTTCTGGCATAAGACACAATTTTCACATTTTTGTGGATTGGAGCTTAAAACCTCTGCAATAGGATTTTCTAATACGCTGAAACTAATGGTGCAATTTTCATTAAGTTTTTTTCCTCTTTTTGGGGTATTTCCCCCTTTTTCGAATATCATCCAATTCTTCCGAGGCTCGTGGCCAGACGAGCCTTAACCCATATATATATATATATATATATATATATATATATATATATATATATATATATATATATATATATATATATATATATATATATATATATATATATATATATATATATATATATATATATATATATATATATATATATACATATATATATATATATATATATACATATATATATATATATATATATACATATATATATATATATATATATATATATATACATATATATATATATATATATATATATATATATATATATATATACATATATATGATATACGCAGACGATTTGAGACAATTTTCTTGATATCTTGACGTCCAAATGGACCTTAAATTAGAAAACGTGCCTTTATAAAATTGTTTCTTTTATTGGACCTTTAACTTTTGGCTCGGCTTGTTTTTTGTCATTATGAAAGACATATCGCCGAACCTTTATTTCTTTTAATTGTTCAGGTGGTGGAACAAAAACTTCTGTCTTTTTCCTCGGGTTGTCTTTAGACATTATGGAAGACATATCGCCGAACCTTTGTTTCTTTTATTTGTTCTGGTGGTGGGACAAAAACTTTTTCTTTTGCCTCGGATTGTCTTTTGTCATTACGCAAGACATATCGCCGAACCTTTGTTTCTTTTATTTGTTCTGGTAGAGACAAAAACTTCTTCTATTTCCTCGAATTGTCTTTTGTCATTATGAAAAACATATCACCGAACCTTTGTTTCTTTTAGTTGTTCAGGTGGTGGGACAAAAACTTCTTCTTTTGCCTCGGATTGTCTTTTGTCATTATGAAAGACATATCACCGAAACTTTGTTTCTTTTAATTGTTCAGGTGGTGGGACAGAAGCTTTTTTTTCTTCCAACGATTTATGTAGTCCAGGTTTTTGATTTTCGAAGGTATGGTAGACAATGATGACCTTATCCATGTCAAAATCTAACACGTAATATTCATTTCTATTATTTTCAATTTGTTTAGTTTGTTTTACCTGACCTTATCCAAGTCTAATCCAGAACTTAATAATCATCGATATCATTTTCAATATTTTTGGTTCGTTTTACCTAGGCTTATCTTTCGTCATTATAAAATACACATCGCCGAACCTTTCAGCTCAAATTTTGCATTAAGTTCTCTGGCAGCCTTAACTTTCCCGCTAAATCTAAAAAAAATCGGTTTTTTAAGCTTGTAAAACAAGCAAAAGGATGTGAAAGTACAATCCCCTCTAACATTCTTATTAGGGTTCATGCCCCCAAGTGCCACCAGCCTGCAAGTGGACCTGGCCCAGGCATAGTCTTAAATTTGACAAAAATCAATTAATTAATTAATTAATTTAATATAAAATAAAGTTAATATTTATTTTTCATTCACAGCTTTCTGTATTCACTCTTTTCTTTAAAATTTACTTGTCATGGATGACATGTCAAGTCATGACTTGTCATGGATATAATTTGAAAACAAATATGATGGCTCTAAAATCCCACAAGCCTTACATTTGAAGATTCCTCAGGAGATTTCTGAGAAAAGTATAGAAAAACCGCTCCAAGATTTGCATGACTATTTACTTCGACCAAGATCCCTAAAATCTGGAAATTTGTATTTCAAAAGGTAAAAGAGGGTATTTCCAACTATTTCCTTCAAGTTTGAAACACATCGCAGGATATATCTAAAACAGGGATACTTCTTGAAATCGCGTAGTAGTCACGCTTACCATTCAACTTGTCGTTAACTATCTTGAGAAGCATCTCAAGATAGTTAACGACAAGTTAAATAGTTGGCTTAACTACTACGCGATTTCAAATATTATCCCAGATTTAGATATACCTACCTTCACCTTAGAAATACAAATTTCCAGATTTCAGATATCTTGGTCGAAGTAAAGCGTCATGCAATTCTTGGAGCGGCTTTTTGTGTATTTTTTCTCGGAAATCTCCTGAGGAATCTTCAAATGTAAGGTTTGTGGGATTTTAGAGCCATGTGTAGATTTCAGCAAGCATCGTATTTGTCCTTCAAACTATAAACGAATCCATGACAAGTAAATTTTAAAGAAAAGAGTGACTACAGAAAGCTAT
This sequence comes from Artemia franciscana, assembly GCF_032884065.1. Lineage (NCBI taxonomy): Eukaryota > Metazoa > Arthropoda > Branchiopoda > Anostraca > Artemiidae > Artemia > Artemia franciscana. The sequence continues at coordinate 15,191,152 of NC_088863.1, forward strand.
GAATGAATAAATAAAGATTAACTTTATTTTATACTAAAGACCTTGAATGAAAACCGGAAATTAATTTATGACAATCAATTGTTTATCACTCCGTCATGACAGCTAGTTTTGATGAATCATGGAATTGAAGATGGTTTTCAATTCAGTTGAAACATGTATTATCTTATTTGGTTTGACCACTTCAGGCTATCCTGTATTTTTTTTTGGACCACTTGCAGTTTTCAGCAAACTTTTTGACAAACTTCAACTTTGTCCTTCAAACTAAAAGTAAAAACCAAGATAAGCAAAACATAAAGAAAGGGTAGATATAAATTCATGAAAAACAACATTCAGTCATTTTAATGTTTAAAAAATATAGAAAGAAATTCGAAAAGTAATGAATCCGTCCGAAAATACTGATCTAGAGAGCTGATTTTAGTAAATCACTGGGTTGAAGGGAAGGTTATGTTTTCTTTTTGACAGTTCAATGGGGACCATTGTGTAGTTCTTGAAGGCCACCGGTAGTTTCTAGTAAGTTCTTTGAAAACCCTCAACGACATGACGACCTTCAAACCCCCAAAAATCATGAATTTAAAATGTAAAGAAAATTAACTGACTTTGAAGATGACGAATTGATTTATTAAGCGTAAAAAATTTTGAAAAACATGGAAAAACGATGTTGGAAAAACGTTTTGCTTATAAACTGTAAGAGCTACATTCAGGCGTTTGGCTATGTTTTGCGGTTGCGATGCAGGTATTGCAGATGCAGATGTTGAAAGAAGTTGGCTTAATTCAGTGATTTCAAACATTTCCTTAGTTGCAACCATCTGTAAATTTCTATTAATGTTTGCAACCCCCTTTCTTATCTGCTATATTTGATAAATAAAATGACAAAATATAGGTTTGAGAGCATATGATGACGTAGAAGCAGGTATTGCAGATGCAGATTATAGATGTACATGCAGAGACCTATATGCAGATTGTAGATAAAGATTCAGGTATTGTAGACGAAGGCTGTTTTTCTTCATTTATTGTACGGTCAGCTGAAACACTTAATTGATCTGGCAAATTGGGGAAAAAATTGTAAAAAGATTGATTTGTAAGTCAGGAAACCAACGTCAAGTTTTCACCCGGGATACCATTTTTCAAGTTAACAGGAGAGGAAGAAATTCGACCTTTCATTGATGTTATCCTAAACAACAACCCGTCAAATATAACGATAGTCTTGTGACATATTTATGAAAAATGTAAGGGAATCAATCGATTTGAAAGACAAAGTTTAATAGTATTATTTTACGAAACTCGTTTTTTATAAAATTGGCAATTGCTCCTATTCGACTACTGTTCCTTTGGCATCCCTTTATAGTAAAATTTGGACAGAAAGGAGCTGAGAATGCACAAAGCGTCACTGGGATCGCAAAAAATGTTCCAGAGATTGCTGATTTTACCCTCCAGATTTTTAACAAGAGCTAAGAGCTCATGTGGCATTTGTGACGAGGTAAGAAGAGCTAAGAGCCAAGATATCATATGGTATGAGCTCTAACAAAATTCTATGAATCAACAGATTGATTTAAAAGAAAAATAAGAAATAAGGCAAGGATTTAAAATAAGAGCTCTGAGTCATGATGTCCTTCTAAATATAAAAATTCATTAAGATCCAATCACCAACTCGTAAGTTGTAAATACCTAATTTTTTCTAATTTTTCCTCTCCCTTTACCCCCCCCCCCAGATGGTCGAATCTGGGAAAACGACTTTATCAAGTCAATTTGTGCAGGTCCCTGACACACCTACCGATTTTCATCGTCCTAGCACGTCCAGAAGCACCAGACTCGCCAAATCACTGAACCCCTGCCCCCAACTCCCCCAAAGACAGCGAATCCAGTACTGTTCCGTCAATTACGTATCAAGGACATTTGCTTATTCTATCCACCAAGCTTTATCCCGATTCCTCCACTCCAAGTGTTTTCCTAGATTTCCCCCTCTTACTCCCCCAATGTCAAAGATCTGGTCGGGATTTGAAATAAGAGCTCTGAGACATGAATTCCTTCTAAATATCAAATTTCATTAAGATCCGATCACCTATTCGTAAGATAAGAATACCCCAATTTTCCCGTTTTCCAAGAATTCTCGTTTCCCCCTCCATCTCCCCCCAGTGTCAAAGGATCTGGTCGGAATTTAAAATTAGAGCTTTAAAGCACAAAATCCTTCTAAATATCAAATTTCATTAAGATCTGGTCACCCTTTCGTAAGTTACAAATACCTCAATTTCCAAAATTATCCCCCCCCCAACTCCACCAGAGAGAGCAGATCTGGTCCGGTTATGTCAGTCACGTATCTTAGACAGGTTTTTATTCTTCCCATCCAGTCTCATCCTGATCTCACCGCTTTAAGTATTTTCTAAGATTTCCGGTCCCCCAACTACCCCCTCCCAATTACGCAGGATCCGGTTGAGATTTAAAATAAGAGATCTGAGTTATGAGGTCCTTCTAAATATGAAGTTTCACGAAGATCCGATCACTCCTTGGTAAGTTAAAAATACGACATTTTTTCTAATTTTTCAGAATCACCCCCCCCCCAATACAGCGGATCCGTTCCAATTATTTAAATCACGTATCTAAGACTTCTGCTTATTTTTCCCACCAAGCTTCATCCCGATCCCTCCAATCTATGCGTTTTCCATCATTTTAGGTTCCCCCACCCCAAACTCCCCCAATGTCACCAGATCCAGTCGGGATTTAAAATTAACGCTTTGAGACACCATATCCTTATAAATATCAAATTTCACTGAGATCCGATCACCCGTTCGTAAGTTAAAAATACCTCATTTTTCTAGTTTTTCAGAATTAACCCCCCCCCCCCCAACTACCCCAAAGAGAGCGGATCCGTTTCGGTTATGACAATCATGTATCTAGGACTTTTGCTTATTTTTACCACCAAGTTTCATCCCGATCCCTCCACTCTAAGTGTTTACCAAGTTTTAGGTTTCCCCTTCCCAACTCCCCCCAATATCACCAGATCCGGTCGGGATTTAAAGTAAGAGCTCTGAGACCCGATATCCTTCTAAATATCAAATTTCATTGAGATCCGATCACTCGTTCGTTAGTTAAAAATACCTCATTTTTCTAATTTTTCAGAATTAACCCCCCCTCCAACTACCCCAAAGAGAGCAGATCCGTCCCGGTTATGTCAATAATGTATCTAGGACTTGTGCTTATTTTCCCCACCAAGTTTCATCCCGATCCCTCCACTCTAAGTCTTTTCCAAGTTTTAGGTTTGCCCCTCCCAACTCCCCCCCCCCAATGTCACCAGATCTGGTTGGAATTTAAAGTAAGAGCTCTGAGAAACGATATCCTTCTAAATATCAAATTTCATTGAGATCCGATCACCCGTTCGTAAGTTAAAAATACCGCATTTTTTCCAATTTTTCAAAATTAACCCCCCCCCCTAACTACCCCAAAGAGAGCGGATCCGTTCCGGTTATGTCAATCATGTATATAGGACTTGTGATTATTTTTCACACCAAGTTTCATCCCGATCCCTCCACTCTCAGTGTTTTCCAAGATTTTAGGTTTCCCCCTCCCAACTCCCCCCTCCAATGTCACCAGATCCGGTCGGGGTTTAAAATAACAGCTCTGAGACAGGATATCCTTCCAAACATCAAATTTCTTTAAGAACTGATCAACCGTTCGTAAGTTAAAAATACTTCAATTTTTCTATTTTTTCCAAATTAACGGGCCCCCACTCCCCCCTCAAATGGTCAAATCGGGAAAACGACTGTTTCTAATTTAATCTGGTCCGGTCCCTGATACGCCTGCCAAATTTCATCGTCCTAGCTTACCTGAAAGTGCCTAAAGTAGCAAAACCGGGACCGACAGACCGACAGAAATTGCGATTGCTATATGTCACTTGGTTAATTAAAAAAAAAAAACAAAAAAAACAAGTTTTTTTAACTGAAAGTAAGGAGCGATATTAAAACTTAAAACGAACAGAAATTACTTCGTAAAAAAAGGGACTTTTCCTCATCAACGCCCCGCTCTTTACGCTAAAGTTTGACTCTTTCTCTCAACTCTTCTTTTTTAAACAGTCAAAACTTTAGCGTAAAGAGCGAGGCGTTGATGAGGAAGCAGCCCCTTTCATATACGAAGTAATTTCTGCTCGTTTTCAGTTTTAATGTCGCTCCTTACTTTCACTTAAGAAAAAACTTTTTTTTTATTTAATTTCTGAACGTTTTTGAATAAATGCATATTTTGATTTTGGCTCTCCGGAGAGGAATAATTGGAATAATTAAAACAAAATTTGCATATTTAATTTTTTTTTTTTTTGGCTAAATGGCTTTCTCATAATTTTGATCGAATGATTTTGAGAAAAAAAGAGCGGGGGAGGAAGCCTAGTTGCACTCCGATTTTTTGGTTAATTAAAAAAGCAACTAGAACTTTTAATTTTTTACAAATCTTTTTATTAGTAAAAGATATACGTAACTTATAAATTAGCTTACGTAAAGAACTTTTGTATTCTCATGTTTTCATTACATATACGAGAGGATTCGCCCCCTCGTCAGTACCTCGCTCTTTACTCTAAATCTTAAATTTTGTCCCAATTCATTAAGAATGATCCCTGAATCACAAAAGCCGTAGAATAAATTGTTGAAATTACTAAAAATACTTTTGCGTAAAGAGCAAGGTATTAGGATGAGGTGAGCCCCTCATATGGGTAATAATTTCTGTTCATTTTAAGTTTTAATGCTGCTCCTCACTTCCAGCTGAAAAAAACTTTTTCATATTTATTTTTTCATTGTTTTTTTTTCTTAAATAATGCTAGTAAATCCTGCGCTCTCTTCATGAAAATTTTCTTCCCCCATGACACATTCCTCGATGGAAAGTCCCCCAGCATATCCCCCTCTTCTCAACCCCTCCCCCAACCAAAAAATCCTCCTGAAAACGCCTTTACACTTTCCAATAACCATTACTATATGTAAGCCCTGGTCAAAGTTTGTAACTTGTAGCCCCTCCCACGGGGACTGTGGGGGAGTAAGTCGTCCCCAAAGACATAGTTATAAGGTTTTTCGACCACGCTGAATAAAATGGCTATCTCAGAATTTCGATCCGTTGACTTTTGGAAAATAATTAGCGTGGGAGGGGGCCTAGGTGCCCTCCAATTTTTTTGGTCACTTAAAAAGGGCACTAGAACTTTTCATTTCTGTTATAATGAGCCCTCTCACAACATTATAGGACAGCTGGGTCGAAACGATTAACCCAGGAAAAAAAACACAAACAAACAAACAAACAAGTAAACACGCATCCGTGATCTGTCTTCTGGCAAAAAAATACAAAATTCCACATTTTTGTAGATAGGAGCTTGAAACTTCTACATTAGGGTTCTCTGATACGCTGAATCTGATGGTGTGATTTTCGATTCTACATAGAATCTTAAGATTCTATGACCTTTAGGGGGTGTTTCCCCCTATTTTCTATAATAACGCAAATTTTCTCAGGCTCGTAACTTTTGATGGGTAGGACTAAACTTGATGAAACTTATATATTTAAAATCAGCATTAAAATGCGATTCTTTTGATGTAGCTAATGGTATCAAAATTCCATTTTTAGAGTTTTGGTTACTATTGAGCCGGGTCGCTCCTTACTACAAAGTTCGTTACCACGAACAGTTTGATACTAAGTGCCATAAAAATCCAAAAGCAGCTATCTTGGTTTAATTTTATGTATTCCAATTTCGACATAAAAGGAATGTCATATGCAGCCAAGTAACTCTTAGCATTTTTCAAGCTTCTAAAACATTTTTATGCCAGGAACTAAGATGACACACTTATTACTACACTAATTTACCAGCTATACAAATTACACAAATTTCACGAGTATACTTTTTACTTCTATCTGAAGCCATTTTTTAGAAGTTTCAGGCTAGTTTTTCGAAATAGTAGAAATTTATTGTCGCGCTCCAGTCTACTTACCTACCTACCAAAAATAGGCTTATCTTGCCCTGAGAATAAATCTGGCGGGACTAAGGGCCGATGTCGGTCCTTTAATCATACTTCTTCACAATCTCCTACCTCCTCCTACATTTCGTAAAATACTTTAATAATGATAAATGGTAATAAGCTTACCTAGGCTATGGATGTCAGGTGATTGATTTTTCTGTCGATAATTTCGACAGAACCTGTGCCTGCGAAATTCAAATTTCTTGCCAGAAAGTAAAATCACTAAATAAATAAAACTAAAATCACTGAACAACACTTATGATGAGCCGAACCTGGAATTATTATTGTGCCATGGCCCGAATTTTGGCAGTTTTCTAACGATAATTTCGACAGGACCTTTTTCTAACGATAATTTCGACTCAGAGAATATAGTAAAACACTTTCTCCTTTTCCTTAAAAAAGGAATTGGCCCTCTCCCTTTGAGTTTGAAAAAAATCATTTTTTAATTGGTCTGGCTGAGGCTAACAATTAAAAATGTAATTTATTACAGTTGCATAGATTTTCGCATAAACAGGACCATAAGTTTCACGTCTCCGATCGGCTTCAAAATTGCTTCCAAAATCCCTAGGAACCTGATGCAGGCAGATATAAGCTGGATTTTAGGAAGATTGCAAAGGAAGAAATTTATTGTCACGTGTAGAATGTAAAAAACAGGGTGCCAAATAATGCATTTTGTGGTAATATTATTGCATATGGAGGCGGGTTTTTCTCCCCTTGTTGTTCTTCACAAGGTCTTTTTTGTTTTGATTTATATGTTTTATGATTTGTTTTCTCCGGATATAACGAAAATGGGACCCTGTTGCCCATAAATTTAGTTCACATCGCCTTGGTCGATCTATATTTAGTTCTTCATATTTCAGCGGGTGCTTCAAACGTTTTTAATTCTGCAAGAAGCCTGCGAACTAGGTTGCATCCTGAGCGATGGAAATACTAAATCTCTTGACTGTTATAATTGGACGAAATAGAGAACTTCAAAAAAGCTTAATGATGACGTTAGAATCGTCATCAAAAAACGTTTTTAATTCTGCAAGAAGCCTGCGAACTAGGTTGCATCCTGAGCGATGGAAATACTAAATCTCTTGACTGTTATAATTGGACGAAATAGAGAACTTCAAAAAAGCTTAATGATGACGTTAGAATCGTCATCAAAAAACGTTTTTAATTCTGCAAGAAGCCTGCGAACTAGGTTGCATCCTGAGCGATGGAAATACTAAATCTCTTGACTGTTATAATTGGACGAAATAGAGAACTTCAAAAAAGCTTAATGATGACGTTAGAATCGTCATCAAAAAACGTTTTTAATTCTGCAAGAAGCCTGCGAACTAGGTTGCATCCTGAGCGATGGAAATACTAAATCTCTTGACTGATATAATTGGACGAAATAGAGAACTTCAAAAAAGCTTAATGATGACGTTAGAATCGTCATCAAAAAACGTTTCTAATTCTGCAAGAAGCCTGCGAACTAGGTTGCATCCTGAGCGATGGAAATACTAAATCTCTTGACTGTTATAATTGGACGAAATAGAGAACTTCAAAAAGCTTAATTATGACGTTAGAATTTAAACTTAAACAAAACGAAATGTCATCTGAGATAAGACAAGAAGGTTCAGCTCCCTTGGCTTCTGCTTTAAGTGATAAATGTTTACCTATGCTTTGGGGAAAACTTAATTGAATACGACTAGCACCGCCAAAATGTAATTGTAATTTTTTAGCCTGTGTATTTGAATGGGATTCGGAATGAAAAATAAAATGTCTAAAGTGTGCATATTTCTTAAATTACAAATAAGTAATAATTGTGTACGTATGTATTTATTTATTTTTTCTCGGAAACGGCTCCATATTTTTTCGGGAAAATTTGCATCCTGAAATATTCTGACCATTAAAAACCATCTAGATAGGTCAGAAGTTTAAGGAAATTCGTTAAGAGCCTTAATTTTAGAAGAAAAAATTATTATATATTTTTTTTCATTTTTATATGCATCAGTATTGCAATGACGTTTCTGGAATTGCTAGAAATTGGACTTACTTTAATAATCAAATATCTTTGAAGAGACACAGTATGAAAAACAAAACTTGTCTGCGGTTAGAAGACAAGCGGCGAAGAGAATCCATATATAGAACCCTGCTTCGTGCCGAGTGCCGGGGCCCGGTGGCTGGTAATTGCCAAAATATGTGTATATATTTTAATAAGGAATTGCAACAATTCATAAACTTTAAAAAAGAAAACCCAAAGTTTGAAGCTTATTAGATATCGTTGTTAGGAATCGGGCTTTAATAATCAAATGTCTTTGAAAAGACAGCAAATTATCTCAAATTGTCTGCGGTTAGAGGACTAGCTACAATAAGAATCCATATATAGGAGCCTGCCGCGTGCCTAGTGCCGGGGCCCGGCGGCGAAGCAGTCCCATCATTCTTTCCTTTTCTTAAAATTTTCTTCTCAAGTTTTATTTGTAATTTAAGAAATATGCGAATTTTAGACATTTTATTTTTTATTCATTGTCCTATTCAAATACACAGGCTAAAAAGACTGTTACGATTACATTTTAGCAGTGCAAGTCGTATTCAATTAAGTTGTCCCCAAAGCACAGGCAAAACCTTTATCATTTAGAGCAGAAGCCAAGGGAGCTGACCCTTCCTATATTATCTCAGATGACATTTCGTTTTGTTTAAGTCTAAATTATAACGTCATCATTAAGCTTGTTTTGATGTTCTCCTTTTTAGTTCAATTAAAACAGTCAAGAAATTTAGTATTTCCATCACTCAGAATACAACCTAGTTCGCAAACTTCTTGCAGAATCAAAGACGTTTCAAGCACCCGCGGAAATATAAAGAAATAAATAAAAATCGACCAAGGCGATATGAACTAAATTTATAGCCAACAGGGTCCCGTTTTCGTTATATCCGGAGAAAACGAATCATAAAACATAAACATCAAAACAGAAAAGACCTTGAGAAGAACAACAAGGAAAGAAAAAAACCGCCTTCATATGCAATAATATTACCACAAAAAACATTATCTGGTATCCTATTTTTTACATTCTACACGTGACAACCAATTTCTTCCCTTACAATCTTCCTAAAATCGAGTTTACATCTGCCTGCATCTGGTTCCCAGGGACTTCGGAAGCAATTTAAAAGCCGATCGGAGACGGGAAACTTAACGGCCTATTCATGCGAAAATCTACGTAATTGTAAAAAACTACATTTTGAGTAAATGGCCTGAGCCAGGCCACTTAAAAAAATGATTTTTTTTCGAATCAAAGGGAGAGGGGTCAATTCCTTTTTTTAAAGAAAAAAAATATTTAAGAGGAGGTAGAGGATTTTTTAAGACATATGATTAAAGGACCAACTTCCGCCCTTAGCCCCGCCAGAGTTATTCTCAGGGCAAGATAAGCACAGTTTTGGTAGGTAGGTAGGTAGACTGGAGCACAAAAATAAGTTTTCACTATTTTAAAAAAACTAGCCTGAAACCTCTAAAAAAATGGAATCAGATAGAAATGAAAAGTATATTAATGAAATTTGTGTAGCTGGTAAAATTAACGTAGCAATAACTGTGTCATCTTTGTTCCTGACATAAAAACGTTTACGAAGCTTGAAAAATGCCAAGAGTTACTTGGCCGCATATGACATTCCTTTCATGTCAAAATTGGACGAAAGGGAGCCAGAATTTCCAAAATATCAATGCAATATATAAAATTAAACCAAGATAGCTGCTTTTGGATTTTTAGAAAATTTGGAGGGCAAAAGCAGCAATCTCTGGAACATTTTTTGCAAAGTGACACTTCGTGCATTCTCGGTTCCTTTTCACTAAATTTTACAATAAAGGAAGGAAAAAGGAACAGTAATCGAATAGGAGAAATTGCCAATTTTATAAATAACAAGTTTCGTAAAATAATAACATTAAATTTGGTCTTTCAAATCGATTGATGCCCTCACATTTTTCATAAATATGTCACAAGACTATCGTTATATTTGACGGGTTGCTGCTTAGGATAACCTCAATGAAAGGCCTAATTTTTTATTCTCTGTTAACTAGAAAAATGGTATGCAGGGTGAAAACTCAGCACCGGTTTCCTGACTTACAAACCAATGTTTTTATAATCCTTTTTTTCCAAATTCGCCAGATAATTCAAGAGCTTCAGCTGACTGTACAATAAATGAAGAAAAAAACAGCTTTCATCTACAATATCTGCATCTATATCTACAATCCGCATCTGGATCTTTGCAATATCTGCATCTACATCTGTAATCTGAATCTGCATCTCTGCAATACCTGCTTCTACGTCATCATATGCTCTCAAACCTATATTTTGTCATTTTATTTATCAAATATAGGAGATAAGAAAGGGGGTTGCAAACATTTTTAGAAACAAAGAGATGGTCGAAACTAAAAAAAAGTTTTGAAATCACGGAATTAAGTCAACTTCCTTCAACATTTGCATCTGCAATACCTGCATCTGCACTGCAAAACATAGCCAAACACTTCTATGTAGTTCTTACGGTTTGTTGGCTGACTTATAAACGGCAATACTGTTTTTTTTTTCACACTTCTAACAACAATGAATAACAATTTAGTAGGGTATGGATATCTCGATATGCTGAATGAAAGTCAGTTTTCTCCGTTTGTTGAAGCACACATATATGTTCAACTCTACAGTTACTAGGCAAATCAAGGAAGAAACTTGTAAAATTTAATGTCAGTCAACCCCCCAACACTGAATTCCACCCTGCGCCTCCTTCTTTTTTCTTTTTTTTTCTTTATTTTAAAAGGACAGCGTATTCTGACATGGAAATCTTAGAGCTTATTTATTCCAAAATAGGAATAAATTAGTCTAGGTAATCAAGTATCGTAGCAGCACAATAGTAGCTATGTTTCGTGGACCACTTAAAAAGCTAGAACAATAAAAAAAACAAAAAAAAAACATTTTTCCATTTTTTTTCAAAATTTTTACGATAAATAAATCGATTTGTCATTTTCAAAGTCAGTTAATTTTCTTTACATTTTAATTCTCAGGATTCTTGGGGTGTTTGAAGGTCGTCAAATCGTTAAGGGTTGTCAAAGAACTTACTGGAAAATAAAATGACTGATTTTTTTCATGGATTTATATCTACCATTTCTTTATGTTTCACTTATCATGGTTTTTGCTTTTGGTTAGAAGGACAAAGTTGAAGTTTGTGAAAAAGTTTGCTGAAAACTGCAAGTGGTCCTAAAAAATACAGGATAGCCTGAAGTGGTCAAACCAAATAAGATCATACATGTTTCAACTGAATAGAAAACCATCTTCAATTCCATGATTCGTCAAAATTAGCTCTCATGACGGAGTGTTAAACAATTGATTGTCATAAAATAATTTTCGATTTTCATTCAAGGTATTTAATATAAAATTACGTTAATATTTATTTTTCATTCATAGTTCTCTGTATTCACACTTTTCTTTGGAATTTACTTGTCATGGATTCGTTTATAATTTGAAGGACACATGTGATGCTTGCTGAAATCTACACATGGCTCTAAAATTCCACACGCCTTACATCTGAAGATTCCTAAGGAGATTTCTGAGAAAAATACAGAAAAACCGCTTTAAGATGTGCATGACGCTTTACTTCGACCAAGATCCCTGAAATCTGGAAATTTGTATTTCTAAAGGTAAAAGAGGGTATTTCCACCTATTTCCTTCAAGTTTAAAAAACATTGCAGGATATATCTAAAACAGAGATACTTCTTGAAATCACGTAGTAGTCACGCTTACCATTCAACTTGTCGTTAACTATCTTGAGATCCTTCTCAAGTTTGGATTTTTGTTAAATTTAAGACAATGCTTGGGCCAGGCCCACTTGCAGACTGGTGGCACTTGGGGAGATTTACTCCTAATAAGAGTGTTAGAGGGGGGTCGTAGTTTCACCTCCTTTTGCTTGTTTTACAAGCTTAGAAAACTGAACTTTTTTTTTAGATTGAGCAGAAAAGCTGAGGGTTGCCAGAGACCTTGGTGAAAACTGTGCGCAGCCATGAAAAGCAACAGGTCTGCTATACTGGTCTAGACATAACAAAATATTGCCTTATAATTAATTCATTTACATACTTTAATTTTGCCTCAAAATTAGTTGTGACAAAAATAATTTGGAATTTTTTATGTCAGATAAAAAAGGACCGTATCGAGAAGCGAGTGGAAATTCAGATAAAATACGCTATGGATCAGCGAAGATCCTTCATGGGTTACTAATAATCACGAAATCAAAGACTCAAAAAACAATTATCTAGATGAGATACGCAAAAGAAGACCCGTAGACTGTCAGCAATCCACATATATTTAGATTGGATATTTTTTTTTATGTTAACTTCTATTTTTAAGCTTATCAAGTTTTAGTTACAATATTTGTATAGAAGCCAAAAAAAAAATCTTTCCAGAACAAAGACATCTTTTAAATATTCCTTTTCGGTCATTATTTTCCTTTTCCTCGGTGACAAAACCTATTTAATATAGGGCATTATCAATTTAACTGTGTCTTGTTGTCTTTCACAGACTCAGTCTGTTAGCCTTCAGATAATGAAAGAAATAACACACAGAGCATTTCTCATTCCTAAATTTACTTTCTATTGTTTCTCTTGGATGTTGCCAGCGATTCTTTTTTGCAAAGAAATTTATTTCACAATTCTTTTGGTTTTTTATTTCTTTGGCGATGGTTCTATTAAAATCTTACTTCTAGACTACTTTCTTGTATAAAATTAAAATAAATTACAACAAACAACCACCAGAAAAGAATAACTCCATTCAGTGAGATGAGAATAGTATCTAAAAGAGTTATTTTCCAAAAATACACGAAACCAGACCATAATCTAGACAATTGGGCTAAAACACGAAATTGCCTTAAAGCATCATTCCCCCTGTGGAAATACTCTCCGTGTGGCTAGTATGCGACACTCATCATATTTAATGTTCGTATATTCTTTAGAAATTTTTTATTGAAAACACAATAAAGCATGGCAAAATCTCAGTATTTGATTTAAATATTAGATTGTTTCTAAGTACCTTTCCCTCTCAGTGGAAAGGCTCCGTTGGATTTGTCTGGGATATTCTTCGATTGTGATACTGTATACTGAAATTTATGACCAAACAAATGTGTCTTACCTTCATTTTAACACCAGTAGTTCAGTACTATAAACTAAGGTCACCTAGGTGGTACTTCCAGACAAGGATGTATTCCGCATTTTTTCTGGGGGAGAGGGGTGGGGGTAAGAAATAACTTAACACAACGCATCGAAAATTTGTTTACATGAATTTTCATTGCTTATTTACGAGTCAGACAAAATTTCGGGGGAATTCAAACAAGGTACCCCCCCCCTCTGACACGGCCTTACTTTGAGACAAATAGAACCCCCCTCTGACACGGTCTTACTTGGAGACAAATAGAAGAGTTTCATAGCCTCAAGCGTGCAACTTTACAAAAGCGTGGAAGGTAAAACCAGGGTAAGCATAACTTTTGGCTAACTTAGGTTTCCGCATTCAAGAAACATTCACTTGGCATGGTAATTTCGTTCCCAAGTTAGGCTGAATTAAAATCGAATAGTTGCGGGCATCATAGTTGCGATAGCTAATTGTCAAAACAGCCAAGACAGACAGTTCGATTGAGTGAGAGGCAAATCTGGCATTAACACCCTTATTAGGTTACTTTGCCTAACTTACTTTGACAGGAAATTGATTGAGCTGAAAAAAAATCAACTTTTATCAGACAAGTAGGAAATTTTTCACGCATTTGTTTCTACATTTTATCAATAACCACGTAAATTGTTACTTCAATTAATCTTAACACCAGCAACAGACAAGGAAAACATAATCATGTGTGAACATAACGGCAACTGGTATATTTTGAGTTTTCCGAAATTAATCCGTATATGAAATGGGTTGTCCCCTCCTCAACGCCTCGCTCTTTACGCTAAAGTTTTTAACTGTTTTAAAAAGTAGTCAAACTTAATTGTTAAAAAAGAGTCAAACTTTAGCGTAAAGAGCGAGGGATTGCGGAGGGGACAACCCATTTCATATACGGAGTAATTTCTGTTCGTTTTAAGTTTTAATGTCGCTCCTTACTTTCAGTTAAAAAAAACTAGTTTTTTTTATTTAATTTCTGAACGTTTTTGAATTAATGCATGTTTGATTTTGGCTCTCCGCACATAAATGATTAAAATGAAATTTGCATATTAGTTCTTTTTTTGGCTAAATGGCTTTCTCTTAGTTTTAATCAGACGATTTTGAGAAATAAGGGGTGGGGAAGGAGGCCTAGTTGCCCTCCAATTTTTCGGTTACTTAAAAAGGCAACTAGAACTTTAAATTTTTAACGGACGTTTTTATTAGTAAAAAATATACGTAACTTAAGAATTAACTTACGTAACAAATTTTTATATTCTTATATTTTTATTATGTACATGAGGGGGTTTGTCTCCTCGTTAATACCTCGCTCTTTAACAAAATCTTAAGTTTTGTCCCAATTCTTTAAGAATGACCCCTGAATCAGAAAGGCCGTAAAATAAATAGTTGAAATTACTAAAAATACTTTAGCATGAACAGCGAGGTATTTATCTCCTCCTAAATACCTCGTTCTTTATGCTAAAATATTTTTAGAAGCCCTCATATGCGTAATAATCTCTGTTCGTTTTAAGTTTTAATGCTACTCCTTACTTTCAATTGAAAAAACATTTTCATGTTTATTTTTTCATTGTTTTTTTATAGTAATGCTAGAAAGTCCCGCGCCCTTTTCATTGAGTTTCTCTTCCCCCATAACATATTCCTCCAATCCCACATAGCCCCTCCCCTCAACCCCACCCCCAAAACAAAAAAATCCCCTGAAAACGTCTATACACTTCCCAATAACCATTACTGTATGTAAACACTGGTCAAAGTTTGTAACTTATAGCCCCTCCCCCAGGGACTGTGGGACAGTAAGTCATCCCCAAAGACAAAGTTATTATGGTTTTCGACTATGCGGAACAAAATGGCTATTTCAAAATTTGATTCGTTGACTATGGGAAAAAATGAGCGTGGGAGGGGGCCTAGGTGCCCTCCAATTTTTTTGGTCACTTAAAAAGGGCACTAGAACTTTTCATTTCCGTTAGAATGAGCCCTCTTGTGACATTCTAGGACCACTTGGTCGATACGATGACCCCTGGAAAAAAAAAACAAAAACAAACAAATAAACACGCACCCGTGATCTGTCTTCTGGCAAAAAAATACGAAATTCCACGTTTTTGTAGATAGGAGCTTGAAATTTTTGCTATAGGGTTCTCTGATACGCTGAATGCGATGGTGAGATTTTCATGAAAATTCTATGGCTTTTAGGGGGTTTTTCTCCTATTTTCCAGAATAAGGCAAATTTTCTCAGGCTCTTAACTTTTGATGAAAAAGACTAAATTTGATGAAACTCATATATTTAAAATGAGCATGAAAATCCGATTCTTTTGATGTATCTTTTAGCATCAAGATTCCGTTTTTTAGAGTTTCGTTTACTATTGATCCGGGTCGCGTTACCACGTTACCACGAACTGTTTGAAACTGTTTTTTTTTTCGGAACTTGTGGTCCGACATGTTTAAGCTGATGCTTTCTACTTTCAAATTACCACAAGACTGTTGGGCCGAATTCGTGACTCTGAATATAGGTTACTTTGGGCATCCCCTCATGTAAAAAATGATCTTAAAATTAAAAGCTAAAATTTACGTTTTTTTATGCGATTGGAATAAGCATATATAAAAAATATTTAGAGGAAAAAATAAATATCTAAATACATTGAGAGTAAAATTAGAAACACCATCTGGACTAACCAATCGAGTGTGTTAAATTGTGTATAAATAGTCTAATCAACACGAGAATCAGATTCATAGTCCAATACTAAGAAAATAGACAATCAATCTCAGTTGGACAAAAATGTCAAAAAACCTCTTTGAATTACTACTACCGCTGCCACCTAAAATTGCAACAACAACCAAAAGAAATTGGTACATAATGCGCTTGATATTATGTTCGAATTAGGACGATCTTTCGGCGATAGACCTGTATATAACAGGGCAGCGATAAAAAAGGAATAAAAACCAACTTGCACATTTGTACACAATTTTTCATGGTTTGGAAATACGGATATTCTGTTTCAAATATCAAACATATTGAAAATCTTGTTTTTTTTTTAAATTTCTTCCTAATAAGTAAGAAGAACACAAAATACACATATCGAGTAACAAAAACAAAAATAGAACAAATATTGTTTACTATCGCAATATTTGACTTAAGTAGAAGTATCCGGTATTTCTACTGAGCAATTTATTATTTATAAGCTAGAGGATATTAGGTCTTCTTAAAAAAAAGTCACCCTCACCAGCGTATCCATCGTTGACAGCACAATTGTCTATCTCACTAAAAGCAAGATAGCCCAAGGAATTTCCCGGATCTTAAGAGGATTTAAAGCAGATTCCAAAGAAGAGTCCAGTGACGGTGGAGACAAAAACTATATAATGAGATATTTTAACGAGTATCTAAAAGGATCTCTTGTACCGTAAAAGCGACAGAATATATCCTTAAAAGTTACAAACGTATCAAAGGATTATCAACGTGACAGTTTAATAAGCCTTTGTCGCCGTTCTTGCGCTCTATGATTCAAAATGAGGGAAATACTAAGAGAAAGAAAAAAGATATGAATAGAACGTGTTTCACTGACATTCTAAGGCTTGAAGAGTGCTTGAAGAGGAGGGTCCAGAGAAGAGAGTTATAAAGGTTCTTCTTCTGTTTTTTTAGTTACATATAGAGTATAGATTGATGTATAGTTTAGAAATATTCTTGGAAATAGAATGTTTTCCTAATGACTCATCTTCTCTATGCAAACAATGGTAAAGATCGAGAAAAATATATATGGAATGAAGAAGAGAATGTTTTCTGAGATCTTTTCCCAGGGTTCTATTACAAATTTGATTGACTTGGGAAGCAGTCATCGCGGGTAGTGTTCACTTACAAACGGTTTTTCTTAGCCACATGCCCCAAAAGTGTGTACTCTTATAATATAGTCCATATGGGAGGTGGTAAGTTCCATAAGAGAGACTAAAAATATCCTCAAAAGTTACAAATGTATCAAAGGATTATAAATGTGACAGTTTAAGCCTTTGTCGCCTTTCTTGCGCTCAATGTTTCAGAATGAGGGAAACACTAAGAGAAAGGAAAAAGATGTGATTCGAATGTGTTTCACTGACATACTAAGGCTTGAAAAGTGCCTGAGGAGGAGGGTCTGGAAAAGAGAGTTATAGAGGTTCTTCTTCTGCTTCTTCCAGTTATATATAGAGTATAGATTGATGTATAGTTAGAAATATTTTCGGAAATAGAATGTTTTCCTAATGACTCGTCTTCTCAATGCAATCAATGGTCAAGATCGAGGAAAATATTTATGAAATGAAAGAAGAGCATGTTTTCTGAGATCTTTTCTCAGGGTTCTATTACAAAATTTGATTGACTTGGGAAGCAGTCATTGCGGGTAGTGTTCAATTACAAAGGTTTATGTTGGCCACATGCCCTTTCAAAGTTACAAATGTATCAAAGGATTATAAACGTGACAGTTTAATAGGCCTTTGTCGCCTTTCTTTCGCTCTATGTTTAAGAATGAGGGAAACACTAAGAGAAAGAAAAAAGATGAGATTCGAATGTGTTTCACTGACATTCTAAGGCTTGAAAACTGCCTGAGGAGGATCTGGAGCAGAGAGTTATAAAGATTCTTCTTCTGCTTCTTTCAGTTACATATAGAGTATAAATTGATGTATAGTTTAGAAATATTCTCAGAAACAGAATGTTTTTCTAATGACTCATCTTCTCTATGCAATCAACGGTCAAAATCGAGAAAATATATTAATGAAATGAAAGAATAGCATGTTTTCTGAGATATTTTCCCAAGGGTTCTATTACAAATTTGATTGACTTGGGAAGCAGTCATTGCGGGTAGTGTTCAATTACGAACGGTTTTTCTTAGCCACATGCCCCAAAAGTGTGTATTCTTGTAATATTGTCCATATGGGAGGGGGAAGTTCCAAAAAAGAGCCTGAAAATATTCTTGAAAGTTATAAATGTATCAAAGGCTTATTAGGTGACGGTTAAATATCCTCTGCTGCATTTCTTGGGTTCTGTGTTTCGGAATGAGGAAGGCACTAAGGGGAAGAAAGAGGGATGCGATTAGAACATGTTTCACTGACATTCTAAGTCTTGTAAAGTACCTGAGGAGGTAGGTCTTGGGGCAGAAAGAGCTATAGAAAATTATTATTGTGCTTCTTTGAGGTTTAAAAAAATTCTTGGAAATAGTACGTTTTCTTAATAACTCATGTTCTCTATGTAGTCAACTGTAAAGAACGATGAAAATACTTAAAAACGGAGAAGAATGTTTTCCGATGGAACTAAAAAATCAATTGAAATGAGGAGATAGTCTTTGGAGTAGTGTTCAAGTATGACCGGTTTTTTCTTGGTCATCAAAAGCCCCAAAAGTGGCATTCTTACATTTTCCAAAAATTATTTGAGAGAAGAGTTCCAAAAAAGAGATTGAAATATTCTTATAGGTGCAAATGCACCAAAAATTTATAGAAAGGAATAAGTGTACTGAACTCTGTAGAATTGCCATTTAAACTGAAGGGACATAAGGTTGGCCTTCTGCCATAGAGACAGCTACTTTTTGTACTGTTTTACTCATGTATTTAAAAGGTTCATCTATTAATTCTTGTAAAGGTTCTATATATATGTTTTTTGTAGCCCTATTTTCTTAGTCACTCTGTTTTTCAGACAGAAGTGCAAAAAAGACTATTATTTAAATATGTCAAACTAGCAATATAAGTTACGGTTCTGCTATTTTTAATATGAAACGCGGGACAAAAGATCCTTAATAACAATAATATGAAAAAAACTTCGTTTTCTTAAAGAGTTAAAGAGGCTGCGTCCCAAAGTCGAACCTTAAAACGTACAGGAATTAGAAGAGAAAGTTGGGGGGCTGCCGCCCCCCAAACCCCCAGCTTTTAAAGACTCTTTTGTACAGGTTTTTTTTTTTTTTGGGGGGGGGGGGACTTCATTGTTACTAATTACTAGTTTCGGCGCAATGGTTCTCCTGTCCTCTTGTGTTTAACATTTTTCGAAGTTATTCCATTATTCATTCATTTCAATTTTTTTTTAATTAAAAGAGGGCCTTTCCGAAGCCAAGAGCGGGGGGTTAGCAAAAAAACAAAAAACCTGTACAAAAGAGTCTTTAAAAGCTGGGGGTTTGGGGGGCGGCAGCCCCCCAACTGCCTCTTCTAATTCCTGTACGTTTTAAGGTTCGACTTTGGGACGCAGCCTCTTTAACTCTTTAAGAAAACGAAGTTTTTTCATATTATTTCTGTACGTTTTTCTACAATCCATGGTGGATGTAATTTAATAATTCCTGTACTCCTCGTACAGGAATTAGGAGAGGAACTTGGGTGGCTGCCGCCCCCCCCCGCTTTTAAATCATTGTATAAAATAGAAAAAAATAGATAGAATGACCGAAATGTTTCTTTTGCTCATAAGAAGCTAATATTCTGTTATCTCTCAAATGATAAGCTGTCCAGGTGTTATCAAAATTTTTTTGATGTTGTGAAAAAAAACCGCCCGTAAGGGACTTGAACCCTTGACCCGAGGATTAAAAGTCTCACGCTCTACCAACTGAGCTAATAACTTGCATGTGTGTAAATATAACTTCTCAATAGCTTTTAAAAATTTCAAATTAACATGGGCTCTTATGGAGAGAAATCCGTTAATTAAATAGCTAATGGGTGGTTTCTGGAAAACAGGGAAGGAGTTATCGGATCAAGCTGAAATTTCGCGGATAAGCTCCTGGGCCGTAGGGGACCTTAACTTGTGAATTTCAGCCCGATCGGACAACGTTAAAAGGGGTGGGGGGGTTGGAGGGTCGAAACTTTCGGGGGGTTAAGATTTTCCTACGAAACTTTCATGGGCACTTACTCGGAGAATTCCGCATCGAATGAGTCTTCGTACACCCAGATCCGATGTCGGATGTGACCTGTAGGCGTCTAGGAAAAAAAAGTAAATGAATTTTAAGTGGCTATGCGTGGTTTCTGGAAAACAGGGAAGGAGTTATCGGATCAAGCTGAAATTTCGCGGATAAGCTCCTGGGCCCTAGGGGACCTTAACTTGTGAATTTCAGCCCGATCGGACAACGTTAAAGGGGGGCTTGGGTTGACAGGTCGAAACTTTCGGCCAGATTTTCCCCATGAAGAAAATATTGGAGGGGGATGAAATTTTGCAGGTTTCTTAGTTGGAGCTCGGGCTACGAAATGCATCCCTCCCCATCCGTCTGCGACCACTGGAACCGAAGATCGCTTAACATTGTCGTGTGTCGCCTCTTTATAGAGGCACGAGTGTGCCTCCTTGAAAATAAAAAAGAGTGATAATATTTCGTTGTCCAACAGCTTTTTTTGCTTAATCGCTCGTTGAAAAAAATCGGATTTTGCCAGAATTGGCCCCTCCCAACAGATTTAAAAAAATACATTTTGCCTTTTCCTTTTTCCCATTTTCGTGAAATTAAAACCATTGTGTAGATAGTGCGTTTAAGCAAATGTAACAAAATGCAATAGTTTTGGTGCATCCACTATGCAGGATTGAAATGAAGAGAAAAACAGAGGCAGATATAGAGTGTGATAATTTGAGACCTGTGATTTCGCTTACCCCGATGTAAATCGTCAGAACAATAACTCGGTTTATCCAGATGTACCATCTATCTTCTGTCCCACTATGAGTAATAATAGTCTACTGCATATTTTTTTATCGTCTCCTATTCAAACTATCTGTTATCATCGTCCAGTGTTGTAGATATTTCCTTCTTCTATTCAAGTATTTTTTCAAACTATTTAATTATTGTCATCGATTGCCTTAATTTTTTTAGTTTGATGCAATAGACTGATATCAAACTAAACTATGTCTGTTTCACAAATCTGGATATTCATTTAAAAAACTTATTATTCTGGGAGAGGTAAATCCCATATTTGGGCATGGGACCATTGTCTGTATCATTTTAGTTATACTTAATTACAGTTATTATATTTACTTTTAGTTAAACTTGATTTTAGGTATTTGCACTAAGTCATCTCTAGGACCAACTGGTGAGTTCTATTTTACACTTCATTGGATTGGCCTGCTTTGCTTTTTAACAAGATTATCATTACCATACCTCTTCACAGAGGAAGGTAGATTTTCAAGGGTGGCCATAAGTACACGTATGCCCCTTACCATACCTGCATAAAAGTAGTGATGGCCCAATCTATTTGACTTGAGCCATATCCCACCATTCCGACAACAGCCATACCCCCCATTCCGACGACAGCCAGCAGGTGTTATTGTTATGTAACAGTATAGTACACTTGGTTTTTACGTAATATGGGATTGTTGTTTACTTATTCAAATGTTTCCTTCAAGATGCCGGTATTTGTTACATAATAGGGAATGTTTTCATCAAGATGTACATCCTTATTACGTAATAGGGGATCGTTATTTTAAGTATATAAATGTTTTCTTCGAGTTTCAGGTGCTTGTTATGTTATTTACTCAAAATATACGAGGGCCAGGAAAAACCTTCAGAACCCGCAAAACATAGATGCAAAAGGTGGTACCTTACGTGATGATGTATCGATTTTTCAGGAACAAAGGATCCCGTTGATAAAATGGCTTGTTTACTCGCATAGAAAGACCGGGTAATTTTCTTTTGTTCTTTGGAGGACTGCAGAACCCGCTGCTAGAGAGGGTATTTTATCTTTTATATTAGATATGGAACATACACCAAGGAACTTAAGAAAGGAGTGTACGTCTGCTTATATGCAGGCAAGCCTCTATGTGTATTATGCCCCCCTCCCAAAAAATAAGTTGAGCGTTCTCAAATAGGAGCCAGTACAATTAACCATATGGAATTAAAAAATAAAATCCTGCCACTCCGTTATTGTATAGCCCCATCACTGATTAAAATAATCTAATTTTTCTCAATCCTTTACTGTAAAAATCTTGTCCACTTTAAAGCAATTTTCCGTTAGTCGCTGCTTATACTGACAGGTCGCTATACGGAAAACATCTCCCAGGTTAGACCTTAATTATCGTGAAGAGGCATCATTTGGCAAAGGGTTAAATAATTGGAGGAAAAGGGTTGCTTTTAACCCCTGCATTGTCTGTCAAATACCAACAGATAGGAAAAAAAAACAAAGCATTTTATTTCTCATTAAAACTAAAAGATGATGGCTAAACTGTTTCAATTTTTACTGATGGTTCCGTGTAAAGAATTGGAAAAGCGTCTTTTTGATTATAATAATGAATTATTAAGTAAGGCCCCTCCCCCCTAAAAAGGAGCAAGCAGTCCATTTTTGAGCCCATATTTTTTTTTATTATCCATGGCTTATTAAACTCGAGTTTAAAGAGAGGACCTATGATGAAATTATAAAATTATTCTTTATTACAAAAATTTTAATAATACTTCAGGAAATAGTTGCCTGAAGTAGATATTACAGGAGCAATATCCTCTAATACTTAATTTTGAGGGGGCTAACGAGCAAAAAAGGTTTCTGTTTCAGTGGTACAGTACGTTACAGAGCATGAAGAGGAACAACTTAAGGACAAAAATGGGGTAATAAATTTAGTGAGGGCTCCATCCACTGAATCTGTAAAACATTGGATATGGCTTCTCTAGGAGCCTGCCAAAGAGCCCATTAAATTTCAAATTTTTTTTCTATTCCCTAAAATAGTCGGGTTTTAAGTGAGGGTTAAGGGAACAAAGGGGTATTTGCTATAAGTCTTCAATGTGTCTATCAACATTACGAACCAAAGTAAAATTAGAACACCCCTAGAAGCAATGTAACCGTCATGAGTACCAGTCCGTTGAGACAATATCAGGCAACCATGCCATCTTGCGCTTCAACATTTCCGAAATTCACTCCTGCAGAGCGACAAGGTGGAATTAGACATCGAGGCCAATCTCATGGATGTTCGAAATCCATTAAATTTCAATCGTGTTATCGAAGAAGAAGCCATTGCCGTCTCTAACGTCCTACAGAGAGATTCGAGTAATACCAAGCAATTGGTGGAGGTCTTTGACCCATTTGATGGGGGAGATTGTGTAGGCACAGCTATCGTTATACTAACTAAAACAGTTAGTAAGTCAATTTCCCTGATGCGCACCGTAAGCTATTCTTTGACTCTATAACCAGAGGACGAGCAGGCAATTAATAATAAAGAAATGTGTTGGGTATGTAAGGGGAAATTCGTTAAGGGTGGTGAGAAAATGCCAGTCCGCGATCATGATTATTTAAGCCATCTTATTTTATCAGTGATGAGTAACTTTCGTGGACTGGAACAGAGATCTTGTAATTTAAACGTTAAGCAACAGTATTTTCTACTGGTTTAAATAGCACAATTCCAACTACGATTTAAAATTGATCTTATCAGCGTTGCCCGTTTGAAGAAAGGTGAAGTTTTTGATGATGAGTGGGTAGAAGGGTCTTTTTCATATAACATTATACACAAGTTATTAAAGAAATTGCTGCTCTTAGAATTCGAGTGGAAAACAGTTGAAAATAATAGCACGTACTTGAATAGAATCCGTCTTTTAGATTCATAGTTTTTTCCACAAGTCTTAACGTCAATTAATTCAAGTACAGGGACGATATTAATAGTTCCCCCTCCCCTAAAAAGCGCTTTCCAGATGATGAAATGCATATACATTAACATATAAGGGCATATACCTATATGAATTCTAAAGCTCTTTGTCGAGGCTACGAGAGGAAAAATTGCCACCCATCGACGCGTTTAAAGAAATACTTCAAGATCGTCAATGCACCACAGCTGGCTATTTGCAAGAGTTTGTGTTAAGGTAGGGCGTAAAAAGGAGATGATTATAGTAAAATGTACCTGGCAAGTGATGTATAAACGTTGTTGGATATTGTCTATAAAAACAAGGATAAAATATACGAGGAATTTGGGTTGAATACCCCAAGTATTATTATTCAACTCCTTACCTGGTGATGGATAGCACTAACGTGGATTAGAACTTATTTGTAGATAGATCCATGAGGGAAGGGTATGTTTTTAGAGGCGATCCTGTCCTGGAAACCGACCCGACTGGATAACGCACCGGTGTAAAGTCGAATGAGGTTTTTTTTTGATATAGCAATCTCATCTCTTTATCCGTAAGAAACATTTCACTACTGTTTGCCGTGTGGCAATTACAAATTGATGGACAATACTTGTCATCCAAGTTTCCCCGACATTGCCACTGTTGAGAAAAATGATCCGCAAGGACGGTTTTCGAAATTAATGGGAAAAAAACCAGTATAAATTTTTAAAGTCATCAAACTTTCCAAAAAAACATATCTATAATAAAAATATTTTAAATCGATTACGGGATTATGGAAAAATATCAAAAGATGTTTTAAAATCTTTTTCGGAAAATAATAGCATGGCAATTGGTGGTGATGATTGAAGAGGTATCAAACGAAGGCGTCTTAATATCATCGCATCACCTACTAGTGTGCAAAAGGGTAGCGGACACTTCACACCGCATTTACGTTCAACATGGATCATATTTGAAATGTATTTATAAAAATATTAGTGAAGCGGGAAGTTTCAGTTTCAAACCAGACCACACCACTAAAGAGCTTCTGGAGTTGAAAAAACGTTAGAGAAAGAGTATTTACAGAATGGATCCAGCTACACTCCAACGAAATCATAAAGTTCGCGGTAGTCATTATCCAAGAACTAAAGCCTTTTCCCATTGCATATATTACAAGCAGATTTTTTGACTTTAGACCATATTCAAAGACGTTACAATAGTTCATACAAGTACATTTTACCTGCAATCAGTGGTTTTAGTCACTATGCATATGCTGTTCCATTGCGTTCAAAGAGAAGGAATAAAGCTGTTAAAGCTTTATCCCTATCAATCTTTAAACGAGATTCTTATAGAAAATCTCAAACAAATCGGAATAATAAATTTATGAATCCGCATGTAAAAAGGGTTTTATTGAAATGTAATACAGTACTCTAACATAGTCATTATTTGATAAAGGAGGCATTGGCTGAACGATTGATATCAACAATTCGACTTTTAGGGAAACCGTAAATTGAAACATACTGCTGATTTTATTCAGAATTTACATAAATCATTTGATTTAAATTAGCGCCCGAATGGATCCCTACCATCTTAGTCCTCTTGAAGTTCATCACGGTGAAAATACACTTGATTTTTTTCTAAAAGAATATTCCAATGAAGGCAGACATGTAAAAAAGCAGAAATTCAATGTTGGTGAAACAACTCAAATCAATCGAAAGAGTAATATTTTTGAAAAGAGGAGCTACTTGTGATCCAAGGACTTTTAGAAGTGTCGAAAATCTCAGACAATAAGCCTGTACCGAACAGTCTACGTGACAGGAAAGATGAAAATATTCTTGGTGATTTTTACGAATATGAATTACAGAAAATCAAAGACAATCAAATATATCAGATTGAAAAGATATTAACCACGCACGAACACTAACAATGACTCATAAACGATTAATACAACCCAACACAAAATCTAAGACTGACACAGAATGCTGTCTGAATCCACCTTCTAAAACATCCATATAATCAAATATCTCAAAAAGAATGTAGCATTTGGAGATATAGCTGTTACGAGACCAAATAAGAACACGAAGAAAATACTTACAAAATTTGAAAAGGACGGACCGAATTTCTTGACTTTCTGACGTGGTAATAAACTTCCGTAATGGAGCCAGAAAAAAATGCATGGGGAGCCGAAAAAACGAGTCATCAAGCCAACCAAGCGTTTTTGTCAAATTAACCTTTAATTAGCCTGTTCTACAAAAAAGTCCTGTGCTCTCTCAGCACATTTATTGTTAATGGCTTTGTTGCTCGGTTCGAGGTCCCGAATGAAAGTCCAAGGTACTTGGGAGACACACTGGCAAAAGTTGAATCAGGGCCAAGCTGAATTTTTAAATAGGGAGGGTGATGATGACCAAAATCGAGAAATTCAGTTTAAGCAAAAGCGGATGTGCAGTTTAATGCACAGCGGATGGCATTGTTAAATATTGCAGAACTTAACACTGGGCCCTGTTCTGCTCCACGACGCACATAAATTCAGCTGCTATAAAGACCCCACTCCTCAAAATTTCTAAAACACCTCGGGAGTGTAAGATCGAACGAAGATACCCGGAAAAAGAGCGAGGCATTGAGGAGGAAAAGCCCCTTTCATATACGGAGTAATTTCTGTTCATTTGCCGCTTTAGTTTTAATGTCGCTCCTTACTTTCATTTAAAAACTTGTGTTTTTTGTTTAATTTCTGGACGTTTTTGAATTAATGTAAGTTTTGATCTTGGCTCTTCGCACATAAATAATTAAAACGAAATTTGCATATTAATTTTTTTGGCTAAATGGCTTTTTCATAGTTTTAATCGGAAGATTTTGAGAAAAAAGGAGCGAGGGAGGCCTAGTTGCCCTGCAATTTTTTGATTACTTAAAAAGCCATTAACTTTAAATTTTTTACGAACGTTTTCATATGTAAAAATTATACGTAACTTACAAATTAACTTACGTAGCGAACTTCTGTACTCGTATGTTTTTATTGCGCATATAAGGGGGCTCGCCCCTCGTCGATACCTCGCTCTTGACACTAAAGCTTAAATTTTGTCCCAATTCCTTAAGAATGGCCCCCGAATCACAAAGGCCGTAGAATAAGTAGTTTTAATTACTAAAAATACTTTAGCGTTAAGAGCGAGGTATTAGGAGGAAGTAAACCCCTTATACGCGTTATAATGTCAGTTCGTTTTCAATTTTAATGCTGCTCGTCACTTTCAGTAGAAAAAACTTATTATTTTTTCATCGTTTTTTAAATAATGCTAAAAAATCCTGCGCCCCCCCCATTGAAAGTCTCCCCATGAGAAGTTCCTCCATGGAAAGATCCTCCCACGTAACCCCTCCCCTCACCTCTCCCCCCAACCAAAAAAATCCCCCTGAAAACGTCTCTACACTTCCCAATAACCATTACTATATGTAAAAACAGGTCGAGACTTTACTCCACTTCGGGGGAGTAAGTCGTCCCAAAAGACATAGTCATTAGGTTTTTCGACTATGTTGAATAAAATGGCTATCTCAGAATTTCGATCCGGTGACTTTAGGGAAAAAATGAGCGTGGGAGGGGACATAGGTACCCTCCAATTTTTTCGGTCACTTAAAAGGGCACTAGAACTTTTAATTTCCGTTAGAATGAGCCCTTTCGCGACATTGTAGGACCACTGAGTCGATACGATCACCCCTGGAAAAAAAACAAATAAACACGTATCCGTGATTTGTCTTCTGGCAAAAAATGCGAAATCCACATTTTTGTAGATAGGGGCTTGAAACTTCTACAAAAGGGTTCCCTGATACGCTGAATCTGTGTTAAAGATCGTATGACTTTTAGGGGGTGTTTCCCCCTATTTTCTAAAATAAAGCAAATTTTCTCAGGCTCGTAACTTTTGATGGGTATAACTGATCTTGATGAATTTAAAATTAGCATTAAAATGCGATTCTTTTGATGTAACTATTGGTATCAAAATTCCATTTTTTAGAGTTTCGGTTACTATTGAGCCGGGTCGCACCTTACCAAATGCTTTATATATACATATTGCACAAACATGTGAAGGTTTCTTCATTCTCTCCTACCTCTCCAAAATAGACATGAAAACTGCATGTACATTCCCAACACCAAGACCCGCACGAAAACCAGACTGATTATCTCAAAGATCACACCTACTCGATATTATTAAATGAACAATCTTTTAAAATAATTTTGCAATAACTGAACAAACCGCAATTGGACGATAAAGGTCACAATATTAAGGGTCCTTATTCTTTTTGGGGAAAGACGTCACAATGCCCTCGCACAGTGCAGTCAGTACCAATGCCCTCGCAGAGTGCAGTCGGTACCATTTCCTGCGCAATACAAGCTTGGAAAAGTAGCGTCATATGCTCAACTAGTTTTGCGGTACCACAAATCAAATGTTCAGGTTGGAGTCAGTCAAAACCATGAGTTTTTCTATTTTTAAGGAGACAAATTAGCATAAGAACTGACGATGGCGTGATAGAAACAAGATTTGAGCTATGAACTAGTTGAGAAAAATGGTGAAAGAGAATGTGCCGTAAATATGTGTCCAGTGGCGGGGGCTATCAGTGAACAGCGAGAAGTGTTTTTCCCAGGAAGTTACACCAACAGGGTTAGGATGCAAACAAGACAATGTGGTGAACTTTGATACGTTGCTCCATAGTACCTGCGGATGATTTCGGATATCACGAGACATAATAGATAGTTGTCTTCTCTTAAAGAGAGGTACAGCTTTCCGGTACTATTTTTTAGTCAATTTAAAGATCCTAAAAATTAAACCAGATCTGGGAAGATCACATTCTACCCAGATCTTAAGCCAAAACTTATAATGGTTCTTAGCAAGTTGTAGCTCTGGGTCATCACTCCAGCAGTTTTTCAGTGCACCAACAGTAATTCTCTTAGACGGTGCTGCCGCTGAGGTGACTACTTCAGTCGAATGAGTAATCTCAGTAAGATAGCAATCTAGATCAAGGCTGCTGCCATTCAGCGTTGTAGAAAGAAAGTGAGAAGGAATTTTGATTTTAGACAGCATAGAATCCAAAACACTTTGATATGGTGGCATATCAATACTATGCCAATGCATCTTCCAAAACTACCGAGGCTGTTGACAGATTTTTGGAATAAAAACATTCATACAAAACTTTGTGTGAATGGTCACTTGTTAACATATCAACAGACACGGCAACAATAATACTCAGAAGTTCCAGGATATTCGAGAGAACCAATCAAAATCGGAAGTGGAACCAGAACGGTGAATATAAGAGAACGATTTGGACTTTGAAAGCAAAAATATGTCGCTTGGCTTTGCAGAAAGGAGCAACCGTGTAAAAGGTGAGGTTTGAGTTGGTCATCACATATGACAAGCGATTTATTTGATGGCTTAAATTTATACAGGAATTTTTATAGGGACGCGCAAACTGGCGCATTTTGTCGGCTAGAAGTTGAATTTCAGTAATTAGTTGGCATATGAACACATACAAGAGCAATACTACCTAAAGAAACTGCGAGCTATAGATTTCTAGATTCAAAACAACTATATCGAAACTTGTGATTTACAGCAGCTAATAAGCCACCCGTTGGACGGCCAATAGTATTTTGAGCAGGTCTAATAAAAAATAAACGGTCAGACAAAACTTCTAGCATTGGATAATTATCTACATTAAGCAAATGTTTGGCTAAACAGACAATATCATACTTAAATAACAGGTTCTCAAGAGTTCCTAATTTCTCCCGGGTGCCATTAATATTATGAAAAACATACAAAAATTATTTCACTAGGAGTAGAGCCCAAATTAACAGGCACGGCTTATAGTTTCATGTCTAACATCCGGCCCTTGGTGCTTCTTGACCTCTGAACATGACCGATTGTTGCTCCGATGACTGCCACCACAGTTGGCACAAGTGAAGGACTGCACCTGACAGCGTCTGTCATGGTTACTATGATTACTGGCGCATTTGCTGCATTTAGTTGGATTGGAACAGTCGCTATCAAAATGACCAAAGCCTTGACAATTGTGACATTGCATCGGTTTCTCAATCGGCAACGTAACTCGAAATAAATCATATTCAATCTTGATTTCGTGTTTAACAGCACGATCTAATTTATCTTTCGATATGAATTTTAACTGAACTAAGGACGTATTACCGAATCTGGCTGCACTGTTCACACTGCTAACAAGAATAGGTATTTGTGAAACGTTATGGTCTTGGTCCATCCTAATAATGCCAGCATACTCGAACCTCCCTACCTTCGCTCGAATATTTAGCGTGTTCGGTATTGCAGCAAACAGCAGCATCCGCTGACTGTTCATCAGACATATGTATTACAATCTTGTCTTTTTAGCCACAATATTCAGCATCTTATCGGCACAACCAAGTTTTATCACAAACTCCCGTTGATTAACTTCATTTCGAATATTCATGTTGTTCGGAACACTGCTAGACAGGAATAGAAGGTTGCACTTGAGCTGACACTGAGGGCCAGACTACTGGGCCTGTGGGCTGTATCTAGGTTTCCTGCTTTTCAACGAGAAAATTTAACATCCTCGCGCACTCGTTTAGACGAGATGCTACAATAGTTCTTGGTTCATTAGGGATACCTTGTACGTCACAAGGATTAACTGCAACAAAAAGGGGTAGCTCCTCCTTGCGCCTTAAAAAACACTCTACAGATCATGGAAATCTGCCAAAAATGTGACGCTTGAATGTGAACCCCTGCACTTTCAAGAGCATCAAATATCAAGGCACTTTTCACACACCCTGTGCCTACTTTATCGCATCTTTTGCTAAAAATTTCGATGCAATCTTGATAACTTTATCTTTTTCTTGTGTAATGTTCCGCTGCAGAAAATTCGAAACTGAACACACATGTATAGAAACTACCATTTTTTTGGTGGTTTCCTTACGAGAGAAGTAAGGGAAGCGTTGAAGGCTCTGACTACCTTGCGCCCGCAATTTAAGGGGTAAGTCCGGCGGATACCACGGCTCTTGCTACTAAGTCTCTTAACTGATTTGCTAATTATATTCACACTGCTTAATGGCCAAAATAAATGTCCAATTTCTTGCTAAAAACTAGACAGACGCACAGACAGGTTTCACACAATATCACTATAAGCGATCTTCATTTGTCGAGTGATTGTAAAAGGAATCCATAAAAACTTGCCAAACATCTTTTGTTAAAATTCCAGAAAAAGGGTATTTCTTCGTTCAGAATTCAGAGTTGTTCACAGAATGATAAATGAATTTCCAAGTAGTACTTGAAAGCAAATCGATATTATCATTTTGTTTTGTTTCAATTAGTATGTCAATAAATTCAGTGAATGCATCTGGCCCACGACGTAAAAGACGGAGAATCATTTGTCATTATATCGGTAAGCATTCTTTGAGAAAATACTTTTCTTTTAAGAGATAGCTCTTAAAAATCATCAAGAATCAAACATTTTCCCAAAGTCACTAGATTTCGTATGATTTTTGTTCAACTCTGATACTCTCACAACCGATTATAGACTACCAAAGAATGAAAATTCTTTCTCGCTAGTAAAATATCCAAAAAAATGTAACAAACTCACTCCTTTTTTATAGACTGGTTCACTTTTGCCGCAAAGCATTAGTGTTCTTCCGATTTGAAGAAAAGTTATTTGCTCAATGATATTACATATCATGCAAACATCTCGTCCCATTCTAGGGTTAGCTGACAACCCTTTCTAATTTCAAGTACTACGTTAGACACTCTAGGTTTTATTTCACCATTGCTAGCGCCTTCAATAACAAATAGATTAAAAGAATCCATCATTAAAGAATATATCAAGATTAATATCCACAATGTTGACAAACTGAACTCTTTTTCAATACTGAGGTGAATGATTCGTGATATCTAACAACTCACTTGCTGTAGACCTTCAAAACCAGTTTTTGCTGGACTATAAAGCTCCACCGAAGCCAAAACAAGTCATGTCAGATTACGTCATCTTTACATGTAAATACTGGACCAAGATCGATGTTTTGCAAACGGAACTTCCCCGCAGATCCTGAACCCTGACAAGTCCTATTATGTAGAAACTAAAGAAATCTTGAAGAAAACATTTGCATACGTCAACAAACAATCCCCCTATTACGTAACAAACAGGTGTAGTATGCCATTACATAACAATAACACCTGCTGGTAGTCGTTGGAATGGTAGAATATGTGCAGTCGGAATAGCGCGAAATGTGTCGTCAGGATGGTGGGATAAGGTTGTCGTAAAATACATTGAGGCATCACTACTCACAAAGGGGGCTGATGAAAGGACAAAAATTCATCCGTCGAGATTAATTTAATGCTTCTGTATTAAGTTCTACATTTCTTAACAATTTGATTGCTCAATACTTCCGCTTTTATGACCTGCTGTTTTAGTCTCCAATTGTTCTTTTTTTCACACAAAAATATTCCAAGAAATATAAAATTCCCAACTAAATGATTGATTGAAAAACTATTATATACCAAAACTTCGGCTACATAATCAATAGTGATCCCAAGTAAAAGAAAAAAAAAATTAAAAAAATTACAATTCCAAATCTTCAAGTGTCATTTATTTGGCCTGCTGTTGTGTATCCCTCAGCTTTAAAAAACAATTCTAGAAAAAAATTCCAAGAAAATTGAGGGAATTTTTCAACTAAATCAGTGATTGAAAAACTGATATATGCAGACATTTTTCCTAACGTAGTCAATATCGTTCCTTAGCAAAAGAGAAGAAAAAACTTTCAGATAACACACTTTTGCATCTTTTGCCTTTCAATCAGCCCCCTTTGTGCAGGTATAGTAAGGGAATAATTGTACTCAGGTCAAACTCTTGAAAATCTACCTTCCCTTGCGCAGAAGCATGATAATAATATTCTTAAAACAGGCAAAACAGATGCTATTTTTTTTGGTTTCTGCTGTTTTGTGTCCCTCAAATTTTTTCTTACAAGAAAAAAAAATATTTCCAAGAAATGAGGCACTTTTCAGCTAAGGCAGTCACAGATAAAATAAAATGTACAAAAATATTTCCGCTATAGAATCAGTAGCAGTCCTCAGTGAAAACGAAACTAAAAGAGAAACCATAATTTGGTAACCAGAAGTACTATTTATCTTTTGGCAGTTTCTTATGAAGGATATCTTCCACTAACGCCAGAACAAACATTTGTGATATATCCGTCATATTTAATTACGCCTCCAAGGATAGCCGATATTGTGACGGCCTCCATTAGTGACAAGCAAGCTAAGTATAAGATGATCCAGGCTCTATCTAGAATCGTTTTACCAAAGCAAATGTTAGAAAAAAACAATTAAGACGGCTGTTTAAACATGACATTGATACGGTTTGTCCACAAAAAAGATACTAACTGGATTGACCAAGAAACATTCGTCGATATATCAAACCAAAAAGTAGGAGTGCCATCAATTAGAGACAGGGCAGGAGAGGATGTGTCCCTCTAGATTCCTCCTCCCAGATTTTGAAAAATAAATTTTTGGGTATTTCCACTAAACAATGTCTTTTTAGCATTTTTCTTACAAAACAAAACAGACACTAACTTGCTCACCCCCTAGACTTTGAAAAAATATCCCCCTCCTTGTAATTGTCAATAATTTAGAACTAGAATTTCAAGAGAACCACAAAAACTTAAGATTACTGCAAGGGTGTATTCACGATTTTTACTTGCGGAGGGGGGGAGGGCAGGGTTGGTTCTACAATTTTTTTTTTACGAACGCATCAAAAATTTGTTTATATGCATTTTTATTATATTTTTTTTTTACGAGCCAGATACATATTTTGGGAGGGCAGGGGGTAAAACCGGGCAGCCGCACTTAGATATGGCCTTGAGT
Source organism: Artemia franciscana (assembly GCF_032884065.1). NCBI lineage: Eukaryota > Metazoa > Arthropoda > Branchiopoda > Anostraca > Artemiidae > Artemia > Artemia franciscana. The sequence goes on from NC_088863.1 coordinate 15,224,613, forward strand.
TACTGAATAATTCAAGATGCCCAGGTAGCAGGTATCAATATTTTAAGAGAAACGTTTTGTTATACAAAAGCCTGAATAAGCCGAAGGAAACACACCATTAAATCGAAATTGATTTTGCATGTCATTGAAAATCTAACCTTTTATGTTACAAATTTCCAAGGATAAAAACAAGAGGGTAATTGTTAAGAATAAAATAAGCCAATTTTATTATTTTCTCCCCTTGGACACGTAATTCAACAGTCTTTATAGATTCAGATCACCAATAGTTTTTTTTTATTTCTTCTTCTTCTTCGATAAAAGCAACACAATATTTCGGATAATTTTAAAGTGTGGTTCAGATTCATCAAATAGGAATTTGTAAACAGGGCTAAAGCAAGCCTTTGCACAGAAATTAAACAAAAAAAAACAAGTTTTTTAAATGAAAGTAAGGAGCGACATTAAACTCAAAACGAACAGAGATTACTCCGTATATGAAAGGGGCTTTTCCTCCTCAATGCCCCGCTCTTTACGCTAAAGTTTGACTCTTTCTCTTAAGTCTACTTTTTAAAACAGTAAAAAGCTTTAGCGTAAAGAGCGGGGCATTGAGGAGGAAAAGCCCCTTTCATATACGGAGTAATTTCTGTTCGTTTTAAGTTTTAATGCCGCTCCTTAGTTTCATTTAAAAAACTTGTTTTTTTTTGTTTAATTTCTGGACGTTTTCGAATTTATGTATGTTTTGATCTTGGCTCTTCGCACATAAATAATTAAAACGAAATTTGCATATTAATTTTTTTGGCTAAATGGCTTTTTCATAGTTTTAATCGGAAAATTTTGTGAAAAAAGGAGTGAGGGAGGAGGCCTAGTTGCTCTCCAATTTTTTGATTACTTAAAGAGGCATTAAGTTTAAATTTTTTACGAACGTTTTCATAAGTAAAAAATATACGTAACTTACGAATTAACTTACGTAGCGAACTTCTGTATTCGTATGTTTTATTGCGTATATAAGGGGCTCGCCCCTCGTCGATACCTTGCTCTTTACACTAAAGCTTAAATTTTATCCCAATTACTTAAGAATGGCCCCCGAATCACAAAGGCCGTAGAATAAGTAGTTGTAATTACTAAAAATACTTTAGCGTAAAGAGCGAGGTATTACGAGGAGTTAAACCCCTCATATGCGTTATAATGTCTGCTCGTTTTCAATTTTAATGCTGCTCGTCACTTTCAGTAGAAAAAACTTTTCATATTTATTTTTTCATTTTTTTTTTAAATAATGCTAGAAAATACTGCGCCCCCTCCATTGAAAGTCTCTTCCCCCATGAGAAGTTCCTCCATGGAAAGATCCTCCCACGTAACCCCTCCCCTCAACTCTCCCCCCCCCCAACCAAAAAAATCCCCTTGAGAACGTCTCTACACTTCCCAGTACCCATTACTATATGTAAACACAGGTCGAAGTTTGTAACTCGCAGCCCCTCCCAAGGGGACTGCGAGGGAGTAAGTCGTCCCAAAAGACATAGTTATTAGGTTTTTCGACTATGGTGAATAAAATGGCTATATCAGAATTTTATCCGGTGACTTCGGGGAAAATATGAACAAAATAGGAGGGGGCCGAGGTGCCCTCCAATTTTTTCGGTCACTTAAAAAGGTTACTAGAACTTTTAATTTCCGTTAGAATGAGCCTTTTTGCGACATTCTAGGACCACTGAGTCGATACGATCACCCCTGGGAAAAAAAAAACAAACAAATAAACACGCATCCGTGATTTGTCTTCTGGCAAAAAATGCGAAATTCCACATTTTTGTAGGTAGGGGCTTGAAACTTCTACAAAAGGGTTCTCTGATACGCTGAATCTGATGGTGTGATTTTCGTTAAGGTCGTTTGACTTTTGGGGGGTTTCCCCCTATTTTCTAAAACAAGGCAAATTTTCTCAGACTCGTAACTTTTGATGGGTATAACTGATCTTGATGAAATTTATATATTTAAAATCAGCATTAAAATGCGATTCTTTTGATGTAACTATTAGTATCAATATTCCATTTTTTAGAGTTTCGGTTACTATTGAGCCGGGTCGCTCCTTACTACAGTTCGTTACCATGAACTGTTTGACACACTCTTTTCATAAACATCTGGAGAAAAATTAAAGTTTGTACTTAATATACTCAGAAATGTACTCTAAGGATTAGGATACTCAGAAATGGTAGTACACTACTCTTACAAAAGAAGCAGATTCTTCTAGCAGTTTCAATCAAATTTTGACTCACCTGATGAAATAGAAATACTTACCCTGCTTTTTAACTTTTTAATAAAGACGTCCTCACAAAATACGGCCACGGCAGCTGAGCAAAGGGCTAAATAATAACCAGGGTATAAACCATGCCAAAAAGCAGAGACGAACATAGTAACAAGGATCCTAAAATAAGAGAAAAAATAAGTGACAGAAACAAATAAATAAAGCGTGTATACACAACTGGAAAATACAACTTTTGACATCCGTCACACGCGCAAGAGGCATGGTGAAAACCGCGCATTTTGATTTCCTGGTTCAGCCCCGCGTGTCGTAAGGTATGTTCTATGTATTTTGGAAGATTAATGCCCCCTTTTTTATCCGTTCCAGCCGAGTGGTTAGCAAGCTAGACTTCAAATTCTTTGAAGAGCAAGGATTCTATTTCTGGTGTCGCTGGTTATTTAGTTTGGAACGAAGGTCAGTGGCGGGAAACCAGAGTCGCCACAGCTCCACATAGGTAGCCGGAAAAAATAGGTACCTAGAAAAATATGCGGAAGGTAAACAGGAAGGGTGTGTGAAGGCACAAGGTGGCAGTCCTCCTGCCCCTCCCCCCCATTGCAATTCCTGGCTGAAAAGCCATGTGCGGGTGATTAGCATCCCCAGTAGGGACCGTTGAGTACAGTTCTGTATTTTTTTTTTTATCTTTTAAGAACGCCTAGTGGCGTATAGGGCAGCAACAGATGACCTTAACGTCCGACGATCCTTAGCCAACAGAGCTCGTTTATGGATGTTTTTAGAACTCTTCCCTCATCTTCAAGGGAACGAACAACCGTGGTCGGTTGTCCACCACTCCTCTGGAGGCCAGAAGAATTCAGAACCAAACATGGTTGGGAAGACATTGATTCGAGACGCATGATCCCATTAGCGTGGCCTTTTTATTCGAACCTCGTCAATTATTTTCGTTTATTCGTGACAAACCTGATCTGGGAGTAAGTAAACTAATACTTTATCCATTTAGTCAGATTTAGACAGAAAAATAGTTGTATTATTACGTTGAGCTTCTGAATTATCTTATGATGTAGTTGATTTGAAATTTAGCTGAATGCCTCCATGATCATTTTATCTTATTACGAAAGGAGATGTACAAAATTGACCCTCAGATTTTTACCAGAAATACCATCAAACACCATTCATAAGAATGCTTCTAATACATCTAAGAGCATAATTACAGCTAAAGGACTATAAAAATGGTGTAACATAGTCTATCTAAACAATACATAGGAGAGAGCATCAGTAATGGGACAATCTGTTTAGTTTGTCTCCAACTCCTTCATGCTTTGTGATGATAAAACAAAATTTCTTAGCGTCTTTGGCATCAACTAAAAAGTTATCAACAAGGTCTAAAACTGGGAGCTCACTCAGTGTTAAGGAAAGGTATTAATTTCACTACCCCTCTTTTTGTCCCACCTATGGATCAGAGCTCTATAGATGGGACAGGTGATGACCATACTTGGGACGGACCCTAATATGTAATCTTGAGAAAAAAATCAGCTATTTAATAGACATAATGGAGCGAACTTTAAAAACAGAAAGAAATAAGTAGAATTGTGTAAAATAAGGATTAAAAAAAAGTACTGTTCATGTGTTTACGGTATTTCAAATTTCGATTGATCATGAGCATCCACGAAGTGTCCTACCTGCTTGTCTTTTAGTCTGTCCTGAAAGCTCAGGAGTTGGCAAGACAGATGTGATATCAGTGAAACTATACCAGTAGGAATCGTCAGTAGGGACACACTTTAACAATGAAGCAGTTCTTTTGAAATATTGAACTTTTAATTCTTGTTCCTCTGTAAGTTTTGAAATAGCTTCACCAACATTATGGCATTTTACTTCTTTCTTTCTTTTTCCAGAACGACAACAAAATTGCCTTAATTTAAAGCAGAAAAAGGAGGGCTGTTCTCGACTGAAGGTCCTTCCTTTGTATCCGTTTCATCGGATTCTGAAACATATTCCAAGACTAAAAACTTTTCTAGGTTGTAGAGTTGTTTGTGAGAGCATCTTTCACTTTATTAGCTTTTCAAAGCATAGCCTGCTCCCCAATCTCTTTTTTCTCTTCAGTAACCGTCAGTATTCTGCAGACTCCTTTTGGTTGACCTCTCGATATGGCCTTGACTTCTTTACGTGGCCTTTCTTGACTTTGGTATTGATTGAATTCTTTATGTAGCCCCTCTCGGACGAGCTTTTGGATTTGACGAAGGCATGTGTTCATCTCTTGGGTCAGATGTAGGCTCATCTAATGGTTGGTCAGTTACAGCTGATGGGAAAAAGCTGTCGTTGACAAAAATATCGTCATTAAATGGGCAAATACAGCGGATGGTCAGTTACACTAAAAATTAAATTGGTCAGTTACAGCTGATGGGAAAAAGTTGTCACTGACAAAAATATCGTCATTGAATGGACAAATACCTGACGAGTGAAAACCTGCAGTGAAGCTTGATGGTGTTAAAGCATTTGGACAGTTTGAAGTCACACACAGAATAATTATACCTAACACATTTTGCATGCGGACCCGCTATAGCCGCTACCCCCTAGAGTGCAAATATATAGCCCAATTTTCTTTCTAAAGTAACGAAGAAATTAACGAAGAAACTGGTTTGTTCTCGAGTTCTACACATCGTAAACTTAAGTGAGTGGCGTATAATACGCCAAGTACCGGAATTCTTCACGGAGAGAGCCGGATTTATCGGTACTATTTAAAAACGATCAGACATTAAATAGAAAAAAAAAACAAGTTTCTTTAACTGAAAGTTTGGAGCAACATCAGAACTTAAAACGAACAGAAATTCTTACGTATATAAAAGTAGTTGCCTCCTCCTCAAGATGTCGCTCTTTACGCTGAAGCTTTTTTTTATTGTGCCTTCATTTTAATTTTTGCTCGTTCTGAGTTTGAATCAGTGATTTATTGTAATATTTGCTCGTTTTGGGTTTGATTCATTTATCGGTGGTAATTTGTGATAGTTTTACGCTTGGAAAATTATTTGAATTCATTTCTACTCATTTTTGGCTTAATGAGCCCCTGTACTATTACCTGACATACTCGTTTTTGTTTTTGTTTTTTAAATTAATTTCTGTTCATTTTTTATTGAATTATTCCTTTTCAAGAGACAAATATTTCATATCTTTTTTCTATTAGATTCCAGAGTTTTTACTTTGATCTTTTTTTTTTCACTCTTCACTTTTCATTAAAAAACTTGTTCCGTATGTTCTCCATTAACAAATACTATCTGTAAGGGAAAAAAAACAAGTTTTTCATCTAAAAGTAAGGAGCAACATCAACCCTTAAAAAGTACTGAAATTATTACGTATATAAAAGGGGTTGCCTCCTCCTCAAGACCTCGCTCTTTACTCTAAAGTTTTTTGTATAGAATTTTAAAACAAAGCTTACTGTTCTAATTAAACAGTAATTGTGCTTCAGGAATTATTCTTAAAGAATTAGGACAAACAGTAAAAACTTAAGCGTAAAGTGCAAGGTCTTGTGGAGGGGATAAATCCTTTAATATGCGTAATAATCATTGTTCGTTTAAAATTTTGATGTCACTCCTTACTTTCAGTTGAAAAAACTTGTTTTTCTTTAATTTTATTTTTGACTGGTTTTAATAATACGGAAGATCCGGCTCTCTCTCCGTGAAAAATCCCAGTACTTGTGTACTATACGCCACTCGCTCAAGTTTACGATGTGTAAAACTCGAGAAAAAACCGATTTTTTGTTAGTTTCTTAATTACTTTACAAACAAATTTGGGCTATATATTTGCACATTGGGGGGGGGGTATCTGCATGCAAAATTTGTAAGGTACAATTATTCTGCCTATTATTAAGTAAGAATTCCTTTCTGATTTCAAACTGTCTAAATATTTTATCCCCTCCCCCCTTATGCACAAATATATAGCCAAATTATACATTTCCCATATATTCTGCCACTTGTCTTTGTCTAGTCTTGTGCTAAGCTGAAAGAAACTAACGAAGAAACTGAAGTTTTCTTCTCAAGTTGTACATAGCGTAAACTTGAGTGAGTGGCGCATATTACACAAGTACCAAAATTCCTTATCCCAACGGAAATTAAAATAAACAGAACTCAAATAACATTCTCAAAATTGAAAAGCTTCATTTTCAATGGGGGGTATTTATCCTGGGTATTTTCCGCGAGGGATTATTTTCCAGGGGAGGGTTAATACCTAGAACCAAGTGCTCCAAGAAACCGGGGAATTTCATACAGAGAAACTGGAAATAGCTTTCAGAGAGTATAAGACCCCAAGATCACGTGGTTGCAGTTTGTTGACATATTTGGAGGCAAAGTTAATATGATCACATGGTAATCTGACAAGTATTGGTGAAATTAAGCTTCCAGATGCTGAAACACAGGCAAGAATCGTCACAGTTTGTCATCTATTTGCAGAAGTTGCTTTTCCCACTGGACATGATCCTATCTCAGCAACAATCTCGAGTGGCCTCTGTTTGGTGTTCTAGGTATTCTCATCCATACTCCATATGCTGTGGGAAAAGAAAGTTGTGCGTGGTAATAACACCAGGCATAATGAGGCATAGTTTCAGGCATAATGAGCCTTTTGTCAAAATTTAATCTTTTACTATATAAGTTTCATTTGCAAGGGGTATTAAAGACATTTTAAACATGAAATTGTCCATTTTCTTAGATCGATGTAACAGACAGAAATATCACGAGAATTTTAATAGCAGCTCTAGAAGCACTAAATCTTAACTTCATCGAGTAAAAGAGCCCCTGACTGTCCATTGGGACGGTAAACTTGTACCGGATGTTTTAAAAAATGAACAATATGAGCGAATAGCTATTGCAATTTCATATGGCGAAAAGCAACAGTTGCTGGGAGTTCCTGTAACAGCAAACAACTCTGGTGGGGAGCAAGCCGTATATGAATAACTACATGAATGGAGTCTTCCCAACACCGTGAAAGCGATGTGCTTTGACACTTCAGCATCCAACACGCGAGAATTCAAAAGAGCATGTGTCATTGGAGCAAACGTTCAGAAGAGTTGCTATACCTAGCTTGCTGTCATATCTTGGAAATTCTGTACGACACAAATATAGGATCAACTACTTGGCCTCACTTAGACATTTTACGACATTCCTAACAGGGTAGCCCAAGATACACAAAGGAAAACAGGACACAGGTATCAGTGACAATCTAGTACAAAAGCAGCAAACTCGAGAAGTAATTGCAAATGTTACAGCTGAATTCGAAACCAAATTAATTTAGAGCCGCCCCAGGGATGACTATAAGGAGGTATTTCAGTTGCCTCTGGTATTTACTGGATCTTTATACGGCAATGTTGTGGGTTTTAGAACTCCAAAAGCCATTCATTACGCTAGGTGGATAGCAAAGGCCAATTACGGCTTTAAAATGTTCATTTTTGCGGTCAATTTAGGATGTCTGAAGAAGAGCAAAGTTCTGCGCGTGCCATATCTGCTTTTTTAGTAAAAATTTACTGCGAAGCTTCGTTCAATTATTCCAAAAGCCCATCTTGCACCGAAGCAAGGTTTAGGTATTTTACACAACCTGCTAGACTATAAAGAATTTGACAACAGCATTGCAGAAATAGCCCTGACCAAATTTTTGAACCATTTGAATGCAGAGTTGGTGGGATTATCTTTTTTTCCATCCCCACCATTACAGACAGCGGAAAATTGTTAATGGCTAATAAATTGCTCGGTGCCACCGATGAAACATCAGAGCACACTAGAGTTGTAAATCCTAAAGTCGGGAAAGAAAAATTAAAACAGGTAATTTATGGAGGACTGGTAAATTTACAAACAATTGACATTCTTTGACCGATTTAATATAAAAACAGATTTACTAACAGCCAAACACTTGGCCTCAAGATTATGGCTTCCAAGAAGGATTGAAAATTGTCAAACAATTATAAGGAGTTGACGATATTAAATTAAAAAAAAAAAAACTTTAACAACTTTCAGACAAAAGATAAAGGCCAAAAGCAATACATTCTGATGTTTCAAAAACTACTTTAACAAAAGCTCTAGTATAGCAATGTAAAATTATCAACTCATGATTGTACTACGTCTGTATCATTTCCGTGTCTGTTCTGTGTGTATTATATAAGTGACTTTTATATTTTAAAATAAAAAATGTCATTAGAATTATTAGTATTACTTTTTTTAATTATATTTCCGCTTTAAACTAAAAAATATACCACAAAATAAATTATCAGTTAACAACAAAAAACACAAAGTGCGTTCCTAGTGGTATAAGGTCACATTTCTGGGGCTAAATACTGTTGTAAACCGGTTTGACTTTAAATAACAACAATTAAGTATAGAATATGAATTTTGGAGAACAATATTGGCTTTCTTTTGAGGTATTAGGTGGGTTTTTATTATTTACCGTTCTGGAGTTATGGTTCTTTGAGCGACGAGCGGCACGGGTTAACGTCATTTAATCGAACTCAAATTTCGGCTATCTAAATATCTGGAAGACAGACAAAATTCCGAAATTTGTTCCTCTCTTTACGAGATCCGGTCACCCTAGTATCCAAGGCTGTCAAAGAACATATATAGAATTTTTGAGGAATTCTACTCCAATAGGAGCGCCTTAGCTTCGCCTCGAGTTAAACTGAGATAGACGGGTGCAATCGCCTCAATTGACCAAACCAAACCAGTTGACGTTCGCATTCGCTTTGATTCAGACCAAATTAAATAATGAATGACAGTGAAATAGTGATTGGACTATTGGATAGTTTAGTTGATGAAGATTATGAACGTGGAAGGCGAAATAAAGCTCATTCGCGTCGCAGAATACTCTCAAGTGAGAGTGATAGTGATCATAGAACAAATAGTGGCTCTCGGAGCCCAGAGTTTCAAACTCATGCTCGATATGGCTCTCGGAGCCCTCAAATTAGTTCTAGGAATGACAAATCTAGCTCTCGGAGCCCACAAATAGGTTCTAGAACCATAAGAACTGGCTCTGTGAGCCCCGTAAAAATCCATGACAAAAATCGGAAGGCTTCTCCGGAAAAGCGAAAAGGTAAAAGATTAAAAGAAAACACGTCAAATGACTCTCTATTCAAAAAGATTTCTGAGGAACGTTCTGGTAACAAAGAGGGTCCCAAGATCCATAAAAAACTTGCCAAAGTTGCAAATAGAGCTTTCTCCGAGCCTTTGGAAATAGGGAAGCTAAAAGATTTATTTGAGCGCCACCCTAGGCCTGCGAATACAGATAAAATTGTTGTTCCCAAGGCGAATAGTGAGATTTGGGCCACTCTCTCAGCACGTGCTAAGCAGAGGGATGCTAAGGCACTTCAAGTGCAGCGGACAATTGTTCACTCAATCTTTTGTGTTTTAGAGGCAGTAAATGATGTTCTTGAGCTCGAAAATGAGCATATCAAAGAAAAGGTTGTTAAAAACCTAACAGATGCAGTTCACATGCTTGGCCTCACCAATTATGATTTAAGTCTAAAAAGACGCCATGCGATGAAATTCGAGTTGAGCCCAGATCCCATGGTGGCATCCGCTTTATGCGCTCCCGAAGTCAAAGTCACGGAGTTTCTTTTTGGCAAAGATGTTGCAAAAACAACGTCCAAAGCCAAATCCGTGGCGGATTTGAAAAAATCATTTGGAAGACCAAAAAACGTGCAAGGGGGGGCCTACCGTTATCGCCGATGGCAGAACGAGGCTCCCCGTCCATTCTATCGAAAAAAGCAGAACCAGGACCGTCAGGAGAGGTCGAAATTCCAGAACTTTCAGAAAAGGGATCGCAAATAGGTGGTATGAACCATTTAACATACCCTGACCTTGAGTTTTATGATTTTGTTGTAAATTTCAATAGGCAGTCCAAACATTTGGTTGATAATTTTAAAGCAGGGAGAATTAGTAAGTTTATCTCAAAATGGCAATCAATAACAAGTGATTTGAATATTTTGAATATTGTGGCTTCAGGCTATAAGATTGAATTCGAGAAAAGGCCATTAAAAGCTTTGGTAACAAAAAACAAAAGTTTAACGCCTGAAGAAATGCAGGCTATACGAAAAGAAGTTTATATTTTATTGCATAAAGGAGTTATTATTAAAGTACCCGAGTTCAGAATAAAAGGAATGTGTTTCTCCCGTTTTTACGGTCCCAAAGAAAGATGGGTCTTCTCGGTTTATTTTGAATCTTAAAAAACTAAACGAAAGTATTAAATATTACCATTTTAAAATGGAAAGTGTTCAGTCTGCGGTTCTTTTAATGACAAAAAATTGTTATATGGCCTCTGTTGACCTTGTTGACTTTTATTATTCATGCCCTGTTGATAATTATGGCTTTGTTTTGAAGTAGATTGTTATTATGCTTTCACATGTATGCCAAACGGCTTATCATCTGCCCCAAGGGTTCTCACGAAACTTATAAAACCCGTTTTCTCCCTTCTTCGACGAAAAGGTTATATGTCAATTGTTTATCTAGACGATACCCTTCTTCTGGGAAGGTCAGTTTTAGAATGTCAAAACAATGTCTATGAAATGTGAAATTACTGTCAGAGCTGGGGTTTGTAATTCACCCGGGGAAGTCAGTTCTCATTCCAAGTCAAAGAATAGAATTTCTGGGTTTTTTATTAGATTCGCGATTAATGTGTATCTCCCTGCCGGAAAGAAAAATTGAAAAGGTTCTAGATTCAGTTTCAAAAGTTCTCCGTCAAAAATCGACTACGATTCAAAATTTGGCCGAAACTCTAGGTGTTCTTGTTTCAACCTTCCCAGCAGTGGAATTAGGGCCTTTATATTACCGGAAAGCGGAATCATTGAAAATTCAAGCACGCGAAGGGTGATTTTGCGGCTAGGCTAACTTTAACATCCGATGTAATTTCCGAATTGCATTGGTGGTTGAACATTGCCAACCATGCGTCTAAAGCAATTGAACCTAGGTCAATTGACAAATATTTGTGTAGTGATGCATCCAAATTAGGCTGGGCACTCGTGGATGAATATTCCATGAAAACAGCCACAGGCGAATGGTCCTCAGAAGAGAAGGGATTTGACATCAATGTTTTAGAAACGAAGGCCGTTTATCTGGGATTAAAGTGTTTTGCTCAGGATATTAAGGGCATTCATGTCAGGCTGCGTTCAGATAATATAATCACAGTAGCTTATATAAATAAAATGGGAGGAACAAAATCTCAATTGTGTAACTATTTCGCAAATAGGATCTGGCAGTTAGTATTGCAGGATAAAGGGTGGATATCTGCAGAGCATGTGCCAGGAGTTGCCAATATCGCGGATAAAGCATCTCGAAAATTTGATAATGAAAAAGAATGGAAATTGAATTCTAGAATATTCGTTATTTTGAATTCGTTGGTATGTCCGTCGATAGATATTGATCTGTTTGCAACCAGATTAAATTTTCAGATTAAACCATTTGTTTCTTGGAAACCAGATCCAGAATGTTTTTTCGTAGATGCATTTGCAATGAGTTGGGAGCCTCATTTCTTTTATGGCTTCCCCCCATTTAGCTTACTTCTGAGGACCCTTCAGAAGGTAGAGACAGATCAGGCAACTGGTATTTTGATTTTCCCAAACTGGACCACACAAGTTTGGTATCCCTTACTATTAAAGCTCTTAATAGGAAGTCCTATACTTTTACCAAATGATACTTTTACTTTGTCTCTTCCACAGAAACCGACCTTACACCATCCATTGTCCAAAACGTTACGCCTAGCGGCTTGTGTCGTCTCCGGCAAGGGCTTCACCACCAAGGATATTCTCCTTCCACAGTCGATATTATCATGGATGGATGGCGGGATTCAACTAAGCGTCAGTACAGGGTTTACATTGAAAAATGGATCGACTTTTGTGGAAGAAACACAATCCAGGCCTTGGAGGCAACTGTACCGGAGACTTTGACCTTTCTTACGGAACTGTTTTACTCAGGTGTTGGATACAGTGCTATTAATACTGCGAAGAGTGCTTTATCCGCAATTTTACCAAGCCTTCAGTTAGGCAGTAATCACATCACTAAGAAATTCATGAGAGGTGTCTTTAATAGAAGGCCTAGCCTACCCAAGATTTCTAGTATTTGGGATGTAAAATGTGTATTCGATCTATTTAGATTGCCAGTTTGGGATATCGAAAACCTTAAATTAAAGACACTAACACAAAAATTAGCGGTTTTATTGATTCTATCGGCTTGTGAAAGAGTTCAGTTGTTGGCCAGTTTGTCACTTAACAATATGATAAATAATGACGATGGAAGTTTTGATTTTCAAATTAATGTGCTATTAAAAACAACGAAACCGGGAAACCACAAATCAGTAGTTAAATTTCGACCTTTTCAAGAGTCGTCCCTTTGTCCGGTGACGCACTTAGCTAGGTATATTGGAATGACGTCATACCTGAATAGAGACGACGCACTTTTTCTTACATATCGTAAGCCTTATACCGCTGCGTCCAAGTCATCTATTTCTAGATGGATAAAAGAAGTATTATTTCTTGCAGGTATAGATACCAGTGTTTACGGTGCTCATAGCACACGGTCTGCCTCAACGTCCCACCTTAAAGCAAGAGGAGTTGATGTTGACCAAATCATAAGATATGTAGGCTGGACAAATGCTAAAACGTTTGCAAGGTTTTATAATAAACCAATTGAAAGTGAAAAACAGTTATCTGTTTTTTGAAGTCACTCATCGCATTCTGTTATATTTGAATTATTTTACTATAAATGAAATTTTGTACAGCGGCCTCTTTTTATTGAATAGGGCTATTATTGGTCATTAGTGTTGGTTTAGCTCATGCTGAACTTTAAAATCTCAGTTTAACTCGAGGCGAAGCTAAGGCGCTCCTATTGGAGTAGAATTTATAAATTAAACGAAAACTTACCAAGTTTGAAGTTTGATTGTAATTCTACTCCAAAGAAGGAGCGCCAGCGTAGCTGAGAGTTCAACTGCCCTCCCAATTTCCCTTCCCGTTGAACTCAGCGTTTCATCATGAGCTTAACCACCGCATACTACAACGACTTTAAAACACTGGTTTGGTTTGGTCAATTGAGGCGATTGCACCCGTCTATCTCAGTTGAACTCTCAGCTACGCTGGCGCTCCTTCTTTGGAGTAGAATTACAATCAAACTTCAAACTTGGTAAGTTTTCGTTTAACTTATAAATTAACGTTTTATTTTTCTCTTACATACAAATATCAAGCGAAACTATGAATTCTTATAGAAATAAAACAAAAGATGTAAAAAATTTCCGCGAAAAAGACTATGTCAATAAAAAACGAACAAATATAAGTTTCTATAATTTTTCGACAAAACGAATTTTTCAAAATAAAGTGAATAGCTCCATTCAGCCATAAATGAGTAGAAAGAAAGTTCGTAAGCCGAACTGGCCAGACATGACAATGAACAACAAAGAGAGATAAAACTCTACAAAAAAAAACCTCAAACGAGACTACTGCCAGTAGAGAGGAAAGACTAAAACAACGCGGATATTTTGCCTGTATCCAAACTAGGCGTCCTCAGCACAAGATAAAAAGAAAACTAAACTAAAAACAAATAAAACTACCACCAATAATAATAAATACAATTGTCGCTACTGATCCACGTACGGAAAAGGAGCTATTCGAGTTACTTCAATGAGGACATCAAAGCAACTGAGGAAAAATTATGAAGATTGAAACTTAGTTAACTATTCTGTTGCGAAATAATCCTCTTGTTAGCTAATATTGAAGCAACTCTTTTTAGTCTAGTAGGTAATCGTGTCCCGTGGTGATTGTGTAAAATTTTAATTCCCTTATTGGTTATTGGTTCATTTTTCAAAAGAAAATCATAAATTGGGTCAATATTTGAATTCCCTGTGTCTCTATTTATTGAAAGATTAGCAAATATATATTTTTTAATTTCTATAGCCTCCCTCGCCCACTGAGAAAAACCTCTATCATTAGAAATAGCTGTAGCCTCATCAAATTGTATAAAATGTTCGGGATGAAAGAATGTATGTTCAGCTAGAGCCGAAAAAAAAATTTCAGGAGGCTTTCTTAATTGTAGGGTTTTTTCTATTGAGTTGCAATGCTCAATAAATCTTTCAGTAAATTGTTGGTGGGTTCTACCAATATAAAACTTTCCACAAGAACAAGGAATTTTATATACCCCACTAACTAAATCTCCCCAGGTTAAATCCTTCCCAGAATTAAGAAAACTACCTAATGGTCTCACTGATTGGAAACAAGTATCAATGTTATGTTTACCTAAAATTCGTTTAAGCATCTCCCCCAAAGCAGGCACATAAGAAAAAGAAATGAACCTTTCCGGTAAGTTTAATTCTGTGCACTGTGAAACCCCAATAACCCTATTGTTGTGTTTAATGCGTCTATTTTTTGTTATTTTATCAATGAATTTAATCGGGTAGCTATTACAAAATAAAACATCCCTCAAATACAACAATTCAGAATCTAAAAACTCCTGGGAACAAATTCTGAAAGCTCTATCCACCAGTGCAATCACAACCCCCCGTTTCACTGAAATAGGGTGGCACGAGTGAAAGTTCAAATACCTACCATTGTGTGTAGGCTTTCTATATACTGAGAAAAGTGAATGGAGATCACTTTTAATCAATAAGATATCAAGAAAAGGTAGTTTGTCATTTTCTTCAAACTCCACTGTAAGTTTTACATTTTTGTCAAAATTATTTAAATGTTTATGGAAAACGTCTAAAGACACTAAACCGTGTTTCCAAATGCAAACCACATCATCCATGAATCTGCACCGGAAACAAGGGGAGAGCCTAAAACTATGTATAGCGTAAAATGTGTATCCGCTATACATAAGCGTATACATATGTATATGCGCCAGAATTTTTTGTTACACAGTTCAATAGCAATAACCGGAAAATCAATAGCAATGTTTCATCTTTTCACGGAGGCAAAATGTTGAGGAGGTTATTTTGCTCTTTGAAAAGTTGAGAAACTATTTGGAATAAGTTAGTTTCCGCATGATGGATATAAGAGAAATTGACAAGTCTCGGGCGTATTAAATCTCTATAGTGTTTTTCAGGTGGCAACCAACTTCCATTTTTTTTTTTTTGCTTCATTTCAAAGTTAAACCTCTAAACCAACATTTGTGACATAATCAGGAAAAATTACTTTAGTTTACACGTTAAAATACCCCAGCCTACTAATCTAAGACATTTGTTAAAACAAGTTTTTCAAACCGTTTGCATAACTCACAAAATAAAGACGAGTTATGCAATCTAAGACATTTGTTAAAACCAGTTTCTCAAAACCGTTTGCTAAGCTCATACAATAAAAATGAGCTATACAATCTGAGATATTTGTTAAAACCAGTTTTTCGAAACCGTTTGCAAAGCTCACAAAATAAAGACGGGCTATGCAAATCTAAGACATCTATTACAACCAGTTTTTCAAAACCGTTTGCTAAGCTCACAAAATAAAAACGAGCTATACAATCTGAGATATTTGTTAAAACGAGTTTTTCAAAACCGTTTGCAAAGCTCACAAAATAAAGACGAGCTATGCAATCTAAGACATCTATTACAACCAGTTTTTCAAAACCGTTTGCTAAGCTCACATAATAAAGACGAGCTATGCATCTAAGACTTCTGTTAAAAACCAGTTTTTCAAACCGTTTGCAAAGCTCACAAAATAAAGACGGGCTATGCAATCTAAGACATCTATTAAAACCAGTTTTTCAAAACCGTTTGCAAAGCTCACAAAATAAAAACGAGCTATGCAATCTAAGACATCTACAACAACCAGTTTTTCAAAACCGTTTGCTAAGCACACATAATAAAGACGAGCTATGCATCTAAGACTTCTGTTAAAACCAGTTTTTCAAACCATTTGCAAAGCTCACAAAATAAAGACGAGCTATGCAATCTAAGATATTTGTTGAAACCAGTTTTTCAAAACCATTTGCAAAGCTCACAAAATAAAAACGAGCTATGCAATCTAAGACATCTACTACAACCAGTTTTTCAAAACCGTTTGCTAAGCACACATAATAAAGACGAGCTATGCATCTAAGACTTCTGTTAAAACGAGTTTTTCAAAACCGTTTGCAAAGCTCACAAAATAAAGACGAGCTATGCAATCTAAGACATCTATTACAACCAGTTTTTCAAAACCGTTTGCTAAGCTCACATAATAAAGACGAGCTATGCATCTAAGACTTCTGTTAAAAACCAGTTTTTCAAACCATTTGCAAAGCTCACAAAATAAAGACGAGCTATGCAATCTAAGATATTTGTTAAAACCAGTTTTTCAAAACCGTTTGCAAAGCTCACAAAATAAAAACGAGCTATACAATCTGAGATATTTGTTAAAACGAGTTTTTCAAAACCGTTTGCTAAGCTCACATAATAAAGACGAGCTATGCAATCTAAGACATCTACTACAACCATTTTTTCAAAACCGTTTGCTAAGCACACATAATAAAGACAAGCTATGCATCTAAGACTTCTGTTAAAACCAGTTTTTCAAACCATTTGCAAAGCTCACAAAATAAAGACGAGCTATGCAATCTAAGATATTTGTTGAAACCAGTTTTTCAAAACCATTTGCAAAGCTCACAAAATAAAAACGAGCTATGCAATCTAAGACATCTACTACAACCAGTTTTTCAAAACCGTTTGCTAAGCACACATAATAAAGACGAGCTATGCATCTAAGACTTCTGTTAAAACGAGTTTTTCAAAACCGTTTGCAAAGCTCACAAAATAAAGACGAGCTATGCAATCTAAGACATCTATTACAACCAGTTTTTCAAAACCGTTTGCTAAGCTCACATAATAAAGACGAGCTATGCAATCTAAGACTTCTGTTAAAACCAGTTTTTCAAACCGTTTGCAAAGCTCACAAAATAAAGACGGGCTATGCAATCTAAGACATCTATTAAAACCAGTTTTTCAAAACCGTTTGCAAAGCTCACAAAATAAAAACGAGCTACACAATCTGAGATATTTGTTAAAACGAGTTTTTCAAAACCGTTTGCAAAGCTCACAAAATAAAAACGAGCTATGCAATCTAAGACATCTACTACAACCAGTTTTTCAAAACCGTTTGCTAAGCACACATAATAAAGACGAGCTATGCATCTAAGACTTCTGTTAAAACCAGTTTTTCAAACCATTTGCAAAGCTCACAAAATAAAGACGAGCTATGCAATCTAAGATATTTATTTGCAAAGCTCAAAAAATAAAGACGAGCTATGGATCTAAGACTTCTGTTAAAACCAGTTTTTTTTAAACCGTCCGCAAGGCTCATAAAATAAATAGGAGCTACGCAATCTATGACATTTGTTAAAACCAGTTTTTCAAAAACAGCTTCAGTTTATTTTGTTTGACATTTACACTTGTTCATTGAGGACTGGCCTGCCACGGGCTAACTCATGGACGATGTCAGGACTTTTGACTACTTTACCTTCATATCTGGGAATCATGTAAGGGTGCAATATCCCTCAAGTACATACTTTTAGATGTATCAGTAAATGAAGAACTCTCTTTTTTTCAGATTGTTCTTATAATATTTAAATTCTCCTCTTTATAATTCAATTTCTGAACGTTTTTGAATTAATGCTGGTTTTGGATCACGGTTCCATAATGCACTCAAAATAATCTCCTTTTATTAGTTTTTTCCAATCCCCACGCCGAAAATGTCAAAACCCTCGTGGTTTATAACTTGGCTGGTTGACCTAACGTGTCAAATGGCTAGGGTAAGTCATCCCTCAAGGTTTTAAAAGTGATTCAGCACCAGTGTCAATAGAGTTTAAACTTATAAACTGTCACCTTCAGAGTCATTTGAAGGTGATCCTTCACACGTTCTGCTTCAAATGACTTTCAGTTTAGGGTGAAACAGATTCACTCTCCAGGATAAAGAGTGAATCTAGAACAAGGATTTATAGGGTTTTTGCTCCGAAGAGGGACTGGTGGAAAATGCGAAAAAAGTAAATTTTTCAATTACATGAAAAATACTATAAAAAACAGGGAATATTGTAAAAATCTCAAGATTTCAAGGATTCACCAATACAACAGTAATTATTTGTTCTAAGCATGCTTGTTCTTCCAGTTCTTGTCCAAGGGTTTGGCTAGCTTCGTGCGATCTTCGGGGTCTTTGATAATCAAGATTTTGGCCCGGGTGCAAGAGATACCATAACCACCACTAAGGTAGAACTACTTATCCAAAGCCCTCTGGAATTTTGTAGTTTCTCCAACACTTGGTGTATTTTCCATATAATGTGACCCTTCTAAGGTTAGGAAAAGGGTCTTTTGATATTTACTTAGAGATGTAGCTTAATGCTGCAACGCTTTAAGTGTACTGTTTTTTTTTTTTTTTTTTTTTTGTAATTTTCTAACAACTTACAGGTAGTTCCATGGCAGGGGTTAAACAGAAAATTGAGGGTTGAAGGGGGCTTTGTTTTTTGAAAAAAAAGCATTTAAAAAATCAACCATGGCCAGTCAAAGCCTTTGTTAATCTCTGAAGCACTCTTGAGATTTATGTAAAAAAAAAGAAAAAAATGAATTTACTTTTGCCGTCTGCATGGGTAGATAAGATGCGTATAAAAGGGTATACAAGATCTAGATATACATGGATACAAACATAGACACGCCAAAAATAAAAGTAAACTTAATTTGTATGCAAGAGGTAATCACAACTGACAGCTATAATTTTAGGTAAGCTTCTTATTTAATAAACTATAAGCCGCGGGGCTAGATTAAAAACATGAATATAAATAATGCAATTTACGTTTACTCTATAGAAGCAGCTCTCTTAAATAGTACCAAATCATCACTTTCTCGCCAGAAGCGAAAAGCTTGTAGAGACTATTATCTCCCTTTACAGCTTCCCACCAAGCGTATAAGCCCTTTTATTCTTTTGTTTTCCTGAAAAATATTCGAGACCCATTTTTCTAAATGTACAAACAAGACAGAGCCTGTTTCAATTCTACCATATATGGAGATTGTAGACCGTTTATTCAAT
Source organism: Artemia franciscana (assembly GCF_032884065.1). Taxonomy (NCBI): domain Eukaryota; kingdom Metazoa; phylum Arthropoda; class Branchiopoda; order Anostraca; family Artemiidae; genus Artemia; species Artemia franciscana. The sequence goes on from NC_088863.1 coordinate 15,243,815, forward strand.
TAGACAAACGGCTATAGAGTATCATATAGTTGCACACCAATCCATTTAATTTTCCATACAAAGTAGTCGCTACGCTAAGTATAACTTTTCACACTTAAAAAAGTACTTTCACGCAAGGTAAACATAAAAATACAGAATAAAGTTATAACCATCACAATCATCATAAAGAAAACACAAAAAAAAAATTAATTAGCCTAATTAGTTAGAAAGAAGTAATACTGTATTCAACAAGGAACTAAAATTCTAACAAAGCAAAATGTGTCTTGCGCGGAACCAACAGGATGACAGAATCATATATTCATCTTCATAAGTTGAGTTTTTTTTTAATTTGTCTTCTAAGTTTGGGATCGAAATGGGTGATTCAATAAACACTATAGTTATGAAGAATTTTCTATAAAAAAAAATCAAAACTGACATTAACGAATTTCCAAAAAAAACTGAATAAAACCTTTAAATGATTAAATAAAAAAAACAAGTTTTTTTAACTGAAAGTAAGGAGCGACATTAAAACTTAAAACACACAGAAATTACTTCGTATATGAAAGAGGCTGCTTCCTCATCAACGCCCCGCTCTTTACGCTAAAGTTTGACTCTTTCTCTCAATTCTTCTTTCTAAAACAGTAAAAAACTTTAGCGTAAAGAGCGGGGCGTTGATGAGGAAGCAGCCTCTTTCATATTCGAAGTAATTTCTGTGCGTTTTAAGTTTTAATGTCGCTCCTTACTTTCAGTTAAAAAAAACTTGTTTTTTTTATTTAATTTCTGAACGTTTTTGAATCAATGCATGTTTTGATTTTGGCTCTCCGCAGAGGAATAATCAAAACGAAATTTGCATATTTTTTTTTTTGGCTCAATGGCTTTCTCATAATTTTGATCGAATGATTTTGAGAAAAAAAGAGCGGGGGACTAAGCCTAGTTGCCCCCCGATTTTTTGGTTAATTAAAAAGGCAACTAGAACTTTTAATTTTTTACGAATCTTTTTATTGGTAAAAGATTTACGTAACTTATAAATCAGCTTACGTAAAGAACTTTTGTATTCTCATGTTTTTATTACATATATGAGGGGATTCGCCCCATCGTCAGTACCTCGTTCTTTCCACTAAAGCTTAAATTTTATCCCAATTCATTAAGAATGACCCACTGAATCACAAAAGCCGTAGAATAAGTAGTTGAAATTACTGAAAATACTTTAGCGTAAAGAGCGAGGTATTAGAAGATGGTGAGCCCCCCATATGGGTAATAATTTCTGTTTGTTTTAAGTTTTATTGCTGTTCCTTACTTCCAGCTGAAAAAGCTTTTTCCCTTTTATTTTTTAATTGTTTATTTTTAAATAATGCCAGTAAATCCTGCTCTCCCTTCATGGAAATTTTCTTCTCCCATTACAAATTCTCGAAGGAAAGTTCCCTCAGCATATCCCCCTCTTCTCAACCCCTCCCCCAAACCAAGAAAATCCTCCTGAAAACGCCTGTAAACTTCCCAATAACCATTACTATATGTAAGCACAGGTCAAAGTTTGTAACTTGTTGCCCCTCCCACGGGGACTGTGGGGGAGTAAGTCGTCCCCAAAGACATAGTTATAAGGTTTTTCGACTACGCTGAATAAAATGGCTATCTCAGAATTTTGATCCGTTGACTTTGGGAAAATAATTAGCGTGGGAGGGGGCCTAGGTGCCCTCCAATTTTTTTGGTCACTTAAAAAGGGCACTAGAACTTTTCATTTCCGTTAGAATGAGCCCTCTTGCAACATTCTAGGACAACTGGGTCGATACGATCACCCCTGGGGAAAAAAAAACAACAAAAAAACAAATAAACACGCATCCGTGATCTGCCTTCTGGCAAAAAATGCAAAATTCCACATTTTTGTAGATAGGAGCTCGAAACTTCTACAGTAGGGTTCTCTGATACGCTGAATCTGATGGTGTGATTTTCGTTAAGATTCTGTGACTTTTAGGGGGCGTTTCCCCCTATTTTCTAAAATAACGCAAATTTTCTCAGGCTCGTAACTTTTGATGGGTAAGACTAAACTTGATGAAACTTATATATTTAAAACCAGCATTAAAATGCGATTCTTTTGATGTAGCTATTGGTATCAAAATTCCATTTTTTAGAGTGTTGGTTACTATTGAGCCGGGTCGCTCCTTACTACAGTTCGTTACCACGAACTGTTTGACTAAGTCAAATGTGTTTCCATCAAATTGTCATCCGTCAGAAATTTTCAAATGTGCATTTTTTTTTTTTTTTGCTTGGGCAGGAAATAAGGGTTTCTCTATTTTTAAACCCTGATTAAAATAATTACAAGATTTGCGAAGGCTAAAGAAAAATTGAATATTTGGTTTTTAAACATTGAATATTCAATGTATAAAATTTTTTTAATTAGGAAGGGTGACTAGATATTGCATTACAAAGGGTATAAAAAATTAGAAGGTTCAAAAACGAGATAAGCAGTTTCGAACACGAGATACAAAGGGTATAAAAAATTAGAAGGTTGAAACACGAGATTAGCAGGTTCAAACACGAGATACAAAGGGTATAAAAAATTAGAAAGTTCAAATACGAGACTAGCATTTATGATGAATTTCGGGTTACCATTTAGAGCCATCAATTTGGACGAGAAAGAATACAAGACGAGAGATGAAAAAGACGAGAAACGATTAAAAAAATTCTAAAGACTAAAGAAAATAAAAGAAAACTAATTTAACAAGGCTTATAACAAAAAACCTTTGAATACGACCATAAATTTGAATAAAGTGATTTCATTAAATCTTTGCTAAAATTTAAATAAATATATTCTCAATTCTCCAACAAATAATAATTAAAAAATTCCTAAAATAGAATTATTATTATTTCTCAACACATATTTTAAGAAAATCGATTGGCTCCTACCAAGGCAAAAAAGGGAACAATTTAAACTTGTTAACCATTCCGTTGTTCTTTTCTTGAATTACTGCGCGATGTAGGAGATTTGCTCATGATTTTGGAAAAGAGATAATCGTTGATAAAACGATAGAGAAGCGTCACAGTCATGAAATTATGAAATAAGAGATAGTCATTGATAAAAAGACAAGAGCAAAGAGCTCATATGGCACTTGTGACGAGGCCGGAAGAGCCAAGAGCTCATATGGTAAAGCTCTAGCAAAATTCTAAGAATCACTAGGTTGATTTAAAAGAAAAATCAGAGGCTTAATGCCTATCGGGATTTAAAATAAGAACTCTGAGTCACGAGGTCCTTCTAAATATCAAAATTCATTAAGGTCCGATCATCCATTCGTAAATTTTGAATACCTCATTTTTTCAAATTTTGCCTCTCCCTTTAGCCCCCCAGATGGTCGAATCGGGAATATTTATCAAGTCAATTTGTGCAGCTCCCTGACACGCCTACCAATTTTCATCGTCCTACCACGTCCAGATGCACCAAACTCACCAAAGCACTGAACCCACCCCCTAACTCCCTCAAAAAGAGCGAATCGAGTACGGTTACGTCAGTCACTTCTCTACGACATTTGCTTATTCTACCAACCAAGTTTCACCCCGATTTCTCCACTCTAAGCGTTTTCCAAGATTTCCGGTTCCCCTCTCCAACTCCCCCCAATGTCAAGAGATCTGGTCGGGATTTGAAGGGCTCTGAGACATGAGTTAATTCTAAATATCAAATTTCATTAAGATCCAGGCACCTGTTCTTAAGTTAAAAATACCTCAATTTTTCTAATTTTTCGAAATTAACACCACCCAGCTCCTCCAAAGAGAACGGATCCGTTCCAATTATGTCAATCACGTATCTATAACTTGTGCTTCTTCTTCCCATCAAGTTTCACCCCGATCTCTCCACTCCAAGCATTTTCCAAGATTTGTTTCCCCCCTCCAACCCCCAATGTCCCCAGATCCAGTTTGCATTGAAAATGGAGCATCTGAGACATAAGATCCTTCTACATATCAAGTTTCATTAAGATCCGATCACCCATTCCTAAGATAAAGATACCTCAATTTTCACGTTTTCTAAGAATTCGGTTTCCCCCTCCAACTCCAACAATGAGACCGGATCTGGTCGGAATCTAAGATCAGAGCTCTAAAGCACAAGATCCTTTTAAATATCAAATTTCATAAGGATCTGATCAACCGTTCGTAAGTTACAAATACCTCATTTACTCCACCCCCCCCCCCCCCCACTCCACCAAAGAGAGCGGATCCGGTCCGGTTATGTCAATCACGTATCTTGGACTTGTTTTCATTCTTCCCACCAAGTTTCATCCTGATCTCTCCGGTTTGAGTGTTTTCCAAGATTTCTGGTTCCCCCCACCCCCAATGACGCTGGATCCCGTCGGGATTTAAAATAAGATATCTGAGTTACGAGGTCCTTCTAAATATGAAATTTCATTAAGATCCGATCACTCCTTCGTAAGTTGAAAATACCTCATTTTTCTAATTTTTCAGAATTAACCCTCTCCTCCCCTAACTCCCCAAAAAGAGCGAATCCGTTCTGGTTACGTCAATAACGTATCTAGGACTTCTGCTTATTTTTCCCACCAGCTTCCATCCCGATTCTTCCACTCTAAGTGTTTTCCAAGATTTTAGGCTCCCCCCAATGTCAACGGATCCCGTCGGGATTTAAAATAAGGGCTCTGAGACACGATATCCTTCCAAACATCAAATTTGATGAAGATCCGATCACCCGTTCGTAAGTTAAAAATACCTCATTTGTTTCTAATTTTTCATAATTAACCCTCCCCCCAACTCCCCCAAAGAGAGCGGATCCGTTCCGGTTATGTCAATCACGTATCTAGGACTTGTGATTATTTTTCCCACCAAGTTTCATCCCGATCCCTCCACTCTAAGCGTTTTCAAAGATTTTAGGTCCCCCCAATGTCGCCGGATCTGGTCGGGATTTAAAATAAGGGCTCTGAGACACGATATTCTTCCAAACACCAAATTTGATTAAGATCCGATCACCCGTTCGTAAGGTAAAAATACCTACTTTTTTCTAATTTTTCCGATTTAACCGCCCCTCACCCCCCCCCCCAGATGGTCGAATCAGGTAAACGACAATTTCTAATTTAATCTGGTCTGGTTCTTGATACGCCTGCCAGATTTCATCGTCCTAGCTTACCTGGAGGTGCCTAAAGTAGCAAAACCGGGACAAAACAGACAGACCGACCGACCGACAGAATTCGCGATCGCTATATGTCACTTGGTAGATACCAAGTGCCATAATAAAATAGCACCGAAATCAATGGGTCATAAAATACAATTTTATTCATTTGTTTGTTAAATATAACTAAAAACATGGCAAACGACCCGATTATAATAACTTCATTTTATACAAAACCAGCAAACGCCCTCCCCCTCCCGCCTCCCACTCCTCAGAATCTGCCTCAAGTAACTTTTGACGCCATTTACTAATTTCATTTCTATTCACCATTACTGAACAAGCTTCTTTTATTTTAGTAAAGAGTAACATTCAAATTTAAAACGTGCAAGAAAACCCAAAGCAAATCGATGGCTGTAGCCCTGAAAGCTTTTTCTCCCTTTTTCATAATTTCAATGAGTTTTACTGAAAACAAATTACAATGTACTTGAAACTTCAATTTATCCTCCCTTACAAAAGAAAAGAGAAATATAAACCAGGAGAAGGCACGGTAGGGCCAACTTATTGGTCTAAATGGCCAATGTGGCCGTATTTCCTGATATTTTCCATGGAAAAATTGCTCGTTTTTGGCATTCTTTTAGACTATTAGTAAGCTGCTCATAATCTAAATCCAGCAAATCAAACTTGCGGCGCAAAAGTTTTCCTTCAGGAATGTCATCATGACATGATCGAAGTTAAAATATTTGATTTTTCAATACTTGGGACATAACACAAACTTAGGTGCACAAAATACTCAGTGATAGAAAGTGTTATTAGTAAAAAATAGGAGCTCAAGTTCGGCACTTGAAACCTTAAAAGTCAGAAACATGATTTTATCATTTAAAAATCAAAGAAGCTAGCATCTGAGTAGAATTGTAAACTTCAGGAGGAGGAGTCAACGATGGAATGAAAAAAAAAAATCAAGTCATCGAGGCAGCAATCCCATTCAGAATCCAAACAATTCAGGCCCATTACAAAATACACAAAAAACACAAAATTTCCCACCTCATCCAAACATTATATGATAATTCACATAATTTCACCTTACTTCATACTGGTTTTCTTGCAGGAGGAACATTCACTTGTCACAGCAATTTAGTTACCAATTATAGCAGACTCTGTCGCTTTGTTGAACTTTTTCTCAACAATGGCAACAGTTGTAAATGGTACGACAGTTGATAGTAAAGAATTGGATGACATAAAATTTCTACTTGAACACAGCGGCAATTAAAGTTTTTTGTTAAGGCAATTCACCAATATATTGGCAATCGCAATCATTTTTTTTCTTTGTGTATTTAAAGCTAGTGTCAATATTTCTTGAAAAACATATAGATTCCAGCATGTTTTTTATGACAGTTGAAATCGTAGGCTAATTAAGGAGTTTTTTTATTCTGTTTTTCTTGGCCAAAATTGTTTATGTTATTGAAATATGAACGATTTTGAAAAGTGATTAACTAAAAGAAAAAAGTTTTTTTCAACTGGAAGAAAGGAGCAACATTAAAACTTAAAACGAACAGAAATTATTACGTATGGGAGAGGGGTCTTTCCTCGTCAATACCTCACTCTTTACGCTAAAGTTCGTGTTTTTTCCCAATTCTTTAAGCATGACTCCTGAATCACAAAGGTCATTTAATTAAAATAATGTCTGTTTTAAAATTATTAAAAAACCTTAGCGCAAAGAGAGAATTATTGACGAGGGGGGGGGCAACCCCCCTCATATTCGTGATAGTTTCTGTTGGTTTTAAGTTTTAATGTTGCTCCATGCTTTCAGGCGAAAAACTTGCTTGTTTTTTTTATTTAATTTATCATCGATTTTTAAATGATGCTGGGAAATCCGACACCCCCACCAAGGAAAATTCCCTTCCCTCACGAAAAATTTCTCCATAGATAGATCCCACCACGTCACCCCCTACTCCAACCCCCCCCCCCCCCCCCAACTCACCAGAAAATACCCCCTGAAGACGTCTGTATGCTTTCAAATAACCAATTATCTATGTAAACAATGGGCAAAGTTCATAACTTGCAGCCCTTCCCCCGAGGTTCGTGGGGATTTGTTCTATTTTTTGTGCTTTTCTTTTTTTCGTTATTCAGTTTTGTTCTATTTTTGTGCTTTTCTTTTTTTCGTTATCATATACAAGTCTTCTCGATCTAGTAGAATAATTAAATAAAAAAAAAACAAGTTTTTTCAACTGAAAGTAAGGAGCGACATTAAAACTTAAAACGAACAGAAATTACTTCGTATATAAAAGGGGCTGCTTCCTCATCAACGCCGCGCTCTTTACGCTAAAGTTTGACTCTTTCTCTCAACTCTTCTTTTTAAAACAGTAAAAAACTTTAGCGTAAAGAGGGCGGCGTTGATGAGGAAGCAGCCCCTTTCATATACGAAGTAATTTCTATTCGTTTTAAGTTTTAATTAAGTCATACAAAAATGTGGAATTTCGTATTTTTTGCCAGAAGACAAATCACGGGTGCGTGTTTATTTGTTTTTTGTTTTTTTTCCCAGGGGTCATCGTATCGACCAAGTGGTCCTAGAGTGTTGCAAGAGGGCTCATTCTAACGGAAATGAAAAGTTCTAGTGCCCTTTTTAAGTGACCAAAAAAATTGGAGGGCACCTAGGCCCCCTCCCACGCTCATTTTTTTCCCAAAGTCAACGGATCAAAATTTTGAGATAGCCATTTTGTTCCGCATAGTCGAAAACCATAATAACTATGTCTTTGGGGATGACTTACCCCCCACAGTCCCTGGGGGAGGGGCTGCAAGTTACAAACTTTGACCAATGTTTACATACAGTAATGGTTACTGGGAAGTGTACCGATGTTATCAGGGGGATTTTTTTGGTTTGGGTGTGGGGTTCAGGGGAGGGGGCTATATGGGAGGATCTTTCCTTGGAGGAGTATTTCATGGGGGAAGAGAAATTCAATGAAAAGGGTGCAGGACTTTCTAGCATTACTATAAAAAAAAACAATGAAAATATAAACATGAAAAAGTTTTTTCAATTGAAAGTAAGGAGAAGTATTAAAACTTAAAACGAACAGAGATTATTACGCATATGAAGGGTTCTAAAAATACTTTACCATAAAGAGCAAGGTATTTAGGAGGAGATAAATACTTCGCTCTTTATGCTAAAAATTTTTTTAATAATTTCAACTATTTATTCTACGGCCTTTCTGATTCAGGGGTCATTCTTAAAGAATTGGGATAAAACGTAACGTAAGTTACGTAAGTTATGTACGTTTGTTACGTAAGTTAATTCTTAAGTTACGTTTTTTTTACTAATAAAAACGTTCGTTAAAAATTAAAAGATCTAGTTGCCTTTTTGAGTAACCGAAAAATTGGAAGGCAACTAGACCTCCTTCCCCACCCCTTATTTCTCAAAATCGTCTGATCAAAACTAAGAGAAAGCCATTTAGCCAAAAAAAGAATTAATATACAAATTTCATTTTAGTAATTTATGTACGGAGAGCCAAAATCAGACATGCATTGATTCAAAAACTTTCAGAAATTAAATAAAAAAAACAAGTTTTTTTATATGAAAGTAAGGAGCGACATTGAAACTTAAAACGAACAGAAATTACTCCGTATATGAAAGGGGCTTTTCCTCCTCGACACCCCGCTCCTTGCGCTAAAGTTTGATTCTTTCTCGCAACTCTACTTTTTAAAACAATAAAAAACTTTAGCGTAAGGAGCAGGGTGTCGAGGAGGAAAAGCCCCTTTCATATACGGAGTAATTTCTGTTCGTTTTAAGTTTTAATGTCGCTCCTTACTTTCATTTAAAAAAACTTGTTTTTTTATTTAATTTCGTATACAAGCCATCTAGATGTAGTAGAATAATTCCATCGCAAATACTTCCGTTTCATGACGAATAAACATCAGTGGTGCACCAAACTGCACACAAATAATTCGGTTTGTTATTTTTTTTTGTGCTGTTCTTTTTTGTTCCGTTATCGTATACAAGCCTCCTAGATCTAATAGAATAATTCCATCGCAAATACTTCCGTTTCATAACGAGAAAAATATCAGTGCTGCACCAAACTGCACACAAACAGTTTGGTTTGTTATATTTTTTGTGCTGTTCTTTTTTATTCCGTTATCGTATACAAGCCTTCTAGATCTAGTAGAATAATTCCATCGCAAATACTTCCGTTTCATAACGAAAAAAAGCATCAGTGCTGCACCGAACTGCACACAAACAATTCGGTTTGTTATATTTTTTTGGGCTGTTCTTTTATATTTTGTTATCGTATACAAGCCTTCTAGATCTAGTAGAATAATTCCATCGCAAATACTTCCATTTCATAACGAAAAAACATCAGTGCTGCACCAAACTGCACACAAACAATTCGGTTTGTTATATTTTTTTGTGCTTTTCTTTTTTTTCGCTATCATATACAAGTCTTCTAGATCTAGTAGAATAATTCCATCGCAAATACTTCCGTTTCATAACGAAAAAAAGCATCAGTGCTGCACCGAACTGCACACAAACAATTCGGTTTGTTATATTTTTTTGTGCTGTTCTTTTTTATTTTGTTATCGTATACAAGCCTTCTAGATCTAGTAGAATAATTCCATCGCAAATACTTCCGTTTCATAACGAAAAAAACATCAGTGCTGCACCAAACTGCACACAAACAATTCGGTTTGTTATATTTTTTTGTGCTTTTCTTTTTTTTCGCTATCATATACAAGTCTTCTAGATCTAGTAGAATAATTCCATCGCAAATACTTCCATTTCATAACGAAAAAAAACATCAGTGCTGCACCAAACTGTACACAAACAATTCGGTTTGTTATATTTTTTGTGCTGTCCTTTTTTATTTCGTTATCGCATACAAGCCTTCTAGATCTAGTAGAATAATTCCATCACAAATGCTTCCGTTTCATTGCAAAAAAAACATCAGTGCTGCACCAAGCTGCACACAAACAATTCGGTTTGTTATATTTTTTTGTGCTTTCTTTTTTTTCGTTATCGTATACAAGCCTTCTAGATCTAGTAGAATAAGTCTATCGCAAATACTTCTGTTTCATAACGAAAAAAACGTCAGTGCTGCACCAAACTGCACACAAACAATTCGATTTGTTTAATTTTTTTGTGCTGTTCTTTTTATTTCGTTATCGTACACAAGCCTTCTAGATCTAGTAGAATAATTCCATCGCAAATACTTCCGTTTCATAACGAAAAAACATCAGTGCTGCATCTAACTGCACACAAAACAATTCGGTTTGCTTTATTTTTTTGTGCTGTTCTTTTTTATTTCGTTATCGTATACAAGCCTTCTAGATCTAGTAGAATAATTCCATCGCAAATACTTCCGTTTCATAACGAAAAAACATCAGTGCTGCACCAAACTGCACACAAACAATTCGGTTTGTTATATTTTTTTGTGCTTTTCTTTTTTTTCGCTATCATATACAAGTCTTCTAGATCTAGTAGAATAATTCCATCGCAAATACTTCCGTTTCATAACGAAAAAAAACATCAGTGCTGCACCAAACTGCACACAAACAATTCGGTTTGTTATATTTTTTGTGCTGTTCTTTTTTATTTCGTTATCGTATACAAGCCTTCTAGATCTAGTAGAATAATTCCATCACAAATGCTTCCGTTTCATTGCAAAAAAAACATCAGTGCTGCACCAAACTGCACATAAACAATTCGGTTTGTTATATTTTTTTGTGCTTTCTTTTTTTTCGTTATCGTATACAAGCCTTCTAGATCTAGTAGAATAAGTCTATCGCAAATACTTCTGTTTCATAACGAAAAAAACGTCAGTGCTGCACCAAACTGCACACAAACAATTCGATTTGTTTAATTTTTTTGTGCTGTTCATTTTATTTCGTTATCGTACTCAAGCCTTCTAGATCTAGTAGAATAATTCCATCGCAAATACTTCCGTTTCATAACGAAAAAAACGTCAGTGCTGCATCTAACTGCACACAAAACAATTCGGTTTGTTTAATTTTTTTGTGCTGTTCATTTTATTTCGTTATCGTACACAAGCCTTCTAGATCTAGTAGAATAATTCCATCGCAAATACTTCCATTTCATAACGAAAAAAACATCAGTGCTGCACCAAGCTGCACACAAACAATTCGGTTTGTTCTATTTTTTGCGCTTTTCTTCTTTTTTCGTTATCGTTTACAAGCCTTCTAGATTTAATAGAATAATCCTACTGCAAATTCTTTTATCTCATAACGATAAAAATGTCAGTACTGCACCGAACTACACACAAACAAATCAGTTTATTCCATTTTTGTACTTTTATACTTTTTCTATTATCGTTTACAAGCCTTCTAGACATAATAGAATAGTCCTATCGCAAATGCTTCCTCTTCATAAAGAGGAAAATATTACCGCTGCACTAAACTACACACAAACAAATCGGTTTGTTTTACTTTTTTGGGCTTTTCTTCTTTTTTTATTATCGTTTACAAGCCTTCTATATTTAACAGAATAATCCCATCGCAAATACCTCCGTTTCATAACGAAAAATATCAATGTTGCACCAAACTGCACACAAACAAACAAACCGGTTTATTCTTTTTTTGTGCTCTATTCTTTTTTTTTATTATCGTTAACAAGCCTTCTAATTCTAATAGAATAATTCCATCGCAAATACTTCCATCTCATTGCCAAAGAAAAATGAATGCTGCACTAAACTGCACACAAACAAATCGGTTGGTTCTATTTTTGTGCTTTTATTGCACAAAAATGTGCTTTTATTCAAGCACCACAAATGCTTGCTCTTCATAACGAGAAAAACATTAACGCTGCACTAAACTTCACAAAAAACAAATCAGTTTGTTCTATTTCCTGGGCTTTTCTTCTGTTTTCGTTATTATTTATTTATTATAGCATTTGATCATCGCAAGTGATTTTTTTTCTTTATTTGCCAGTGTTGGTTTTCACCCATCCCCTCAAGCTCTGCTCTCACTAGAAAAATGTTTATTTTTCTTTGTAAGATAAGATAGATGAAATGTATTCATAGACAAAAAATGAAGATCTGACAAACCAATATATGACATGTCATTACAGGTCTCCTTTTTTTATTATATATTTTTTTTTTATTTATTTATTGTATTTGACGTATTGTGTTCTAATGAATATTGTAAAAAAAAAACGTTCTTTCGCCACGAAATAATTTAGTTTGTCCTTAGTTTCCGTTTGTTATACGAGCTTTGCGTGCAGCAGTACGGTTTTACCAATCGCGTTTTCCCAATAGTTTAAAAAAATCTAACGGGGACGAAATGATCAAGCTACACAAACTAGTAAAATACTAGAATAAAAAACTAGTAACAAACTTCGGTAACTGTTCCACTTCTCGTTTATTCGAAGCCCACAAACAAATACACACTTGGCATTCATTATAGTTTGATATAGCATGTTCCGAAACCTATAGGTTTCGTAGGTTTTGATACCCTGTTTCAAAACTAAAATCTAAATTTAAAATTGCTAATTGTGAACACAAACACCGATTATATTAATCTAATAAAAAATTCGAAATCACGTGCTGTAAAAATGAAATTTTGAATAATAGATAGGCTTAGTGTTTTCCTTAGGGAACGAAGGGGCAAGATCAACAAAAAAAAGAAAAACAAGAAAATCCCAATTCGTCTGAAGAGTGAATTAGAGCTGAGGTACAAATTTGACATTTCAAATTAAACCATTTTTAAATATTGTAAGATTGGGCTCAACACTCTGTTTGGGGAAAATTCTTTAATAATATACAAGCATTTAGCATTAAAAGTTCAAATTCAGCCTTATGGTGAAATTAAAGGAACTTTCAAGAACTTTTTTCGAAAAAAAGGTTATAATATATCTTAATATATATATCTTAAAAAAAGAAAAAAGTCGGGAATTTATTTTTTAATAAAAAAAAGCCTCCATGTGCAGTTATGCAGTTTTGGTAGTAGCGGATGCCAAATTAAAAAAAAAACCCTGAAAAACCGCAAAAAAAGCTAAAAAACATATGGAAAACAAAATAAAAAATTCGAGAATTTAGTTTTCAATAAAAAAAAAGCCTCCATGTGCAGTTAGGCAGTTTTTAGTAGTAGCGAATGCCAAATAAAAAAAAAAACTGAAAAATCCGCAAAAAAAGCTAAAAACATATGGCAACACTTATTGCTTTTGCTGATGACAGTACTCTTGGCACAACTGGTAGAACTGAGTCTGATGTCCGTTCAAGGATGATAGCCCTTTTTGAGAGAGTTATCCAGTGGTTTGATGTAAATTATCTTGCCTTAAATGTCGGAAAGTCATGTTTTCGCATTTTCTCCAGAGTCTTAAAGGCTTGCCCTGACTTAAATGAAATAAATGTACCAAGAGGTTCTCTAAGTAGACCTAAGGATCGTTACGTTCGATTCCTAGGCATCTTGCTTGACGAAAATCTTTCGTTCAAGCATCATATTGACCTGATTAAAATGAAAGTCTCCAGGAGTCGGAATCCTTAGAAATGTTTCATATTGTTCTGTCATTTTTGATGTCAGCTTTTCCCTCGTCTCTGAAGCCACTTTCAAAACTTTATGATAAAGCAAGGACTCTTATTCAGGAAACTAACTGATTTTCACTTAAACCCTTGCTTGATTTGAAATCTCTCTATTTTCTTTCTTGTTCTTCTTTCATTTTTGTACAGTTGCACGGCCATCTTCCTGCTGTCCTATGTAATAATATATCTTTTGTTTCTGATCAATCGTTTTGTTTCTGACTTATCATCTCCGCACTTCCAACAATTTACTGGTTCTTCACACTCCGTCAGTGAGGTCTGACTTCAACCCTCTGACAGCTTGCAACAGGATCTGGAACACGCTGCCAGAGTTCGTACGAAGCTGCCACTCGTGTGGTATGTTCAAAAATTATGTTAGAGATTTTCTAGCTAGTAAATAACTTTATTTGTTTGTGTTTTTTTTTTGCTTCTTTTTTTATATATTCCGGTTTCCCTTGGAGTTGATGTCTCTGGATTGAGTTGGATATTTAATTGAGTTGGTGAAATCATGTGCTACCCCATACCTAGCTTGTCATTTTTGAGGATCATTAAGGTGGGCGACTCACTTTTGTTTTTGGATTTATTTTATATTTTTTTTTGTGTTGGTATTTTTTTCTCCCCTGTTCTTTCCCGACCATGGAGCCTCGTGGGGGAGATTGTCTTGAAGTAATTTTTTGTTTATGCATTTTATTGTTAAATAAAGAAGTCAGAACTCAGAACTCAACAAAATAAAAAAGTTGGGAATTTATTTTTTAATAAAAAAAAGCCTCCATGTGCAGTTATGCAGATTTTGGCAGTAGCGGATGCCAAATTGAAAAAAAAAACTGAAAAATCCGCAAAAAAGCTAAAAACATATGACAACAAAATAAAAAATCAGGAATTTATTTTTTAATAAAAAAAAAGCCCCCATGTGCAGTTATGCAGTTTTTGGTAGTAGCGGATGCCAAATTGAAAAAAAAACTGAAAAATCCGCAAAAAAAGCTAAAAACATATGGCAACAAAATAAAAAAGTCGGCAATTTAGTTTTAAATAAAAAAAATCCTCCATGTGCTGTGAAGCAGTTTTGGGAAGCAGCAGATGCCAAACTGAAAAAAAAAAAAAACGAAAAATTCACAAAAAAAGCTGAAAACATATGGCAACAAACAGCCTAGGAAGGTAGGTGTAGCTTTTCTTTGAAGGTTTAGTTTTATTTGGGAAAAAAGCGTTGTCAAATAAAACTAATTAATTTAGTTTTGAATATTTATTTTCAAGGTTAGACGGGGTAACACAAACAAAAATATGGTTCTTCTCGAACAAGTTCATAATTTTGAAACAACCAAACATAAAATCTAAAAAAATAACACTTCAATTATGAATGGACCAAAATGGGTCAAGGGGGCAGAAGATATATTTATTTTAATGTCCTTGGTGCTTTGAATACTTTAAGTAATCAGCGCGTAGCGTTAAGAGGAGTTAACTTTAACACATTTATATGGTCTATGCCAATTACAGAATGGAAAGCCCTGCAAGAAACAGAGGGGAAAAAGCTTTTTTCAATTAACTTAAAGACTCAGTCCAGCTCAGACTCTTTCTCAATTGAGTTCTGATACAATTTTCTCTTCCGGAAATAATCAAACGTCAAGAAATAAAGAGAAAAAAGGTACACAAGAGACCAAAAATAAAATTTACCAGAAACAGAAAAGAGATTCGGAAAATCCAATGAAGAAAGTTCCTTACGAAAGGAAATTAGTACGACTCTAGATTCTCGGGAAACCAATGAGGAAAAGGATTTCAAAACAAAGACATCTGAACACTTTTCGTTGGCTGATTTGATAGCTGCCTTTTCTTTGTATTACTAAAATTTCTAGAAGATCAAGGCAAAGACATGGAAAGCTGAGATTCTTTGCTTTGAAGGTAGCAAAAACAATTGAGTAATTTATCCTGAATCTCTCATAATAACTCACTATTTCTGTATATATAAAAACAGGGTGAATTGGCTAGGTAAAAAGTAGATTAAATAAAGCGTTTTCATTTATTAACCAGAAGTACCAAATAGGAAATTTTTAATTGTAAGATGTAAAAGTTTGTGCTTATTCAAAATGTTAGATTGAAAAAAAAAATTACTGTCCATGATTTGTGCAAGAAACATAAAACAAAAGAAAACTATTCACAGGCAGATAAAAGAAAAAATGAATCGACAGACCATTAATTAGAAAAAACAGATGATTTTTATTTTCTTGCACAACAGAAAAAAAACTGCAGGAGGGACGAAATCATAATTTTTTACTGCTTAATATTAATTTAATTAAATAACTCATTAATTTTAAATAATTGGTTAATTAATATTTCAGCTCACGCTTCACCGGCTACTGAATTTACATAGCGAAAACCGTCTTTCCTTGGCAGCAAAAACTCAAAAGGTGTCATGTTGCACAGAATGAATATCACAGGGAACAAGAAAACATGAAATTTATTTCTATTGTTATGACTGTTATTTACTATGATCTTTTTTTACTGTTATTATTATGTTTTTGATTTTAAGAACGGAATTGGAAAATAACTAAATGTTGCAAATCTAGCGGAGTAGAAGATATGGATCACCAGAGTGAAATTGCTACAGTAACAGTAAACAGCGCCAGACATCCAATGTTGCATCAACATACCATCTAATAAAACTTCGTTTTAATCGCCAGCTACTACCTAAACCATATAACGCATAACCGCTTCCAAATTTTTGTACCTTGCGCCTTTTTGGCGTACCTTTTCGGCAATGGAAACAAAAAAACTCCGGCCAATTTACTACCGGTATACTTAATATCTCCTAGGCCTCCCACCTTGGGCGAGTAATCATTGGACCAATGATTACTTGCAAGGGGATACGGTATTTTTTCTTTTTTCTCTCTTACACTCAGCTTTTTATTGTGTTTACCACGGATCATCAATAAATTCAATTTAATATAACGTGTTACTAATTCATACACTACTATATTGCTATAACGCTGCATAATTAGTTCATGCATAACTATATTGTTATGATTATATTGTATAACAGACCATTAGTTTATGATTGATGATGAGTTCTTTGGTGAGCCTCTATTAACCAATGTCCATTCAATTATTCGTAATAAGGTCACTCCATATTATATCAACCGAAAAAAAACAACATTTTGACACCCAACGTTACGGATTTTGCCTGACTTCTTGCAGAGAGTATAGTTTCTGAGTGGGTAGAACTCCTTACATTTAGGGTGATTCTGTGCATTGCATTACAAAAAGAAAGAAAATAAAAAAATTCATACGATAGTAAAAAGCAACATTAAAACTTAAAGCGAACAAAAATTATTCCATATATTAAGGGGGCTGTCCCTTTTAACCCCTCCCTCTTTATGCCAAGTTTAACTTTTTGTTCCCAATTGCTTTAAGAATTACTGCTGAAGAACTGGGTCCATTGAAATGGGATAAAAAGTATTTTCAAAATACATCAAAAATGGAAGAGCTTTAGGCCAAATTTTTAAAAGAAAGTCAGAAAAGAAACATTCGCAATTAACCGTTAACTAGATTGTTTGAACTCATAAATACTTTCAGTAGCAGGCACAGGGGCGGGGCAACCCCGTCATGTGCAGAACAATTTCTGTCCGCTTGGAGTACAAAACGTTGTTTACTTTCATTTAAAGAAAACCTTTTTTGTAACTTAGCCACCAAATTTTTGTTTTGATTTTTTGCAATTTTTACAATTCGGGTTTATTTTTGCAATTATTACTATTCGGTTTTTTTTTGGCAATTCAGAAACAGACCGACTGATATTATTAAAAAATTATGGGAGAAAATTGGCAAATTCTTCTGTTTTTTTTTTTTTTTTTCGGGTTTCTACTTGTGATTTTATTATCAGTTTTGATATTATACCATCCACGCCCCATAAAAATGTCAAAAAAATTTTCTATAATAATCGAAAACATTTTTAAGCACACTGTAGTTTGGAGTTAGTCAAACTGGGTTCGGTTTTTTTTTTTTTTCTTAACTCTAGCAGTCCGTTGTTTTCAGTCGTTTCCGGTTATCAATTCTTATTTTTAGGGAATTTTCTTGCGAAAATACAGGAGTCAGTCAATATTAAGATAATCAAAAATTAGATGGAACTAATCCATTTGGCTTTTGACCGAACTCGTTGTACATCGAAAAAAAAACTAGGGCACTGGTTATTCACCATCGTATTTTCTTCTAAAGGATAAAGGACAGGAAATCATGTGGATCTCCCCTAGACTCAACAGAATCATTAACTATCCTATAATTCTTAGTCAAATACCTTTTTTCACTGCGGAATAAAACGGAATTGTCTGGCTATTTGCCTAAAGTCATAAGAATATCTCAAGAGAATATCCCAAAGGGATTTCGATTATAACTTTCCAAGTTATTAAAAAGTAATGAATTTAACAAGAACATTCTTTGCTTTAATCAATCTAACATTCATTTTTTAAGACCCTTAACAAGGTTTTAACTTCAATAAACGTAAAAAAATTACGATTTCCTTGAAACTTCCTAATTTACTACAGATTTATGCTTAACTTAAGAGGGGGGTTTATTTTTTGCTATATATTATAAAATAGTATATCTCTTTTCCAGATTTATTCCAAAGAGAGATTGAGTTGAATGATCATTATATATTTGAGGCAAAAAATATAGATAAGAATCATAAGCAAAAAAAAATAATATGAAGAAAAAAAGATATCTTTTTGCAGGAAATAAAACCTCTCAAGGATTTGAGCAGCGGGGCTAGTTATAATTCTTAATTGAGAATAAAAAAGTAATAATAAAACGGTCTCATACACTTTTAATAAAAAAAAAAGTTCTAGAAAAATAATTTGCCTTCGTTAATAGAAAACGCAAGGCATGTTTTCTGCCCTTTTAATTCTTTAAGCAAAATTTTGTTTTATCAAATGCAGTTTTTTCTGGGTACTTACCCAGAGTCATAAGAGTCTCTAAACGAAAAACCATAATTCCTTGACTTAATCAGCCTAGCATTCATTTTTTTTTAGACCCTTAATGAGGTTTTGAATTATATTATTGGAATAGAATAACGGTTCCCTTGAAACATACCAATTTACAACAGTCTCATGAACAAGAATCTGTTTTTTTCTGAAATTTTCTGTTTAATATTTTTATCTAGATTTACTCTAAAGAGGCATTGACTTTAATGATCATTAGACAATTTGGACGAAGATGGGCAAGAATCATTAGACAAAGAATTAGAAAATAGATTTTTATAGAGAAGAAAAATTCCTGTGTAGTCAAGAAAGGTTTTAAAAGCAAGAACTAGCTACTATTCGTTAACAAGATCAAAAGCGTAGCAATGAAAAACGATTTCGTTCACTTAAAAAAAATGAAGTTCCAGAAATGAAATTTGTCTAGAATAGATTAAAAGCCGCAGATTGTCTTCTTTTCTCGTTTTATTTTTAAGAAAATGTTTATATCAATTTTGAATTACCAAATTCAATGTTAATACAAAAATAAAGCACCTGAAGGTGCTTCTAAAATAGAAGCTACAAATTTGCTCTAGTAATTTACTCTTTACAATACTAAAAAACGTGGAGTAACAAGAGAAAAAGAGTAGAGAGAAAAAAAAGGAAAAATAACCTACGACTGAAAAAACCTGATAAGGCAGTAATGAGGAGAAATACGGATGCAAGCAGTAATTGCAAGCTTTCTGTGTAGACCTTTTCAGAAGACCTTATATGAAGACTATATATTCAAAAATTATCAACTGCAATAATATCGTTATTAACTTACCCAGAGTTCAGGAATTTGTGGGTCAGATAACCCCTAAATGCAATTAACGCATTCTATGAAGTCGTTAAGAAATGCCCTCTACAGTGAGCTAAACTTCCTTTTCTTGTATATTTTAATATGCCCCTTCTTGTTGTGTCGTTGTGTCGTGTATGTTGTTGTGTTTATGTACATCCTCGTTAAAGAAATGCCCACTACAGTGAGCTAAACTTCCTTCTTTTTATATATATGCCCCTTCTTGTTGTGTCGTTGTGTCGTGTATGTTGTTGTGTTTATGTACACCCTCGTTAAAGAAATGCCCTCTACAGTGAGCTAAACTTCCTTTTCTTGTATATTTTAATATGCCCCTTCTTGTTGTGTCGTTGTGTCGTGTATGTTGTTGTGTTTATGTTCATCCTCGTTAAAGAAATGCCCACTACAGTGAGCTAAACTTCCTTCTTTTTATATATATGCCCCTTCTTGTTGTGTCGTTGTGTCGTGTATGTTGTTGTGTTTATGTACACCCTCGTTAAAGAAATGCCCTCTACAGTGAGCTAAACTTCCTTTTCTTGTATATTTTAATATGCCCCTTCTTGTTGTGTCGTTGTCCCGTGTATGTTGTTGTGTTTATGTACATCCTCGTTAAAGAAATGCCCACTACAGTGAGCTAAACTTCCTTCTTTTTATATATATGCCCCTTCTTGTTGTGTCGTTGTGTCGTGTATGTTGTTGTGTTTATGTACACCCTCGTTAAAGAAATGCCCTCTACAGTGAGCTAAACTTCCTTTTCTTGTATATTTTAATATGCCCCTTCTTGTTGTGTCGTTGTGTCGTGTATGTTGTTGTGTTTATGTACATCCTCGTTAAAGAAATGCCCACTACAGTGAGCTAAACTTCCTTCTTTTTATATATATGCCCCTTCTTGTTGTGTCGTTGTGTCGTGTATGTTGTTGTGTTTATGTACACCCTCGTTAAAGAAATGCCCTCTACAGTGAGCTAAACTTCCTTTTTTTGTGTATTTTAATATGCCCCTTCTTGTTTTGTCGTTGTGTCGTGTATGTTGTTGTGTTTATGTACATCCTCGTTAAAGAAATGCCCTCTACAGTGAGCTAAACTTCCTTTTTTTTGTATATTTTAATATGCCCCTTCGTGTTGTGTTGTCGTGTCCTGTATGCTGTTGTGTTTATGTAGAAGGTTTATTTTTATGTGTTTTTATGGTTTTTATGCATTTTTCTATATTTCTGTGATGGTGCTATCCTTTCTATGTTGTTGTAAAGGGGTTTTAAAATAAAAAATAAATAATATATAATTTGTCCCTGGTTATTAGAAAAGTAGGATATTTTCTCTTTCTCATTTTTTTCTAGGGAATGTGTAATACCAACTTTGTTTTGCCAAATGATACGCTAAGGACTATTATTGAATTTATATTATACATATTAGATGGTGCATCAAATCAACATTATAGATAATGTATCAAATGCTTTAACAGAAAGTATAAACACAGAGTTTACCCAACAGTGCGTCAAGGTTTCATACAGTTTAGTTGGTAGATCTGGGTCCACTCATAAAATCCCTTCTCGGCTTATGGAAACAGTCATGGGAAAACGGCACACTGCTCACATCATCAAGATGATGTAAAATAACAGTAAAACCCCGACAATATGTCGGGTTTCATACACTTTGTTGGGTAGTTCTGGACACGCTAGTAAAATCGTCACTCGGCCTACGGAAACAGCCACGGGAAAACAGTGTACTGCTCACATCATCAACAGTCACATATGAATGACGATTAAATATATGGTCAATAAGAATTATATTAAGCCGCTGATGGACTAATCAAAACATAGTGTAGCGATTACACTATTAACATTTAATACTGATAATGACAAACAAGTAAAATAAATATTAATTGATCAATGTACATAAAATCTGGCATGTATTTACTGTATTTGTTTTCTATTATATCCAGTTTTTTCTGTGAATTTACGGCTAAAGTATACAAACTAGAAATAAAAACATTTTGGAACCATGAGAAGGGATATAAACTATGAAAAAAAAAAACTCGAAGCGTGGTACTATGATAACAAGCTAATAATTACTAAAAATCGATCCTTTTGTTTGCGAGGAGGGAAGATTGAGCTGAGGAGCACAGCTAGCAAAGGGAGCGGAGGGATACAACACGAGCCTACATTTGCAGGGGCTAAGGCAAGAACGTGGATACTAGAGTGAGTAAAAGGGGGCAAAACCTTTGCCAGTTAAGTAATTTGCAAGATTAAAAAGAAAGAGAAATTGGTCAGAGGTTTGTCAGTCGACTTTTAACGTGTAAATAGACAGTCCGACAGATTTGATACAGCGCAACGATTAGTTTCTATAGACATGATGATAAAAAGCTTATTAAAAACAGTCAAATTAAAGCGTTCACGCTACAATTTTGAAATATTTAAGACAATGTCTATTGGGTATTCTGATAGTTCTGGGTACTCATTTGACTGACCATATTTCAAAAAGTAAGCGGCACAAAAAAATATGGTTCAATCCTGCTTTCTAATTCTATAATGAGAGGAAGGTTGAAAAGACTAGGATACGTTTTCCATATTAAGGAAGTCAGATTGCTAAAGATCGTCCTTTACAGCCGTCTATCCATGACCAAACGAAAAGCACGTCTCCGAATGCGATGGGAAGAGGACTTTAAAAAGAAAATAAAGGAAATTGGGTTTTCAAGGAAGGGTGTAAAGAGGGAAGCTTAGAATGGATTAAGATGAAAAGAGGAATAGCGAAAGATGTGTTGTCCTCAGGTGATTCAGTGCTGATGTGAGTTGCTAATAGCAACAGTAGTAGAAAGGCTTCTGTAATAAAGTTTGATGTATACACCATTGAATAATGGTTTACATAATATAAGAAACAGGGAGCAAAATAATCGGTAACAATGTATTTTTTTTTTATTATTAATATCAAAGGTCGCAAAACTATTTTTCCCGGCGAACTAACTAAGTTATCATGAGCTAAAAAAAGATCAAACAATTCTTGGTAAACTCTAGGTTACTATAACTCTTATTATAAGAGTTATTATAAGATTTACTAGGTTACTTGGTAAACTCTTACTATAAGCACGAGCAGCTTGTGCTTATAGTAACCAAAACTCTAAAACAAGAAATTTTCATAGCGACAGATTTACCAAAAGAATATCCTTTTAAGGCTGATTCCAGATAGTGTGAAATACGCAAAGGAAGAAAACACCCTCAATAAAGGTAATATTCTTGATGAGAAATACACCATTAAATTCACTATGACAGAGAACCCTCGTGCTGAGACTCAAAACTGGAGTCTCATGGGCACATGGTCATGGGCACACATTAATTAGTTTTTTTGTTGCTGTTTTTTTCACAGATGATCGTACCAAACTGATGCTCCTACAGTAGTGGGAGAGGTTTCATTCGAACGAAAATTGACAGTTCTAGAGCTCTTTTGTAGTAACAAAAGAAATCGTGCCAGGGTACTGAGTGGCGTTTAATACTATTCTATGGCACAAATAAACAATTTTTCCCGGGTACCTGAGTAATAAAAAGGTGCATTTTTAAGCACAAATCGACTAAATTTGACTGAATATTCAGGTAAACATAGATGGCACGAGACAAAGAGGTGAGCATAATTTTCCTGCTAATCTCCAACCATTCTTAGAAAAAAAAAGGACTAAACCTATAGTATGGGTACTGAGGGGTGAGAGTTCCCATCTTGTTATAGAATTCTAATTATAGAAATATTGAAAGCCTCTATTCTAAGATCAGAATATCTCCAATACTAAATACTGGCGCTCCAAAATGCTGAGAAATATGTATTAAATTTTTTCCAGAGAAACTGTCTAAGGATGGGTTTTGGTGCTCATTTGGCAACAAGACCGTATATCAAACAATAAGTTATTATTTGATAGGCAACGTTTTACGGATGAAGTATAACAGATTGTCAAAGATCAACCTGGACATCAGTCTGAGGCCAAATGAAAAGGAAGTCGCCCTCAAATAGATTGTAAAGAAGTCAACAGAAAAGATTTAAAATAAACTGGAACCTTAACGGAGGAATTGAAGAGTGAGACAATGAATGGCTTGGGATGGAGGAAGTGCTTACGCAGCTGTGTTGGCCTTGTATGGCCTAGTGCTGCAATAAGTTACTAGCATTAGTAATAGTAACAACACTAGGGCAAAAATCTTGTCTTGATTCATATAAATCTATAAGAAAAAGATGCATTACTAATGGTCCTTTAGTTTCTCACAGATTCCTAAAGAATTCTTTATAGATTAAGATTAAGCATCTAAATTTTAAGTTAAGGATTCATTGGGATACTTTAGGGTTTCCTAAAATATTTGATAAATTCCAAACAACTCGCTTAGTTTTTGTACTTTTGTGGGAAGTATGCAGCTCCTCCCAGAAGCAAAACCCTTCGTACGTGCCTGACAGGGAGCACAAACTTGAATTGAAGGTGGATCAGAAGTTCTTAATTAAATTTAAAAAGTATATACCTTAAAGGTTTAATTGGAAAACGTCTATGCACATTTATAGCAAGCCAATACTGGACTGTGGTGTTCCAAACTCTCATTGAGGCGCGAACAGTATTCGTCACCTCTCCAAGCCACGCATCCACATTCTGAATCGTCTTGAAACACAAATCTTTTTCTTCACTTATTGCATCCTCTTTATCCCTAAAAATAAATAATACGGTCAATACAACAAAGAATGAACTAAAATAAACAAAATAATAGAATAGCATAAATAAGTAATATAATTTATTAGATTACTAGCCGCAGAGCCTGTTTGATCACTAGCAGTAAAAGGAAACACTGCTGCCTATATGTTTCAAGAGGACCGGAGAAAAAACTTTTTATTTATTTCCTCAAATAAAAAATTTGACGTCATCTGACTCGGGGGGGGGGCATATACTATGGAGTCACATAATAGCTATAGTATTTACAGCCGTTAATTTTGGTTCAGAAACAAAGGTGCTTCGAAAGGCAAATGAAGATTTGTTAAATATTTTTCAAAGAAATTGTCTAAGGGTAGTTTTATGGTACCTGTTTGACTGATCGTATGTCAAACGGGAAGCTAGAGGAGATGGCAGTTCCCTTTGATTGTTGTTTTTCTCCCATTAAACTTCACCGCCCTTAGAATTTCACCGCCAATGTAATAAGAAATAGTCACTTGGCCCCAGCTTATTTTAACCCTATTATCATGCGATCTTGAGACTAAATGGGCATTCTAAATGGTCTTAAATGCCGCTTCGGGGTTGACTTTACCATAGCATATTTCATATACTTTACTGATATACGTCATTCTAAGTTATACTCCTACTATACTAGGGGGGGGGAGCAGTTATCTTCGATTATTGTTTTTCTCCCCTTAAACTTCAAGTACAAATTTTTTCTAGGACTAGAGTTCAGCTCGTATCATGATTTGAAACCGCCTTAAGTGAACACAAACTTATTTGGAAGACGCAAAAAATGAGGTGCTTCTCAGTTTCTGAACGTTGAAATAACTTTGCGGGTGAGAATAATAACAAATTGCCTGATAAATGCTTCAATAAAGTAAATTTGGTTTCAATGATAAAATACTATTTTCTATCTTTCGATGCTCTTCCTTCTTCTTTTGCAACGTAGCGAGGTATGCGCACCACCATGAAGCTCCTTTCACCTTCCCGTTTTGTTTTCTTTTACTTTGCAAGGGTCAATATTGCGGGTTTGAAAAGACACTCTTCATTACAGTGAACTAAACTGAACTAGACCAATATATATATATATATATATATATATATATATATATATATATATATATATATATATATATATATATATATATATATATATATATATATATATATTTATATATATGTTGTTTCTAGCGATCTTGATTATAAACTAGAAGTACATACTAAAACTAATTCATCTGAAAGTTGACATAGAGCCTGCCCACCCATTTCTCTTTCAGGAGCACAAATTCATAGAAATATAGAGTGGAGGATTGTTTCAATTTAATTAAGATACAAAAATACACTTTTCAAAATGTGAGGGGGGGACAATTTGGTTTTATTAATTAAATGAAAATGCTGTTTTTCAAAATCTAGGGGGCAATAAAATTTGGAGGGTAGGTAGTAAAACTGAGAGGGCAATGAATCCCCTCACCCAATCTTTAACACCATCTCAGGCCCTTCATGACCCTTTTAAACCTGCATAAAATAATTCGATCTTCAACACTTTCTTTGCTCATTAAAGATAAAATCCTCCCCTTTAACTATCTCCGTTTCTTTCAGCCTACCATGAATTCCTCTCTAATGCCTATTTTCCACTCATAAAAAGGATCATGTCAAACTTTACATCTCGAAAGCTTTCACTTCAGCGAGTTTGACAATAAACCAACTCTTTCCATTCCTGAGGCGAAGAGTTGGGTAAAAATGAGAAAGTGCGTAAAATTACTTGAAAGTTAATATACAAGATTGCCTTTCACATCTAAGTTGAGGGGTTAACAGAAAGAGATTAGACAAACATTAAACAAAGAAAAAGAGACAAAGAAAAAAGAAACAAAGAAACAAAAAAAGACAAGCGAAAGGAGCTCAGGTATCATATGGGACCAAGTTCCTTTCGTTCTCTTGTTTCTTAGAATAGAGTTCATGTGTTTTTCTAATTTTTCATGTAATTTCCAAGTTCAAGTTCAATTTATTTCCATAAAATAACAAAACAAAAACCACCATTTGGCCCGTTGGCCCGATAGCCCGTTATTTGGAAAATGACATAGAATAAATAAATAATGTTAAAACTTTGTATAACCATGCTAAACAACGTCAAAATACAAATCTACAAGTTAATGAAATCAACTCACCGACAGTCCCCACAAAACGACGACCCTCATATCACCCGACAATAAAAAAAAATTTAAAATTCTCTACACCATCGAGGATCCAACGCCAACAAAACAACAGTATTAGTATTTTTTAAGTTGTCTAATGTAGTTTTTCCGTTAGCCAAGGCTTCTGGATTTGAAACAGAAATATTCGAATAATTATTTGTCTTTAAATGCAAAATAAATAATTTTTTCTGAGATTACTTTCTTGATCAAAGTTTATACCAGTGATCATATTTTTATTTTAAGTATACATTAGGCAATAAATAACCGAGATAGAAAAAAAAACTCAATGAAACATAAAAAACTACGGCCAGTAAGAGAAAAAAAAAACTAAAACGACGCGGATATTTTGCCTGTATGTAAACGAGGTTACTTCAGCACAAAAGAAACAAAGATAAAAAAAAAACTCAAATAAACTAAAAACAAAAAAATACCACCGATATTAATAAAATATAATTATCACAACTGATCCACATAGGTCACAGAGGCGATTGGAGTTACTTCGATGAGAACACCAAAGCAACTGAGTAAACAAGTATAAAAATGGAAATGAAGTTGATTATTTTGCCTCGAAATAATCCTATTGTTAGCTATTATTGAAGCAATTCTTTTTGGTCTGGTAGGTAATCTCGTCCCCTGGTGATTTTGTAAAATCTTAATTCCCTTCTTAACTATAGGTTCATTTTCCAAAAGAATATAATTTAATTGCGTCAATATTTAAATTTCCCGTATCCCTGTTTATTAAAAGATTGGCAAACATATGTCTTTTTATTTGACAATTGTATTTTACTGATATTGGTGGTGATTTTATTTGTTTTTAGTTTATTTTAGTTTTTAATCTTTTCTCTCTACTGGCCGCAGTCTCATTTGTTGTTTTCCATTAAGTTTTTTCTCTTTTTGCTTTTTTTTGTCATGGCTGGCCAGTTCGGCTTAAGATCTTTCATACAATAGACAATACAGCGAAATTCTGGTTTAGAATTCTACTCGAATTTTTGTAAAGAACTTAAGAATCAAAACTCGGTCCAGAAAATCAACCCGAGCTGTCCACAAAAACCCATTCAGCATATCACGGAAAATACTGCAACGAGGCTTAAGGAATCATCGAAATTGCCTCGGGTAGTTTACTTGAAGTTCGATAATAGGATATATTGGAGTTATATTTCGTATATTCCCAGAGAATATACGAAAATCTTATTAGCATCTTATTAGCTTCTTTTCATTCGCGTTCGTCTTTTCCCCATTTTCACAATTAAATTAATATTCAAATTTTATTATTTTAATGTTAATTTCAAATAACGTATGAAACCAAAAAAGGAAAAGATAGTTGAGAAAACGTGGATTTTGTCAGTCAGTAGCAAAATATCAAGACAAAAAACAAGCAAATATTTCGACAAGGACCTCCGCCAAATCGTCCTCAGTGCTAAAAAAAAAAAAAAAAAAAAAAAAAAAAAAAAAAAAAAAAAAAAAAAAAAAAAAAAAAAAAAAAAAAAAAAAAAAAAAATCTAACCTTTCGAAGTGAATTAAACAAGAGGAGAAACATACAAAATAAAAGAAAAACATGTCGCTTCATTTTATTTGAAGAATAGAAAGGTATCTAGAGATTACGTTCACTAAAACAAATCCTAGCATTAAGTAAACGTAGTGTTTGATTGAAGTGTTTTCTGATGGTCGCTAATATAGGTTAATTATATCTGTGTTTTTCTTCTGGTGTAAATACCCGTATTTCCCAGTATTAATTGCTAGTATTAGGTAAATGTAGTATTTTATTTCAGTGTTTTCTGATGATCGCTGATGTAAGTTTATGATATCTGTGCCTTTTTTGTGTTCATGGCCGTATTTTTGGCTTTAAAATACACTTTATCTAACTTTTTTATTCGAAAATGGAAAAATTATGAAATTATGTGCAGAGAACAAGAATGGAGAGTGATTGTGATTTGCGACGCACTTTGAAGGATCTGTAAGCAATCTATGTTTACAGTGGAGAACACGTGATTAATTCTGTTATTCACCTAGATGTTCATAGCATTTCAGTTAACAAGCTGACGGACAAGCATTTGCTGTTATCTTTTGCAAATTACGCCGGGGGGTGTTCGGTGGAAGTTGGATAAGGGATGCTGAAACACACTACGAAAGATTCAGAACATATTTGAACTAAGTTTAATTCATTAAAATTCAGATTTCGAATTAAATACACAAGTAAAGTGAAATCGTAAAGCAAATTAAAATTTAAACCGAAAAAGTAAAAATAAAAATATATTATTCCTTTTCGTCAGTAAATGAATTTTTAAGCACCATCCTAAAGTAAAGCCATAATATTAAAATAAAAAATTAAAATAATAAATAAAGTTGACTCACACTATTATTTCATTTGAGTTTTTTAATCAGCATTTGATTTTGCTGGGTGACACAAGATGGCATTTTCAGCCAATTTTTTTCTCAAAAACAAATTCGAGTTTCCTCTTTTATTACTTTCAAATACTCAACGGATTAGTAACATTCATTTTTGTGGTCCCATGATGGCCATTTCATGCCATGAAGCCCATGTAAAACGGCCTTCTTAGCTTTTTGTGCTTGGGACAAATTCGAGTTTCTTCTATTGTCAATTTCAAATACTCCATGGATTACTGATGTTCATATATAGCTGCCCCAAGATGGCTTTTTTATGCCATTAAGGCTGCATAAGATAGACTTTTTTTTATAGATAATTTGAGCTTACATTCTTATCAGTTTCAAACATTCATTGGAAAATTGCTCCTCATTTATTGTTAGCCAAAGATGACTTTTTCAGGTCATCAAGGCCACACGAGATAACGTTTTAGATTTTTATTTCTTAAAAACAAATTTTATTTTCCTCTCTAATCAGATCTAAATGCTAAATGATTAGTGGAGCTGAAGTATTTTTGGCCCAAGATGGTGTTTTTAGGTCATCAAGCCAACAAAAGATGGCTTTTTTGGTTTTTTTTCTTGGAGATATAATCAAGTTTCTTCTCTTCTCACTTTCAAATATTCAACAGATTAGTGGTGCTTATTTATTGTCGGCCCAAGATGGCCTTTTTGTGCCGTCAAGGCCACACAAGAGAGCTTTTTGGAGAAGCAAAACGAGCATTAAAATACTCATTGGATTAATACGACAATTTCTTGGTAATAAAAAAAAGAACATTTGACACTATGACATAGGGATTGCAACATAAGTTTTTCATCAGAAAGACTTATGTTCCACTCACTAAAATAAATCTAAAGGTAGGCAGTAGCAATCTCTAGGGAGAGACTATCACATTACAATTCGAAATTGAAAGATAGCTCAGAAACAGATACAGAGTTGCGACTTATCGCAGATATGAGATAAATCCCCTTTTTCTTATTCCTACTTTAAACGAATAGAAAAATCTATCTTTCAGATAAAGAGGGGGGGCTCTGACATTGCTTTTAGCTTTTAATATTACATATGATTTGTCATGCGGTAATATCATCCTTGAAAATCTCTCTGTAGAAGGTCAAGAGGGGGAGAGGTTTGCTCGAGATGAGGGGGCGAAATTGGAGCGTTCTGACAGTTGGATCATAGTTATTTAAGATCGATTCAAATGGTTTGATAGTGTGATCATAGATGTCAAGTTCGATCCTAAATTGAATTTGACTAAAATTGATTTTAGTCAACTCCTGCCGTTCATAAAATTGAACAGTTTTTTTTTTTTTGATTTCATGATTTTAGTCTTCTATTGCCGTCTATAAACTTTAACTATCTTTACGATTTCCTGACTTAGTCCTCTGTTGCCGTCCATAAAATTTAACAGTTTTTACGATTTGATGATTTTAATCGTCTGTTGCCGTCCACAAAATTTAACAATTATAGCGACTTCATGATTTTTGCCCTCGGTTACTGTCCAAAAAAATTAACAGTTTTTACGATTTCATGATTTTTGTCCTCGGTTACCGTCCAAAATATTTAACAGTTTTTACAATTTCATGATTTTAATCCTCTGTTGCCATCCACAAAATTCAACAGTTTTTATAATTTCACGATTCTCTGTTGCTGTCCACAAAATATACCGGTTTTTACGATCTCAGGATTATAGTCCTCTGTTGTCGTCCACAGAATTTAATAGTTTTTACGATTTCATGATTCTAGTCCTCTATTGCCGTCCACAAAATTTAACTATTTTTACGATTTCCTGACTTTAGTCCTCTGTTGCCGTCCATATAATTTAACAGTTTTTTCGATTTGATGATTTTAATCGTCTTTTGCCGTCCACAAAATTTAACAGAAATTATGACTTCATGATTTTTGTCCTCGGTTACTGTCCAAAAAATTTAACAGTTTTTACAATTTCCTGACTTTAGTCCTCTGTTACCGTCCATAAAATTTAACAGTTTTTACTATTTGATGATTTTAATCGTCTTTTGCCGTCCACAAACTTTAACAGTTATTACGACTTCATGATTTTTGTCCTCGGTTACTGTCCAATGACAGTTCTTACGATTTAATGAGTTTAGTCATCTGTTGCCGTCCACAAACTTTAATCATTTTTACGATTTCCCGACTTTAGTCCTCTGTTGCCGTCCATAAAATTTAACAGTTTTTACGATTTGATGATTTTAGTCGTCTGTTGCCGTCCACAAAATTTAACAATTATTACGATTTCATGATTTTGTCCTCGGTTACCGTCCAAAAAATTTAACAGTTTTTACGATTTCATGATTTTAGTCCTCTATTGCGGTCCACAAAGTTTAACTATTTTTACGATTTCCTGACTTTAGTCCTCTGTTGCCGTCCATAAAATTTAACAGTTTTTTTTTTTTTTTTGATTTCATGATTTTAGTCTTCTATTGCCGTCTACAAACTTTAACTATCTTTACGATTTCCTGACTTTAGTCCTCTGTTGCCGTCCATAAAATTCAACAGTTTTTACGATTTGATGATCTTAATCGTCTGTTGCTGTCCACAAAATTTAACAATTATAGCGACTTCATGATTTTTGCCCTCGGTTGCTGTCCAAAAAAATTAACAGTTTTTACGATTTCATGATTTTTGTCCTCGGTTACCGTCCAAAATATTTAACAGTTTTTACAATTTCATGATCTTAATCCTCTGTTCCCATCCACAAAATTCAACAGTTTTTATAATTTCGCGATTCTCTGTTGCTATCCACAAAATATACCGGTTTTTACGGTCTCAGGATTATAGTCCTCTGTTTTCGTCCACAGAATTTAATAGTTTTTACGATTTCATGATTTTAGTCCTCTATTGCCGTCCAAAAAATTAACTATTTTTACGATTTCCTGACTTTAGTCCTCTGTTGCCGTCCATATAATTTAACAGTTTTTACGATTTGACGATTTTAATCGTCTTTTGCCGTCCACAAAATTTAACAGAAATTAAGACTTCATGATTTTTGTCCTCGGTTACTGCCCAAAAAATTTAACAGTTATTACGACTTCATGATTTTTGTCCTCGGTTACTGTCCAAAAATTTGACAGCTTTTACGATTTAATGAGTTTAGTCATCTGTTGCCGTCCACAAACTTTAATCATTTTTACGATTTCCTGACTTTAGTCCTCTGTTGCCGTCCATAAAATTTAACAGTTTTTACGATTTGATGATTTTAGTCGTCTGTTGCCGTCCACAAAATTTAACAATTATTACGATTTCATGATTTTGTCCTCGGTTACCGTCCAAAAATTTTTAACAGTTTTTACGATTTCATGATTTTAGTCCTCTATTGCCGTCCACAAAGTTTAACTATTTTTAGGATTTCCTGACTTTAGTCCTCTGTTGCCGTCCATAAAGTTTAACAGTTTTTACGATTTAATGAGTTTAGTCATCTGTTGCTGTCCACAGAGTTTAACAGTTTTTATGATTTCATGATTTTAGTCTTCTATTGCCATCCACAAACTTTAACTATTTTTTACGATTTCCTGACTTTAGTCCTCTGTTGCCGTCCATAAAATTTAACAGTTTTTACGATTTGATGATTTTAGTCGTCTGTTGCCGTCCACAAAATTTAACAATTATTACGATCTCATGATTTTTGTCCTCGGTTACCGTCCAAAAAATTTAACAGTTTTTACGATTTCATGATTTTAATCCTCTGTTCCCGTCCACAAAATTCAACGGTTTTTATAATTTCACAATTCTCTGTTGCCGTCCACAAAATTTAATGGTTTTTACGATTTCATGATTCTAGTCCTCTGTTGCCGTCCACAGAACTTAACAGTTTTTATGATTTCATGACTATAGTCCTCTGTTGCCGTCCACAAAATGTAAAGGTTTTAAGATTACTCCATAATCCGCACGACTGTATTTAATTATTGGACTTAATTTCAAAATTTACTTAAAGGTTAGAATGAGAGCTAAAAACAGGACAACGGCCCCAAAAGTTTTGGCTCTATTATGAAGAAACATTTTGCGTGGCCCATTATAATATATAAATTCTACGGGTTTTCAATGATTTCAGTTCTTTGCTCAAGGCAAAAGTTTCAAAATCTCTAAGAAAGATTCATGAGTTCGTGAGCTTTTCAAATTGACATAGATTCACGACTGTGATGGACGATTTGAGTTATTGTTTTTACTTTTAGAACGGCCAAGATTTGTTCCAAGGGCTAATGGGGAACTTAATTTCGACTAACAGCCTGAGTGGTCTCAACTCTACAAGAAAAATCTTGCGTGACTTTTGAGTGGATCTGTATAGGAAAAATAATAAATATATCCTACAGATTTTCCATGATTTCCAAATTTGTGGGTCCAGCACCGTATTTGGGTTGAGACTGTTGAGGATAGGCACCAAGACCGGCTGATATACAAGCTGCTTCAGACATGATGAATGCAGAATAGAGACGCATACGAAAGGTGGAAAATAATGGGAACAAATACCAGATACGAAACAGGACACTCCTTTCGGTGAAAAATTCTTCCTTTGAAACGTACTGAAAAGGAAATACAAGAAACGTTACTTAAATTCTTGAACTATTAAACACGGTTCGAATAGAAATTTAGAAAAAAGAATCTAGTAGACATGGCTACTGGCCATAAGAAGAGATTGCATTATTTTTAAAAGTTTTCTGCGACTTCTTTTTTTGGATTCGAAATTTTTTTAAAAACTGACTTGCTCTTAACTTAAGAAAATAAAAAATAAAAGTAATAGTTTTTATTTTAGAATTAAAAAACGTTTGGCTGAATCTTAACCTGATTCAGCTGATTCGTTTTGTCTTTTTTTCCAGTAACAGGACTGATGCCTGAAAATGTTGTTGAATCTACATTCTATTATTACTGTTTCAAAACACAAAATTCTATTTTATTTGTTTTTTTTTCTTTAGCCATTTCTTTTTTTGTTCTCTCGATCAAACATTAAGTAATTAAATCGATGAATGACTATAAGCCTTTAACAATCTAATTTCGTAAGCAACTTGTATGTCTTTTTCTGCACCCAAACTTTGATATAAATTGATCATAGACGAATAGATCCGAATACATAAACCTTTTATTAGCATATGATCTGCCTAGGATTCCAGATATATATATATATATATATATATATATATATATATATATATATATATATATATATATATATATATATATATATATATATATATATATATATATATATATATATATATATATATATGTATTCGAGCCATCCAGAACAGACTTCCTTCCAAAGTCCTTTCGAGTAACTACAATAGCCTTAAAATAAATAAATCACTAATACCTTTTCTAACCATCAGGCAAAAAAAAGATCTTCCTTCAATCTGACCTATTCAAATAATGTCCCATGTATGCGCACACAAATAAAAAGCAAATTATTGAGTAAAAAAAAAGGTGAGAAACAAAACAGGCAAAGCATTTCGTTTACAGACTTCGAGCTCGACTATTTTTTTCCTTTTTTACCAAAAGCAGATTACTTGTGTGTACTGTAATACAGAAGCTTTGGATTAAGCTGAATTTGTACACTGTTGTCATTTTGAGAGGAAACATTTCAAAAGATAAAAAAAAATACCAAAAAGATCATTAAAAAAGATCATTTTTTCGTAAGGATAAAATCCAGAAATAAAACTTCAACGAAGTTTAAGAAAGAATACTTTGAAGAATTACTGTCTCATAAAATAACCGTCATTCTTAAATAAAATTTCATCACAAACTCTATAAATATAAAACATTATAATAGTTAATAATAATAATAATAGACTAAAGAGAATAAACAAATCAATCAAGTCAACAGATCTTCAGCCTAGAGCGTAATAAAAACCAGAAAACTTACACGTTACATTTTCCTACAGAAATTCTCCGTAACTCTTGCGTTCTTGCGTCAAGTAAAGAAAAACAATACAGAAAAAACAAAACAGGAACACCATATAAAAGAATAAACACCTTTACCTAACCTACAGCGC
This sequence comes from Artemia franciscana, assembly GCF_032884065.1. Classification (NCBI taxonomy): domain Eukaryota; kingdom Metazoa; phylum Arthropoda; class Branchiopoda; order Anostraca; family Artemiidae; genus Artemia; species Artemia franciscana. Next base: position 15,278,417 of record NC_088863.1, read on the forward strand.
CAATACAATTTTTTAAATAAATGGAATGATTAAATTTTAAATGCATATTTCAAATATCCTGGATTCTAACGAGCTGATATTCACTTCGGTAACTTCTTTGTTGACCGATAAAAAAGCTTTCAGATTGGTAATTATCTGGATCACTCCGTTTCAGATGAGGGCTCAAACAATTGTCTCTGTGACAAACACAACAGTATTGAAAATAGTTAAAAGCTTCCTACTTGAGTACTGGTAAAAATTTACAACTGTTTATTTTATTTTGACAGTTTTTTAGTGAACGTTTAGTTTTTTAGAAAATGTTTAGTTCTTTAGAGAACTTTTTTATTCTTCTTTTTAATTTTCAAGGAAAACCAAAGGACATCACTTCCAATTAGGGACAGTACGAAATCATGCAGCAACGTCCCTTTTAGTCTTTTTTCATCTTTTTCCAAAATTATCAACGGACAAGAAATATATGCATAAATAAAAAACAAAAAAAGTTGAACGGCATTAACGTACAATTTTCCCTTAAATAAAGAGAATTTCTAAGACATTATTGAGCTAAATATTTTCCCCCTGAATAAAGAACAGTTCAGGCTGTCGCTTACCTGCGACTTGAGCAGCCTACCACCTAAACCTGCAGAATAAATAATACGCAGACAAGGAACAACCCTTTCCTGCAAAGAAGTCCGAACAAGTAAAGTAACACTGATAAAACAAAATAAATAAATTTCGACTGAGTGAATTGTACGCCAACGTCATGATACGTGTAAACAATAAAAAGCTTCTAAAAAAAAAACTTGGCTGACATAAAAAAAAATACCATAGATGTAAGCGTGAAAAAAGAAATTGTAAAGTAGCACTAGCAAAACACAAATAGATACATTCAAACATCATATACTCAGCCTTTTACTCAAAATTATTTAGATATGCAAAAGTTTGCAGTAGTTATACGAATTTTAAAGACAGATGACAAATTTAAGTCACAAACCGATCTCGAAAGGTTTTTCCGTGAATAGGAAAAATTTAGCTTTCAATATAACAAACTTTTAAATAAACATACAAAAAGTTATCTAGTCCTTTTAAAGGAAAGTTGACTGTTGAAATATAATGGTTCCCAGATTAAGGTAAACAGGAAGGGTGTGCGAAAGCACAGTATGGTTGGCCTCCAGCTCCCCATTGCACATCCTGGCTAAAGGCCAAGAAACGGAGATCAGCACCGCCGGTAGGGACTCTGAAGTCCAATGCCGCATTCTCTTTTGTTCTTTTTTTAGAGAGTGATAAAGCTGTTTGTCTTCTAACCCACCACTGGGTTTTTCAAACGCAAAACTGTTCTAAGAATGTTTTTCGTCTCATTGTGTTGTTGGTTTCTAACACGAATAGATCTAATCTCGTTCTGTATGTATTTTTTGATGATTTTATTAATATATGATTTTATAAAGATCTTATGATAGGCGCGCGGCTGAGCCTGGGTCAAGAATTTAAAGCGCCGAAACCACCGAGGAGCTTCAGACAAGGATAGGATAGAGGGAAAGTAGTCACTTGTTATCTCGTTACCCAATAGAGAGAAGCGGTATATACACAGATTAGGAAGAAAAAAAACAAGAACAGACTATACTTACAGAGAGCGGGAAGAAGTATGATAATATAAGGAATAGGATAAGGAACAGAGGGACAATGCTAACTCGATGAACGGCAGATTTCAATGTTGGAATGTTAGCATATTTCTTTCTTTCTATGGCATCTTCCCAAACTCGAAATTTGTAATATGGACCTAAAATTTGGAAAAATAAAAAATAAGTCTTTTCTTTTATGTGGGATTACTCACATTTCCACACAAAGTGAGAAGAGAAAACTTGTAAAGAGAAAATATGAAGAACAGAATAAGAATCATATTATTGTTCACATATTCAACAGAGTTGAAACACTAGTGTTGGACTTTAGTTAGTCCAACACAATTTAATTAGTTGGACATAATTAGTAAGAATGTTATGATATTTATTCATTACTTTATTTATACGTTTAACGACTGGAAGTTGGGAATTGCTCGTGAGTGAAACCGTCTATTGTGCCACTTGCGCTATGGCCCCAGCAACTGTACACTCTCTAATCTACTATTAAAACTACTAATACTGACAACTCGTCAGTTAACCAAGGTATCTGAGGCGGGTAAAACTGCAAACACTCCTCCTCCACCCAATATATTCATATCTTCACTCCCACACATGAAGTTCCACCTTCCTGTGAATGGTTTCTTATGACCTCTTTCCGCCACATTAAAGGCCGTCCTATTTTTCGTTTGGCTATACGTGGATGGTCAAAACACGTTATTTTTACAACCTCATTCACTACCATTATACTTAATCCGTAAAATATGACCCAACATTCTAAACGGCACCTGATGTGAACGAAGCTGCACACACTTCTCCTCCATCCCGACATATTTATAGCTTCACTCCCTCCCATGAAGTTCCAACTGTCTTTGAATGTCTTTTTATGACCTCTTTCAGCCACATTTGAAGCCTAGATTTTCGTTTGGGTTCAAGAGGACAGCCAAAACATACCATTTTTCGCAATCTCATTCGCAACCATCATATTTCATGCTTAAAATATGACCTAACACTCTAAAATTTTCTTTCATTATAAACCAAGAAACTGGAATCAAAGTATACTTACCGTGCAACTTAATGTTGACTAAATGATCAGTCAAACGAGTACCAATATGGTAATACGTTACTATGATTACACTTTAGATTACTATGGACACAAGGACAACGTTTTTTGAAGTAGTAAGGAGTGTGAAAATGAATCTAATTATTTGAATTGAGCTTAAACAACCATAGATATACTAAAACTTTTTAATGAAAAAGAATCCCATATGTAGTGGTACAGTTTCTTGTAGTACGTGGCGCAGAATTTAAAAGAAATAGGCTAATCGTGGCTGGAAAATCAGGAAAAAAAAGCAGAAAACATACGGCATAGCACAGCTTAAGGAGGTGAAGCTCTCTTTTGTAGGAATAGTTGTTTTCAGGAATCAGCATATTGTTAACGTTCGGATTTTCACTAAAGAGACGCTTCGTCAAATTACATTTAAATACTTATCAAGGTTCAACATGGCAACACTGACGAAAATAAGGTAAAAACACCTAAAGAAAAAAATTTTTTTTTTAGTACTTTAAAGCAATCTCTGCGTGAATTTTTCTTGTTTCAGAATAAACCTTGCATAACTGTAGACCCTAGGGAAGAAAAGAACAACAGAAACACCTACATAGCGGATAACTTACGTTTTGATCATTCTTTAATTCAGATTATCTCAGGTTAAAATATAATTTTACCTAAAATTGGCAACCAGTAATATAAAGTCTTAGGCGCTACTCAAATAAAGTTAATATTTATGGTATGGTTCTAGTCACACCTATGAAACTGAATATTATGTCTTGTTATGACCAAAAGTTACTATGACTGACCGTGTTATTTTTTGGCGTTCTCTGAAACGGATGTAAAATGACCACATCTGGTTCCGTATTAATCCCGGCTAATTTTAAATTCCCCTATACCCACTATTATCACTGGCAAAGTGACTTTTGTTATCGATTCAAGAGCTTAAATTTCCTTTAACAAACAATGAATAGTCTTTTCATTGTGCATCGTAGAGTAAAAATTCCCTTTAGACGCTGATGACATCTAGGGATAACTACCTACAGATAAATTTAGTACAGCAAGCAAATTAGTCAGAACTAGTCACCTTATCTTGTTGCTATAGTCAGTAACTGCTAAATACTTAAAATAAAATTGTTTATTTTGTAGAATATAGAGATAGGAAATGTCTTTTTTTTTAACAAAATCGCTTTCTTTTGGATTTCCGCGTAAAATCAGCTTGGTCAGATAAACTGGTTCTAAAGTTGGCTTAACTGGTTATGGCAGTGGGCACAAGGAGGACAAATAATAATTAATGCGTATGACAATGGCATAGACGAATCTTATTTTGGATACCTGTTGGAATTTAAATTCCTATGTTTTAGCAACAACTTTTCCCTATCATGCTTTCACTCTATTTTACAAGCCGTAACTAGTTCTTCTTAAAATTCTATTTTTAATAATGTTTATTTAACATTTTAATATCTTAGTATAATTAAAATTCTTAACTATTCTATCACTGCAAAAAGAGAATTAATAAATGGTGAACTTTCTGTTCTGTTTTTTAATTCTCTCGTGGGCAGTTTGGTTACTGCATTGTTGATTTTTTTTTTTTTTCATTTCTAGCAGAATAAAACTTACAAGTACATTTTTGTATACTACTCGCAAAGAAATAAAGTTGTCAAGTAATTATTTTTCAGCATTTAAGATTAAACAAGAATGTTTTTAAAGATTTAAAAGTCAACCAATAAGCTAAATTATTGGTTCAGGGCGGAAGACCAAGAATAGTTCAGATTGCAAAAACGAATGCTGAATTTTTCAACGAGATAAGAACTTAAAGTCCAAGGAGAGGGGGCAAGACTTTCCATTACTTTGGAAAGACAAAAAAAAAACTAATCATTATTTTGATTTAGCAGAATTTTAAAGAACTATCTAAAACAGGGCTTCAGGTAATTAAGGCGATGGTTCAATAGAGTTAAAAAGTATTAAAAGAAGACAGCAAAAGAAGTTTAAAAGAAGTTTAGGTTTAAAAGAAGACTATTAACTTCTTCATGACAAAAGACATAAAAATACCAAGTCGATGTTCCGTGTTCACTAATAAGAGTTGCCGTGTTTGCTTTACTGAAGTGCTCGATGGATAGACCGAGGTCAGTTTTATGATCAACTGGCTGTACCCTGCTAAATCCAAGAGGGATTTCTCAGGGTGGAGCGTCAATTATTGATATTCGCAGGAGGGTTAGTGTGGCGGCATCTTCCAAGATGACCCAAGTCACGACATCTTGGAAGCAACATCTTCATTTTGAACAGTATCGCAATTTTAAAAATCACTTCAGCAGGATAAATAAATTTTGTGACGATAAAAACATGATTCATTCTATTGATCCAGAGAGCCATTTTGAAACGAATTTACAAAATAAAATACGTTGTTGATGACTTTACCTAGATCAGTCTTTACCTAGAATTTTTTTATTCGTCATTAAACAGTATTGCAATTTCAAAAATCTCTTCAGCAAGATAAATAAATTCTGTGAGGATAAAAACACAATTCATTCTATTAATCCAGAGAGCCATTTTGAAACGAATTTACGAAATAAAATAAAATATGTTGTTCGTGAAAGACGTCAACACCATATCTAAATAAGACTACAAACGAAAAAATGTTCATCTATAAAAGATGTCAGGAGAGTCATTTTTAAATGAATTCTATAAATGAAAAAAAAAATGTCAACGAAAGATGTCAGCGCCATTTCTAAGACTAGAAAAAAAGGTCAAGAAGCTTTTCAATAATCGTTTCAAGATGATCGTAATGACCAAGTACAGAAGACAATCATAAAGAATGCTCCTCGTTGGAAGACAAAAGGCACAAAAAAACTTTAATTGGGATAAAGACAAGTCATCAATTAACACACGCAAAAAGTTGCAGACTTAAAGATACTATTTAGAGAAGATAGATTTTCAGATACTGTTTAGTCAAGCTAGGTTCTTTACTTTTCTTAAAATCTTACAACGTTCAGTCGCCTGAGGATGCCTGTGTTACGCAATTTTGCTAACATGGGTGAGAACCCCTCTTTTTTAAAATTTACATTTGTCTTTACTTCTTCGGCGATTTGAATCTTTTTATTATTGAAGCTGGGCTGCGGTGATTAAAACCTCAGGATGCAATTGTAAGCAAAAAACTTTAAAGAAAGCAAACATTTATCACTAATGCAGCTAACTAATTTTTAATTATAATTAATTGACGGCTTATTACAATTAATATTTAACATAATTTACAGCAAATATTATTATTAACTGTTGATATGAGCCAAGATTAAAAGTAAACTGATATTTTTTTTCTGTGAATTATGACTGATCGAACCAAAATGGCATGAATAAAGGGGATTTCCCTATGAAAAGGGGGAATCCCTTCTGACAAAAAAACACTTAGTAACTTTTTGTTAAACTTAATTAGTCCTTTTAGATTTTTTTTTTCGATGAAAAATTATTATTTTTTTCCGTTCTTAGCTTTCATCTAAATCATAAGTGCCATTGTCAATAAAAAATAATTCAGACCATGCGTTCCTTTCAGACCACGTGGTCCTTGAAATACTCGGAATATCTATCGAATGACAGGAATAAGATTGAAGGCTTAAAAAAGATAATTTAAGATCCAAAATAGTAACTAACCAAAGATTTTTGCATGCAAGAAAAAGGTATACAGTTTAAATAATCAAACCCTTTACAATATATTGTCAAAAAAAGTGATCGTCGCATAAGAAAACACAAGCTTGGAAATACAAAGACAAATTAACGCATAGAAAACAAACAGAAGAAAAACCTGTTAAAATTCCGATATAGCAAAATCCATAAAAGATGACATCAAGGAATGTTGGGTTCACATCCCAATACTTGCTCTCAAGCTCGAGTTTTGTCATTTCTTCTTTATTCGTTTGTTCACTAGCTTTGACAATAGCTCTTCGTCTTTGATTCGTATCATGAACTTCAAATGCAACACCCACCATCTGAAAAAGAACACAAATGCGATCTCAACTGTGATCAAGAGTTCGATGAGGAGTAAAGTAGACAAAGACCACTAAAACAATAAATTCTGCAAAATTAAAACACTAAATTATTTCCACTTGTTCAGGACAAAAACTGAGTGAGAATACTCTCTGGGCCTACAATGTAAAGGACGGTCGTGAGCAGTAGTGGCGAGAATATAGGATTTAGAGCTAACATAAGTGTGGCTCAATCCCGCTTTCTAGGGCTATAATGAAAGAAAGGTTGAGATGGCTAGACCACGTTCTACGGATGAAGGACGACAGATTACCAAGATTGTCCTTTGTGGCAAACCGTCTGGGGGTAAACGGAAAGCAGGTCGTCCTCGTCTGAGGTGAGAGGATGTCATAAATAAAGATTCAAAGGAAATGGCAGCTTCCTGGGAGGGTGGAAAGAGGAGAGCTTTGAATAGATTGGGTTGGAGGAGGAGCGTGCGTAGCTGTGTTGGCCTCGTGTGTCGGCTTAGTGCTGCGGTGAGTTATTAGTAGTAGTAGTAGTAGTATTTGTCTCATTGTTAGCCCTAACAAGAGAGCCCAGGAATGGGTTAGAGGCACTAACGTATCTAGGATTTATTTTCGGAGGGGGGGGATTGGGTACGAACAATGCCGGGAGGGAAATACAAAAAACTTTGGGAGGGGGGTGTTAAAAAAATGTTTAGGATCATTAAGCTTACAGTGTACAAAAGTTTTTTACATATATTTTTGTTACTTTTGCACGAGTCAAACAAAACTTTCGGGGGAGGGGGGTCAAAGTGGGTAACCCGTATCCTCTGAATATGGCCATGTTTAGAGGTTAGTTTAGACTGTGTTTAGACTAGGGATAGGTTACAGTGGGCTATTCAGGGAAAAGAGCCACTTCCGCGCTAGGCATGGCCAGACTGGATGAAACTGAGTCAGTAGATGATGATTTCAAGGTGATGATTCTGCTCAGATCTTTTTTTTTTTTATTGTTTCCTTTGGTATTCAGTCGTGAGGATTCAGTCTGAGCAGGTGTCTAATGCATATATGATCAACAAAGTGTATATCCTGACCGTCAAATTCTTATACTGGTTGAGTTTTATGGCAGCACAGGAATCAGATCAGTAAACGAATTTGCACTCAGTTTATCGTCTGAACGTTCATCTCTCCATTTTCCGTACTTTCAATAGAGACGAAAAAAGATTCGAGAGTCTGGATTCCCTACATCCCCAACATCTTTTGCGATTAGCCGAGGTATTCAAACTCCTTGAATGGTTCAAACTAGCAGTAATTCCGCGACAGGAGTGATTGAAATTCAACGGTGGCCATGGCTATCATCTTCTCGATTTTACCTGCAGTCCTATGGAATATATTTGTTCATTACAAGCACTTCCCATTTCCGATCTTAGGAATAAATGTGAGAAACTGGTTTCCCATTACAGACTGTACGCATCAAGCCAATTACCGATTAAACACTTTCAAGATTCAATTGGTAGTCCCTTTACCATAATTACATAAAAAAAACTAGTTTTTTTAACAGAAATTACTCCGTATATGAAATGGGTTGTCTCCTCCGCAATTCCTCGCTCTTTACGCTAAAGCTTTTAATTGTTTTAAAAAGCAAAATTGTGGCAAAGACTCAAACTTTAGCGTAAAGAGCGAGGGATTGCGGAGGGGACAACCCATTTCATATACGGAGTAATTTCTGTTCGTTTTAAGTTTTAATGTAGCTCCTTACTTTCAGTTAAAAAAAAAACTACTTTTATTATGTAATTTCTGAACGTTTTTGAATTAATCCATGTTTGATTTTGGCTCTCCACACATAAACTATTAAAATGAAACTTGCATATTAATTCCTTTTTTGGCTAAATGGCTTTCACTTAGTTTTGATCAGACGATTTTGAGAAATAAGGGGTGGGGAAGGAAGCCTAGTTGCCCTACAATTTTTCGGTTACATAAAAAGGCAACTATAACTGTTAATTTTTAACGAATGTTTTTATTAGTAAAAAATACACGTAACTTAAGAATTAACTTACGTAACAAACTTTTATATTCTTAAATTTTTATTATGTATATGAGGGGGTTTGTACTCTCGTTAATGCCTCGCTCTTTACACTAAATCGTCAGTTTTATCCCAATTCTTTAAGAATGACCCCTGAATCAGAAAGGCCGTAGAATTAATAGTTGAAATTACTAAAAATACTATAGCATAAAGAGCGGGGTATTTATCTCCTCCTAAATACCTCGCTCATTATGCTTAAGTATTTTTAGAACCCCTCATATGCGTAATAATCTCTGTTCGTTTTAAGTTTCAATGCTACTCCTTACTTTCAATTGAAAAAACTTTTCCATGTTTATTTTTTCATTGTTTTTTTTTATAGTAATTTTAGAAAATCCTGCGCGCTTTTCATTGAATTTCTGTTCCCCATTGACATATTTCTCCAAGGAAAGATCCTCCCACATAGCCCCCTCCCGTCAACCCTACCCTCAAAACCAAAAAAAAATCCCCTGAAAACGTCTGTACACTTCCCAGTAACCATTATTATATGTAAACACTGATCGAAGTTTGCAACTTGCAGCCCTTTCCCCAGGGACTGTGGGGGAGTAAGTCATTCCCAAAGACATAGTTATTATGGTTTTTGATAATGCGGAACAAAATGGCTATCTCAAAATTTTGATTCGTTGACTTTGGAGAAAAACTGAGCATGGGAGGGGGCCTAGGTGCCCTCCAATTTTTTTGGTCACTTAAAAAAGGCACTAGAACTTTTCATTTCCGTTAGAAGGAGCCCTCTTGCGACATTCTAGGACCACTTGGTCGATACGATGACCCCTGGGAAAAAGAAAAAAAAACAAAAAACAAACAAACAAATAAACACGCACCCGTTTTGTAGATAGGAGCTTGAAATTTTTGCTATAGGGTTCTCTGATACACCGAATGCGATGGTGTGATTTTCGTTTAAGATTCTCTGACTTTGAGGGGGTGTTTTCCCTTATTTTCTAAAATAAGGCAAATTTTCTCAGGGAACTTTTGATGACAAAGACTAAATTTGATAAAAATTATATATTTAAAATCAGCATGAAAATCATATTCTTTTGATGTATATTTTAGCATCAAAATTCCGTTTTTTAGAGTTTCGTTTACTATCGAGCCGGGTCGCTCCTTACTACAGTTCGTTACCACGAACTGTTTGATTTCTTAATGGCAAGGCCGCGTACCTGGATGCTTCACTGAGAGCCTAAGAATGAAGATATCATTTAAGACTCATTCCAGGTATTTACACCAATCCTCTAGGAAAAAGAGGTGGCTTTAATTGAATTTAATACAGGTAATCACATATACTGACCTCTATATATCCACAAAATGACCTCTAACCGAAATGAACAAAAATTGAAAAAAAAATAAAATATAAACTATCATACTATATATCATATATATCATATCATATATATATTACGAACTGGGGAAATAGAGTAGTGAATTATTTTTTCTTAAGTTTCTCGCTTAAAAAATAATATAAAGAAGATTTCCTTACAAGCATCTAAGTAACCGGTTTGGGGGTTGGTTCAATAGCTTGTTGCAACTCTTAAAAATGTGAATCAATTTTATTCTACCTTAATTCTAAATATGGTTTCAACTAATTTAACTCTCAGCTGTTTCGTAGTACAACCTTAGCCTTATTACCTTCCTTATTACCTTATTACCTTCCTTAGTCTACCTTCCTTAAAGTAACCAAACGTCATATTTCCAGTTTTTTCTCAAGAATGAGAAGCATATCTGATGGGTCAGCCGCATCCTTACTTTTTTATTTCGCAAATAGAATCATTGCAAATATACCACCGTCCCTCAAGAGTTCTTCACTAAACAAAGCAATGACCGCAATCAAAAGTTGAACCAACGGCAGCAGCAATGATCTTGTACATATGTGTTGACTTCAAGAATTCGTTTTAATTTCTGCCTATAATACTGGATTCATCAGTGATTTCAAGACCAATTGAATCCAAATCAAGATACCACTACCATGAAACCCACTATTGTTTTCCAGTAATGGTCTCAATGCCAACAATGGGCTGCTTAGGATTGTCAAAAAGACATAGATCTGGTCTGTACTTACTTCTTAGACGATTATAATCTGTGATAGCATCACGGTCGGCTATAATTCTTTTGGGATCCAATTCTATGAGATGTAATCCAGTACTAGACATTACTCTGGGCAATGCAATTTAAATCATTCCGACACATCTGTCCGAACATCTCACTCGGACCGAAACATCTGTTTCTGGCATCGACTCCCGTGATTCCGGCACATTGTACCTATAAATTGACCCATCCTGGAAAACCACCCTGGAAAACATTCCTGACTCTTGTATCTGTAAGAACTGCAGCTCCGCTTAGGATCCAGTTAATACAATTTGGAGGTAATCTTTGATAGATAACGTCGTTTAAGCGTGAATAAGCCATTGCTGAAGCAATATTGTTGGCAAGTGATGCTATTTCTAAGAAGCAAAAGGGTGACTTTCCCTTGAGTTTACTTGTTACCTCATATACACACTGGGAAACAACTTCTTGATTTGATTTTGATTGTTTGTATCTTTTGCGCGATGTAACACCCAAGAAGTTTATAAGATTCGGGTTATAAAATTGTTATAAACCCAACCCAACCATAAACCCTTATCCACCCGACCACAAAAAAAACATTCATTACCAACCCAACCATAAACATCGCCCCCAACGCCAAACACACAAAACCATCCAGCCCCCCACCTATCCACAGCCTAGCCTACCCTAACCTAGCCTATCCTAAGTTAACCTACCCACCTGCTCAACCGCATCCGACCAAACCCTATCCACGCAACCACAACCTAGTGATTACTAACCTAGCCTAAGCTACCCACCTGCCCAACCGCATCCTACAAACACCCATCCATGCAACCACACACACCCGCCCAACCATACATACCAAGTCACCCAGCCACACATAGACACATCCACACAATCAAAGACATAGGATTTTTGTTTGCCATCTTTTATAGTATTGATTACTAAAGGCACCAGATGTAGGAATTAACTTTCAAAAGAGTCCTTAAACAGCTCTCTATGATGTTCCAGTTTCCCCCTAGCTTCGGAGAGAGGAGAAAACGGAAAAAGATACAAACTGTCGGAAAAAGTGATTTTTCCTTGCTATTCAGGCCAAGGGATTGTAGTCATTTTTGGCCAAGAAAATCACAACAGTGTATTTTTGTTTCGACCCGAAACCATTTTTAGGGCTTTCAAGCTCTTTTTTGTTACTATGGGCTGTTAAATGCTGGAACGACTGAGCAAAGAGCAAACTTACCTTCAGAGTAAGCATCATCATAATGGCATTTGTGAATGATGGTGATTTTTCAAGTCCAAAGTAAGTAGAACATCTGAAGAAGACTAGATACGTAAATGTGAATGTTGTACTCCATATGTGACATGATCTATAAAAAGAAAGTAGCTAAGATGGGACTTGTAACTGAAATAATCCAATTTCAGAAAATTATTTATTCATGCCTTGGGTTTAGTAACCTAATTCTTTGCAGTTGATTCAACAACATTAGCTGTTTCTTATTTAATTCACTTGACTCGTTACTGAATAATAGATCTTATTCTCTTGGATAGGAAAAGTGTAACTGCCCCTCCCATACCTCAGTTTGCGCCCCAGCTGAAATTTAGGTTCCTCCAAAATCTAGTCGAAAATAAGATAAACCTACATAATCAAAACATCAACAGAAACAGATCAGTACATATATACCTTTACAGTACTATGAAGTGCCTTTATAGTACTAAATAGTACCTTTACAGTATCGAATTGCGTGTTTTATAGTTTTTACTTTCATTTTCACTTGATTTGGGAAAATTGGCAGCAACTTTGCCCCCCCCCCCCCTTCCCCCCCGCGATCTTGACGAAATTACGCTACTCGAAATGTACGCTACTCGAGGTTGGCTGTCGAAATATTAACGGATTTTCTTGTCTGAAAATTTAATTTATATTTAAAAATTCAATTCGCAAAATTCTCGTTTAGAGATTTTTATTCACATGTACATTCGGGAGAGAATGAAAAAAGTTTCTTCTTCACAAAGCTTTCCCAGTTATCCAACGTTTCCTGAGAAACCCCCCCCCCCCATCTTGAAAGCTATACGGTGGCGTTTTACCTGCTCACGCATGACAATGATTTGTTTATGTAATATGATCAATTTATATAAAACATCTATGAATCTAGCTTGCTAGTGCCCGAAAAAAAAAGGATAAACCACTTTGGAGTAGAGAAAAATCATTTGAGAAAGTGGAATTACAAAAGTAATGTCTTGTCTAACAATTATTTAAAAAGAAACTAGTTTTCAGCTATTCAATAAAATTTGTTATAAAAGTTAGGTTTTTTTGTCGAGCTATAAAAATTCTCTTTTTTAACGTAATTTATTCAAAAGTACCAGCAAAACAAAAACACCCGGAAAAAGCCATACAAGACAACTTACATTCAGAAGAAATGTAAAACAGTCACTTGAAAACATTATAGGAGAAATATCACTTAAGAGTGAAGACAAATATAACTAAGGAGCCACAAAAAAATCAATATAGCTAGAAATAGTTGACTATGGGTTTCTTACTATATTTTTTTTTTCTTTCGTTCTGTATTATCCATCTTTTTCCAGAGGAATGCCAAACAGAGCAACTACTACTACTAACAACAACTCACCGCAGCATCAAGCCGCATGTGGCCAACACAGCTACACAGGCTCCTCCTCCATCCCAGTCTGTTCAAAGCCTCCCTTTTTCCACCCTCCCAGGAAGTTCCCATTTCCCTTAAATCTTTCTTTATGACACCCTCCTACCTCAACCGCGGAGACCTGCTTTCCGTTTAGCCCTAGACGTTTGCCCGAAAAGGACAATGTTCGGCAATCTGTCATCGTTCATCCGCAGAACATGACCTAGCCATCTCAACCTCTCTCTCATTACAGCCCTAGAAAACGGGATTTTTCCACAGTTTTCGTACAGTCTACTGTTTGAAATATTTTCAGTCAGCTAGGTACCCGGAAAATCCCATAGCCAATTTCTCTGGAAAACATCTAGCAAATATCCATCCAGTTTTTGGAGCACCCATGCTTCAGAACCATATTTGACCACTGTCATCACTGTAGCTTCCAATATTTTAATCTTAGTTTGCAACAGATATTCAGATCAAGCAATTTATGCAGAAAAAAGAAGTATAATGTTGTTCCAAACCATTTCATGTACGGTTTGTGTTACTTTTCAGCAACCCCGTTTTGTGTCGAAACCAAAGTAACTCACAGAGTGACAAGACAAAAGCTAGAACTAACACTGGTACACACTATATTCTACATTCCCTCCCCTAAAATACCTTGATATTAGCACGAACTTACAGCAATTTTAAAAGAATTTCTCACTTAATTGGTCAAAACGATCAGCAGTTTCTCCTCCCAAATTGCTAATAATCAAATTCTAGATTATTTTAATATATTTTTTATTATCTGATTATGATATATTCAAATCAATAATCCTCTCCTGATTCAATCAAATAGACAGTTGTCACGTTCAAGGTAAGATAAGATATTTATTTAAAGAATTACTATTACAAGCCCCAACAGGCAGAATTCGAATTTCGGAGCCCACAAAAAAACGAATAAGTACGAAAATCTTAACAAAAGGAAAGCAACAAAAAAGTAGCAAATAATGCCAAAACAAAAATATCGGAATAATGTATCATTCCTTAGTCAAAAATATTCAAAAATATTAAAAAAAATTATTGCTCAAAAATAATATTCAATATTGGAGAATAATATAATATTAAAAAACATTATTCGTTCAGCTTTAACTCAGCATTTCGAAGAAAAAGCCAGTCATGGCTACAAATCCTTCACTAGTGGTAATTGGTTCGGTAACCGTCCATTATCTGCAGGACTATACAGTGATTCTGTTTTGACCCGTATTCTGTCATGAACTCCCAACAGATAAATCCTATCAGAAGAGGAAAAACGAACCTTTTGTACACATCATTATAAATAAATAGTATCAAATTATTGTGTGACATAATAAATAAGGTAATAAATTTATATAATAAATATATACAAATATTATAATTATAAATGTTTTAAACATCTTCCCAGTCTCACACGTTAGGTAAGTAACTTCAGAGCAACAGCAAAACTTGAAGCAACCGATCCTATTAGCACCCTTTTTAGTAGGCTCAGAGAAACTTCCAAGAAGTTCCAAGAAAAGCTCCAAAAAGGTCACTTGGTACAAGCCATTTTTCTTCCATGTGGTTTTGTAAAATGTAATCTATCTGTTACTTGGTTTGTTGGAATTTTGGTTTGCATATTGTGCTCTGTTTTATTTCTTCTTTTTTTTTCTTTGTTTACTTACATTCTGTTCACTGGTACTCAAAAAGTAGAGAATATATCATATTGACTCATTTCATCGAATAGCAAAAAGGTCCGCTTAGATCTAAGAAGACAGGGGACTTTTGTAGCCGATTCGTTGATGATAGATTTAAAGTTATGTTGTAATGAATAAAAAAATTAGGAATAAGACCATATATAATTTTAACTTTACATGCTACTTTTAACCCCTCTAAACGGAAAATATTTCTAAGAAAGAAAAAGAAAAATATTCCATAAAAGAGAACCGCTGAATTTCCTATAGATCTGATAGGACATTGTGGTTCTGTAACCTATTGGTCGATGATACAGTTGTTTTTATTATAAAGGAGTTAAAAAGCTTTGGGGAGAAAAAAGATAAGTATTAAGCAGCGATTTTTAAATTAAACCTTGTTTTCTTTTGCAAATAAATTGAATAAAAAAATATAGTAAATATTTTAAGGAAAAATATCAAATTCTAAAGCAGGCCTAGTTCTGTGGCGGTGCAGCGCGTTTGACCTCAACTTGGTAATATGAGACCCAGAGATCGAATCCGGCTGTAGTAACACACTGCAGGACGAGCGCTAGGACCTTTGGATGGAGATTTAGATGGAGGAAAAGCATGCATAGCTGTGATGGCCTCAGGTGGCTTGGTGCTGTGGTGAGTTGTTAGTAGTAGCATTATTATAAAAAAATAGTATAGCATTATAAATTATAATATGACATGATAAATAATATAGTAAATATTATTGTTATAGGCCACAGTATTGTAAATACTCTTTTCACAGGTATTCTAAGAATGCAGAATAATCGTTTAGTCACATAGCAAAAACAGATCTTCTGTATAGATCTAACAAGACAGGTGACTTCTGTAGCCAATTCTTTGATGATAGATTTAAAGTTATTTTGTCATGAATAAAAATTAGGAATAATACCATAAATATTTTCAACTTTAAATACTACTTTTAAACTTTCTAAATGGGAAATATTTCTTGTTAACATTCCAAAAAAAGCATTGCCATTTTTCCTATAGATCTGATAGGACATTGTAGATATGTAACCTTTTGGTTGATGACACAGTTGGTTTCATTACAAAGGAGTTAAAAAGCTTAGAAAGAATATTCCATAAAAATCTAGCTTCATTTCAACATTAAATCTTGTTTCTTTTTTGCAAATAAAGGGAATGAAAAAGTTAGTAAAAATGCAGAGGGTGTGACATCAGCTTGGTGATATAGGGCTAAGAGATTGAATACAGCTATAGGAACATACTGCACGGCCAATGCAAGGACCTTAGTAGTCAAGAAGCGTTGTTAACTCGATACAATGCAAATTCTGAAATAGCACAAATGGAGATACGAAAATAATAATAAATAAGCGCAATTATTTTGTGGTTGAATTGTTTAAATTTTACAAAAACAGTCATTAATCTTATTCTATTATGGAAACTTAATGATAACGCATGACAATTATCAAAATGATGAAATCTCAAAATGCTCAAGCCCCAGCTGCCATGCATAAGTGCCCAGATCAATTGCTTTAAAGTTAAAAAAAAAAATTGAGGGATTGGATTTGATTCTGATTGTGACCTACCTTTATCAAGGAACATCTGATTTCAGTAATCTGATTTCTTTGATGGAAAATGAGAAATCATAGGTGCCTAATTTTACATTCAATATATAGAAACCATAACAAATAAACAAGAAAAAAGCTACTTAACGTTACTTGCAAATTTAAAATAAAATTAAAAATTTATAAATATTTTTTGGGAATAAAGCATCCTTACAAGATTAGGTCTTGAGGCCTTATAAGATTAAAAAAATAAATATATTCAAAAAAACTTTAACGCTTTTACTGACATTTTTCTAGAGCTAAGGCAGTGTTTGACGATAGAAATGGACGTCGGATATGGCAATAGATAGTTTGAAATTAAGCACGGTAACAGGTTAGTTTTGGGAGGTTGATTTAAGTGGTGCTTTAATTAGGTTGGATTTTGCACATGGGTACGATATTTTTTAGACATGGTGGGGCAGATTTATGCGGTCACCTTTTGGCACTATCTCAGTAAACAGTCATTTTCACATTTGATGCCTTAAGTTGTACAGTTTCTGAAAACAAGAACAATTCTACAAATTGTATTGGCAATGCAGAAACAAGAAGAACCAAGAAGAAAAATATCCTAGACCTTAAAAAAACCTACCTTCTTAAAAATGTGATTAAAAAAGCATTGAAAAGGATAATAACAATCACATGATACACATGTGATCCAGAAACTAGAAGACTGATAAGGAGACCAAGAAAGAGACCAAGGAGCTTTTGATTGCCGTTGTATGATTTAAAAACTTTCCCAAAAACAATTGTAAACACAACAAGTGCAAAGTATGTTATATCGTCAGCTATTCCCATTTTTATCCTGAAATCTTGACACCAGATTCACCATACTCAGTGCCTTACTCCATCATCACTGTTCCAAGCCTGAAAAATTAAGGTATGACAGTTTAATATAAAGGCAATTTTAGCTATAGAAAAAAAATAAGTGAAGTAAAAAAGCAAAAACAAAGTAAAAGTAAAAAAGAAAAAAATCTATAGAAAAGTAAGTTATATAAAGATAAAAAAACAGCTGCATAAACATGTTTAATTTTAGCTATAGAAAAAAAATAAGAAATGTAAAAAAGCAAAAACAAAGTAAAAGTAACAAAGAAAAAAATCTATAGAAAAGTAAGTTATATAAAGATAAAAAAAAACAGCTGCATAAACATGTTTAATTTTAGCTATAGAAAAAAAATAAGAAATGTAAAAAAGCAAAAACAAAGTAAAAGTAACAAAGAAAAAAAGCTAGAGAAAAGTAAGTTATATAAAGATAAAAAAACAGCTGCATAAACATGTTTAATTTTAGCTATAGAAAAAAAATAAGAAATGTAAAAAAGCAAAAACAAAGTAAAAGTAACAAAGAAAAAAAGCTAGAGAAAAGTAAGTTATATAAAGATAAAAAAAAAAGCTGCATAAACATGTTTAATTTTAGCTATAGAAAAAAAATAAGAAATGTAAAAAAGCAAAAACAAAGTAAAAGTAACAAAGAAAAAAAGCTAGAGAAAAGTAAGTTATATAAAGATAAAAAAAAAACAGCTGCATAAACATGATTAATTTTAGCTATAGAAAAAAAAATAAGAAATGTAAAAAAGCAAAAACAAAGTAAAAGTAACAAAGAAAAAAGCTAGAGAAAAGTAAGTTATATAAAGATAAAAAAAACAGCTGCATAAACATGTTTAATTTTAGCTATAGAAAAAAAATAAGAAATGTAAAAAAGCAAAAAAAAAGTAAAAGTAACAAAGAAAAAAAGCTAGAGAAAAGTAAGTTATATAAAGATAAAAAAAAGCTGCATAAACATATTCAATTTTAGCTATAGAAAAAAATAAGAAATGTAAAAAAGCAAAAACAAAGTAAAAGTAACAAAGAAAAAAAAGCTAGAGAAAAGTAAGTTATATAAAGATAAAAAAAAAACAGCTGCATAAACAAGTTCAAGCCTTGACAAAGAATATAAGATAGTCTTTAACAAAACAATGGGAGGTGAAAAAGCAAAACACTGTTGTTAAAGGCCAAAACTTTCTATACAAAGAGCCCACAGAACCGAATTTGGAGGAACTTCACCTTCATCCTCCTCTTGTATGCAGATTTTAACATAAAGACTATTGACTCATTCAGACCATTTGAAAATATTTAAAGAGCGTCTTAACAAAAAACAAACAAGTACTCTGGGGATGAGAGGTTTGGACCAGCTTTAGAGAGCAATTTATCTCCTGGCCTCCTCCCTTCGTGTGCAGAGGGATTGGGGAAAATATATTAACCCAACTTCATAAGTAAATATTCAGATAACTATTGATTTGTGCCGGTCATTTAAGTATTTCTTATTCAGTTCGAATAAAATGAAAAGCATTTTTAGGTAACATAGTCTATTAGTTCAGATAATAAATTCAACATTACATGACATATGCATAAAAATCTGTTATATTGAAAATCTTGCTTGAAGCGACAATAAAATCATATAAAATGTCATACTAAAAATCTACGCTAGACAATTATTTCATACAATTGTTTCAAACGATTTTTTCAGACAATTATTTCTGACAATTATTTGAAATTTATTTCGGGATGGTAGATCTAGTTCAAAACAGTAACTCAAATTTTTAGAAGACATTACAATGTTTAAACTGTACCAGCTCTCAAGTCGTTTCTTATTTGCTATAATAATCCCGAAAACAGTCTTTCATAATATCAGACTCAGACGCGAAGTTGTAAAATTAAAAACCTGTTTTTAATTTAATAACCGGTTTTCACAAATTTAAAAACCGGTTTTTAAGAATTAAAAACCCGTTTTTAAAAATTAAAAACCTGTTCTGTTTAAATTGTACCAGCTCTCAAGTCGCTTCTCATTTGCTATAATAATCCCTAAAACAGTCTTTAATAGTATCCTTCAGACACGAACTTGAGAAATTAAAAACCTGTTCTGCTAAAGTTGTACCAGCTCGTTCGCTATAATAATCCCGAAAACAGTCTTTCATAATATCCTTCAGACTCGCACACGAAGTTGTAAAATTGAAACAGACTTGTGCAACAGACTTTTTGTGCAACAGACACAGGGAAATCGATAGAAACCAAAGAACACAATAGAAAGTTTCTGTCCATATGAACCAGCAGTAATAAACCTGCCCTAAAGTCAGTTAAAAGAAAATTAAAATCAAACCTATTGAGGCAAAACTGAAAATATATATCTTCGAAAATCATACCCTCGCAATTAAAACGTCATGAGACTGTTCTTCTTGTCTTGCTATCCACTTTTATATCTGCTGAATCTAGGGCATTGCTATACGGTCTATCATTTGCACATTAAAGTCCTTATCAAAGAAGGTAATCACTTTCAGTGGCCGATCTAGAGGAGGCCGGGGTAGGACCACGGTCCCTGAGATGTTTTCTGGTGCCCTCATTCATTATTTCTTTCGGTTTTTCATTGTTTTTAAAATAAATTTGTCAATATGGTCGATTATTATCACCCTTGTCTCACCCCCCCCCCCCCCTCCCAACAAAATAAAATTTGCTCATTGGCGCCCCTGATTACTCTTTTTAGAAAGAGGCACCCCTGGTTACTCTTTGTAGAATCAAAGGTGGTGCATTCCTATTGTTTTATAGACACAAATGGCATGGAGATTAAAATTTATGTCTCAACAAAATATATACACTTGTTTTAATGGGTTACATTAACACAATCTATACTTATTATCTTTTTTAAGTCACAAGTTAAGTACACAATTTTAATGAAGATGGTGTCATCTTAGATTCTTTCAAAAGAAACCCCTTGACACATAGAAGAGTAGCCCCTATTCCCATAACCCACAAAAAAGTAAACAAGACAAAACCCTACAACCACCAACATTTCAGTATTACTTAGAATATCTGTGCTACTTCACTAATCGTACTAGCATATCAGTATTACTTAAAAGAACTAGGAAAATCTGCTGAAATCAATCTACTTGATGTTCACAATTATGTAGCCAGGTTCTTTAATTAAACCCTCCTGGTGGACAGAGTACTTCTGTATTTTGCCAAGGTATTTGATGAAGTTTGTTCCTGGAGGTTAGAATTAAAATTAAAGAAAAAAGGAATAGAGGTAGGTACGGTTGACTGGACAATGGCTTTTAAAGCAAATAAAAGCAGCATGTTAAAGTTTTTACTTAAAGTAGCCTAGCCTACTAATCTAGAAAATTTTAGGTCTTAATTGAGGTAGCCTATGCCAGAAAAACGTCTTGGGACCCACGCTTTTCAACATCAATGTTAATAATATACCTAAAACTGTTCCAAATAGACTAAGTTTACATTCCGGTTATTCAAAACCCATTGGCCCTGATGATAACAGACATAGCATGGCCGCAGTACAGTCATACCATAATAGCTTTGGTGACTGAACTGATATATGGTTGTTTTTATAAGTTTGTTTTTATTTCTTTCCAGCCCCTTCGCGGATTGGAAGTGACTGGGTTGGGGTTTTATTTGACAAGAAATTCAGAGTTCTAGTGCCTTTCATGAGATCGAAGCTTAGTAAGTGTTTGATCTTTCAATCAGACATCAGACCGGGTGACTCTCAAATCCATCTGAAGACCTGCAACAAAATGTATAAAGACTCTAAAAAAAGAGCATGGTATTCATACTGGCAACAGAGCCTCAAGCAGTTATCTTTTGCATGTAGTCAACGAAGAGAACTGTATGGATTATACGTTACTCAGGTTTGAGATGTTCCAGCCTAACCAATAGATCAGAGGCAGCACAATATAGCTGTCAGAGTAGAGTCAAATACCATCCAAGTATTACATATTTATTTGTTGTTACTTTCAGTCGATTCACGCTG
Organism: Artemia franciscana; assembly: GCF_032884065.1. Classification (NCBI taxonomy): domain Eukaryota; kingdom Metazoa; phylum Arthropoda; class Branchiopoda; order Anostraca; family Artemiidae; genus Artemia; species Artemia franciscana. The sequence goes on from NC_088863.1 coordinate 15,299,817, forward strand.
AAGAGGGGATTATTGATAACTAAGAAGGGGTTTCACTTGACTGGAAACTTGAAGTTATATCCCTCTTCCTAAGATTAAAAAATCATTAGAGGACAATTGGCCACCTTCCATGCCTTATTGTGCTACCTATCCCTCTGTAACTCCTCAAAACATCTGATCAAACTTTTGAAAAAGCGACTTTTTTTCAGAAATTTCAAAAAGGCAAATATACATGCAGAACTGATATGATCCCCTGCAGGCCCAAGAGCAAGTGTCAAAATATGAAAATTGCTAAGGATTCAAAGACGATTTATAGTAGAAAAAGAGCTTTGTTTGGTCTAATATGTCCAGTGGCATGAAAATTTGGGAACTGTTTTCAGCATTATACTGCCTCCCATTTTGCCATGGGATCAGGCAGGGGACCCATAAATGCAATAAAAACTTGTTGGCCCAGATCAGTTTTTAACTTCCAGTCATAAGACCTTGGGGCAAGAGGAACCTAATGTACAATAAACTGTTTAGAAATTAAGCTGTCCCGCAAAAGAGGAACCAAAAAAACTTTTTTCCTGATTGGCTCAAATTTTTATCCTCAAATCGTTGGGCTAATAAATAAACAAATGATCTCATACCATAGAACATTCAACAAAGCTGTTATGTAATGGTGCTGATACTAGAAAAAGGAATAATTCTTCTTCAAAAATTGTAATATCTCGTGTAATGGTAGAAGCAGGAAGACAAGCGGCTAACCCCCCAGCTTGAAACCTAAATCTTGACATGCCAAACTATGGCTCATCCAAAGCAATGCAGCATTTGTTCCCTTGACCTAATCATCACTGAGTGGCATTTTATGGATTTACCTATATCACTTGCAAGTTCATCTTAAGGTAAAATTTAGCACAGTTGGTTATTGTGCACTGTGTACACAGACAATATACACACACACCACAGACTATCAAGACTTGGGATTCAGTTTTGAAAATAGTATCAAGAACTTAGGTCTAAATATCAAGACTATTTTGCCGGTAGAATGCCGTAGCAATGAATACAAGCAGCTAGATAAAGCTGTTTAACATGGCGGTCAAACCTTTTTTATTATTTTTGTTAAAAAGGGGAAGCCTTGCAAAATAAATCTTCTATTTAGATGAGGCACAATGAATGGGTTTAGAGCCTCATACCTCTGTTGCCCAATTCAAATTTGCAAAACTTTAAAGAACCGAATCTATATCTTAAATTCAGGAAATTACCCCAGATATGCGTTATAATTCTGATGAAGTAAGAGGAATTACATTTTCAAAACGTAAAGCCAATGAAAAAGAGATCAAAAACTGAATATTAAAGTAAAACGTTTTACATCAGAATTTAGATAGGTACACAATCTTCTAAGCCCTTGGACAGTGGTTCCTAACTAATTTCAAGCCATACCAAGACGATTTTAAAATCCTGATGCCCTCTCATGGTATTTAAATTTTGTTATTCAAAGCTGTGCGTGTATTTACCTGAAGTAAGTTTAAAAGGCCATTAACTCGGTATCTATTTTTGAGTCGTCTTGTACTTTTTTTTATATGAATGACAAATATTGTCTGAACACAAAACTGTTTATAGGTTCCACTGCTAGTGAACCCTCGCGTAACTGAACCCCTTGCTACAAAACCCTTGTGCATCTGACCCCAGATTCAACTGAGCTCTCTTGTTAGGGAACTTCTATACTGAGGCCCCATGCACCTGAGCCTCTTCACAAATGAGCCCTCATATAACTCACCCTATGCAATTTAACTTCCATTTAACTGAAATCTCGTCAAGGTTAACTTTAGTCTCGATCCTCCTGCAGCTCAAACCCGTTTAATTGAGCCCTTGTGCAACTAAACCTATTAAAACGTAACCCTCGAGCAACTCAACCCTCATTCAACCTAGTTCAGATTTTTCATTCCCAGGATCCAAACACACTTGAAGGTCGTGGTTGTAGCAATAGCTGTACCCTGGCAGAAAGAAAGCCCATAGAAGCCGAAATCTAAAAGACGCATTAAGAAAAACACTGTTTCACAAGAAAAAAGAATATTGTTAATGCTGATTCAGGAATGATAATCAATATTCAAATGAATAGTAAAATTTTATTTCTGAGAAAAATTCTGAGAACTTTTAAAAAGAGCTGGAAACTGGTAAGTCTCCCTTTTTTCTTTTATTTCTCCAGAATTAATAGGTCACTAGAATATTGAAGAGAGCTGTCTAATGTTATTTGACATCTAATATTTGCATTTGCACGCAGTTAGGATTTCCACATGACAAAACCATCACAAAATGGCATATGGCATTAAAATATGATTTTAGTGTCAATTCTGGAGTGTATTAAATAAAAAAAAAAACAAGTTTTTTAAATGAAAGTAAGGAGCGACATTAAAACTTAAAACGAACAGAAATTACTCCGTATATGAAAGGGGCTTTTCCTTCTCAACGCCCCGCTCTTTACGCTAAAGTTTGACTTTTTCTCTTAACTCTACATTTTAAAACAGTAAAGAACTTTAGTGTAAAGAGCGGGGCGTTGAGAAGGAAAAGCCCATTTCATATACGGAGTAATTTCTGTTCGTTTTAAGTTTTAATGTCGCTCCTTACTTTCATTTAAAAAACTTGCTTTTTTATTTAATTTCTGAACGTTTTTGAATCAATGCATGTTTTGATTTTGGCTCCCCGCAGAGGAATAATTAAAACGAAATTTGTATATTTATTTTTTTTTGGCTAAATGGCTTTATCATAATTTTGATCGAATGATTTTGAGAAAAAAAGAGCGGGAGAGGAAGCCTAGTTGCCCTCCGATTTTCGGTTAATTAAAAAGGCAACTAGAACTTTTATTTTTTTACGAATCTTTTTATAAGTAAAAGATATACGTAACTTATAAATTAGCTTACGTAAAGAACTTTTGTATTCTCATGTTTTTATTACATATATGAGGGGGTTCGCCCCCTCGTCAGTACCTCGCTCTTTACACCAAAGCTTAAATTTTGTCCCAATTCATTAAGAATGACCCCTGAATCACAAAAGCCGCAGAATAAATAGTTGAAATTACTAAAAATACTTTAGCGTAAAGAGCGAGGTATTAGGAGGAGGTGAGCCCCTCATATGGGTAATAATTTCTGTTTGTTTTAAGTTTTAATGCTGCTGCTTACTTCCAGCTGAAAAAAAACTTTTCACTTTTTATTTTTTCATTGTTTTTTTTTTAAGTAATGCTAGTAAATCCTGCGCTCTCTTCATGGAAATTTTCTTCCCCCATGAGAAATTCCTCAATGGAAAGTTCCCCCAGCATATCCCCCTCTTCTCAACCCCTGCCTCCAACCAAAAAATCCTCCTGAAAACGCCTGTACACTTCCCAATAACCATTACTATATTTAAGCACTGGTCGAAGTTTTGAACTTGTAACCCCTCCCACGGGGACTGTGGGGGAGTAAGTCGTCCCCAAACACATAGTTATAAGGTTTTTCGACTACGCTGAATAAAATGGCTATCTCAGAATTTCGATCCGTTGACTTTGGTAAAATAATTAGCGTGGGAGGGGGCCTAGGTGCCCTCAAAAAAATATAAAATTCCACATTTTTGTAGATAGAAGCTTGAAACTTCTACAATAGGGTTCTCTGATACGCTGAATCTCATGGTGTGATTTTAGGGGGTGTTTCCCCCTATTTTCTAAAATAACACAAATTTTTCTCAGGCTCGTAACTTTTGATGGGTAAGACTAAACTTGATGAAACTTAAATATTTAAAATCAGCATTAAAATGCAATTCTTTTGATGTAGCTATTGGTACCAAAATTCCATTTTTTAGAGTTTTGGTTACTATTGAGCCGGGTCGCTCCTTACTACAGTTCGTTACCACGAACTGTTTGAAAGGCTTGAAACCGTAAAAGTTTTTCAACTGAAATTTCCGTAATCGAAAATCCTCATACTGGTGTTTAAAATCCCCTCTTGAATACTTTCCTACACAGTCACCTTTGCAAGTGGAAAGTAGATAAATAGTTTTGAATAAAACTGTCAAGCAAACAATCTCATACAAAGCTAATTCGTCAATGATAGAAGTTATTTATATTCATTTCATTTCAATGCTAAAATTAATTATGAAACAAATTCTAGGAAACCACTAAAAACTGCTTGATACCTGAACATGTCTTTTTTTTTCTTTCTCTTTTTCCCATCACTAACCGGTTACTAGAAGATCGCAGGAGTACTGAAATGGACAACCTCCTGAGGTTCTAGGAATTAGCGTTTTATTTCCTCCACCCCATAAAGGTGTGCATTAACTGGTGACTGGTTTTATGTTAGATAGCATACTTCATCCAGAATTTCCAAATAGAAGACGATTGGTTCACTATTCAAGCACATAAGTATAATAATCACAATATTCTCTAAAAAAAAATCCTCAGCAGAAATTTTTGAGCCTGTTCCTCCCAACACCTCTCAATTTTTCTTCAAATGTTTTCTGACTTTCATTTATTCCTTGACTAGAGGCTAAATCCCATTAAAAGTTAACGCTGACCAGATTAAAAGCCATTTCGAACCTTATAGCTTAGGCCCAAATTCAACGACCCTCTCTCCTCCCCATTCACACACTAAAAAAAAATATAATGCTTGACCATGTAAAAGGAAAGAAATCAAAATCTGGTGATTTAAGAGAAAACTGGGTGAAGTCCTACTAGAATGGAGTAACCATTCACTCTGTCATGCACAAAAAGATGCATGCAAGCGTCATCCTGAGAGAAAATCGTTTTCATTGGCTACCAGTGACAAAAATTAGTTGCAATCGTGGCTTTGCTGGCTCTTTGTCTTTGGTACAAATTAATTTAGCTGGCCAAAACGAATAATATAAAGTAGAAGCTCCAAACAAACCAAGAAGCGTATTTTGAACTTCTAATCAGTACTAGTTCAAACTTACTCTTAATCGTTGGGTTAAGTTCAGTAGAACAAGGCTTAATTTAAAACATGGGTGAGTTACATAAGGGTTAAGTCGAAAAAGGATTGATTTAAATGGTGGCTCAGTCGCACAAGGGTTTAGTTAAATGGGCTAAGTTGTTCTGATTCATACAAAGGTTCATTTACATGAGGTTGAGTTGCTTATGGGCTGAGTTGTATGGGGCCCAGTTAAACGTGGGTTCAATTACACAAGGGTTTAGTCAAATAGGCTGTAGTCGCACAGGGGTCCAGTTGTATGAGGGTGTAGTTAAATGGGGTCAAATTGCATAGAAGCCCAGTTTCAGTTACATGGATTGAGTTACACCCACAACCATTTTATACAATGTATAACATCATTTCAAACTATCTTGTATTTTGTGCTCTTTGAATGCATTTGAATGTGACAGCATCCACATGAAAAATATTTTTCTTTTTAGATAAAGGCTCTAAGGTAAAGTCAGCCGAAAGGTGCATGTCTTGCCCATGACCAACAAAAAATATTCCTATGCTCCACCAATGGGGCATGTGCCTCATGCTGGGAATCACCACCCTAGAAGAAGAAGAAAAGGGTAGACATAGTAGCTTGGTAATAACTTCCCAGGGTTTGTTTCAGGCACAGGATTCATTCCTGAAAGGTTTGTTCACCTAACTAAACTATTTTACATGATAGCAACAGCCCTGTAAACTGAAATTTTACCATTCTGGGTACCACCAAAGCTATCGCTCTTTTGAAAAAGCACCATAAAACAAAAAGGAGAAGTTAGAATTCACAGTTTGTGATGTTTGAGATTGTTAGAGTTGTATTTGCAACAATATATGAAACCTCAACCCCCTGGTGGCCCCAAGGCTGTATAAAATATCAAAAGAAAATACTGGTTAGGTTGGTTGATCTACTACTTGGTACAGGCCATTGTTCTCAAAGTATTCAACAAATGGATTACAGGTGATAGAGCTTTATTGATATCCTAAGCCCCAGCCCATTTGACATCTGGTAGATTAGTTTCTCCAAGAAGAATGAAATCTTGATTGCCAAGATTGGATGCTTGTTCAGCCAACTAAATTATAGCTTGGCAAGGGGCAGGGACATTTGGGCAGTTTAAGTATATGCAACCAATCAGGAATGGTTTCCCCTCCTTAATAGTATTGACAAAAACACTAACCGTATGAGGAGTAGTCATAACTATATGATCAATCTCTCACCTCCATTCCCTCTTTTTTGTAGATGACAGTGTCTCTCCTTGGGTTAGCAGGGAGGTTTGAGAACAAGAAGTATCCCAGTTTTCTCACCTGACAGTTTTTTAGAAACATGCTTTTGAACATTTGGTAATTAGTCTATTAACTGTTTATTAAATTGTTCAATGTATTCTATTATATTCGATTTTGTTCATAATATCAAGTTCTACGTATCAGATTAACTGTTCCAACATAATTTAGCTAGGATGAAGAAAGTAAACATGTTCCTTGATGCTTTTTTTTATTCTCTTTAACAATTCAATAATTGCATCTAGGGAAAATTATATTTTGAGCCCTTAAAGGACTCGAAATACATAAGTAACCAAAATTTTTAAATATGTTTCTAAAATAATATATTGTGAGAAATATTTTGCTATTTATAGCTGATTCAACAATGGAATGCATTATTTGTCTAATTCAAATAGTAAAATGTTATTTTTAAACAAATTTGCAGGAACTTCTAAAAGAGCTAAAAGCCCATTAAAAATTACGTCAATTTAAAAAATTACGTCAAAATTACGTGACATCATTTTCAAGGACTCTTCAAGCTCTTTTTAAAAAATTTCCTGAAAAATTTACAGCAAATTATGGCGACCCAGCCCAAATAGTGAAATACGTTATTCCTAGTGAAATATGCCCAAATATGATGAAAATAGAATACTTTAGTAACAAAATTATGGAAACTACAACTAGGCCCAGGCACCGTGCTAGCAAACGCATCGAACACCACCGACGAGAGGCCTGGTCGAACTCTGCCAAAGCGTTGTAACACCACCGACGCAGCGCCACCAGCCAAGGCGGCGGCGTTCCGCTGACATTGAATTAATTTGAGCCAATACTTTATTGCGCCAACCACAATGTTGGAGCTTTTCTTTTCTCGTGTGGTTAAGGATTTCAATTTTCCTGCTTAGAAATCAAGTGCGATTTTCAAAACTAAAGAACCAAGTGCGCACGCAAATAGTTTGCAACAATTCCTTGTCTTACAGGGTGAGTTTTTATTCAGCACTAGTTCGTAGCGCATCCATTGAATAGACTGTTGTCTTTCGAACAGACAACAGATTAAATCACCGGTAGGAACTTGAGATTTAAGGACCTCTCTATTCCAAGACACCTCGGTATAACAAAGAATCAATATTTATTGAGTCCATGCCATAGGTATGTGTTTGTAAATACTGAAGTTTTGATTCTGAGATATAACAGCATTATTTGTAATAACCGGGTTATTTATAAATAACTGGTTATTTGTAATAACCAGGAGCAGACTTGGAGGTGTCTAGTTACAGGAGAGGGATCTATTTCAGACATTGACAGAAATGACGGGAAGGAAACTACAAATCCAGGTTTCCCTAATCAACATCTCAATAGTTATATCTGCTATAACGCCTGGAAAATTAATTTTTCTCTGCTTACTCTGTCTCAATTTTCTTAATGAGCATTTCACAAGTTTAAAAATTTCATCCATATACAATGGTAACTATTTTAAACGCACAAACAGTTAGTAGAAAAGGCCTAATTGTAAGTGTAAATTTTTAGTTTGAGTCTAATCTTGGAAAACTGCCCAATCTTGGACAAAGGATCATAGAATTGAAGTATCAAAATCATTGACAGATTCAATCACCGACATGTGTTGCGAAAAGAGTAATTATATTTAAATAGGCTTTGCTGTAAGATTGTAGTCAGCCAATCCCAACTGTTTTCATCAGATCCGAGATTAAGAAACTGCTGTTCTTGTTTAGTAAAGATAAATTTTAGTCAAAACATTTGTCCAAGATCACACACTGTCCATGTGATGTGGGTTTTCACCCTTTATCCTCTTTCATGTAGTATACATGATCTGGCTATGCTTGGCACTTTCAAACATTAACTCTCCCACCGCTCATAGTCGTCACACTGACCACTGCAGTAGGTTCCACCTTCTCCCTATTGGCCCTCATAGATGATTTTTGGAAATTAGCCAACTGCAACCCGAATAAAAACTAAGTTAACATTCCTTTTCGCTACCTTACCAAAGACAGTTGTCTGAGTTGTCATCAACAGTCACTGTCTGTCTAAACCTTTTCAGTTTCTTTTTCACCTTCAGTGCTGTCTTCTCATCAAATCTCTTCACAGCCTACTTCTTTGTTTCGCTTGCTTTTGTTGCTTCATTATTTCTTTTCCACCTCTTCTTTGCCTTCCTTGTAGCCAAGGCAGCTTCAATCTTGGCCTTCACTGAAGTATCTGTGAGCACTTTGATTCTGTCCTCTTTTTGTACTTGAAGCATTTTGTTTGCTTGATGCTACTGCGATGTGGTTTCACTTGTTCAGGTGTGACTCCTATTTCACAATGGCTGCAGAATCACATGCCTTACTGAAAGCATTGGGTGAGAGGATGACAGTGCAGGTGGGGATAAGGCTGAAGTCAGAACTTATGATGAGCTAGGCAATTTGCCACCAGCTTCATGGACTAAAAAAAAATTGGTTGGTCTGTGTTTAAGAGCACAGATTTTCATTATCGGAACAATCTGAACTGAATAGGGGATATACCTTTCAAATCCCTTCTGGACGTTTGATGAAATGGAAGCTAAGGGGAAAGATTTTTCTATGAACCCAGCTGTGATGTAAATAGTGACAGTTCTTCTCAATGGAGGACGGAAGCTTAATAAAAGAAAATGATAATTAATTCGTTTCGAAACACATAGTTGTTAGATATTTCAACTATTTTCCAGGGGTTCAGAAATGCCAAGACTATTTCGATTCTACCAGATTTCTACTTCCCTTGATGAATAGCAAAGAAAAACAGCGTCCAGCCCGCGACTTGCGAAGTTTCTAACTCGTCAACACGCCCAAATCTGTTTTAAATTAAAGCTGGGATTAAAGACTGATAAGAAATAGCAGCTGCACCGCTGCTATTTTTGCCCCCCCCCCCTCCTACAACTGGATTGGCATGGCACCGGAGTCTAGCTAAAACAGAGAATTATGGAAAGCAAGTCGCCCAGAACGCATTATATTACATACCAAATCTAACCAACTCTATATATTAGATATTTAATTAAAATACACATTCATAGTAGTTTATCTCACTGCGATTAAGCTAATTATCTCAAAGTGCAGACAGAAAAAACAGGTTTTACTCAGATCAAGAACAATTGTGTGGTTGCTGTAACACATAAGTAACAAAAAAAATTCAAATAATATTTGGTAAGTTTTGGATTGACTCACTAATGAGATAGCAAGAAAGATATATAGAGGAAAGACTAACGAAAATGTACATTTTGAGGATTTCGACCCCCCTTACAAGATATATTCCTAAAAATACAAACTTCGTTTTTTCTCATACAGATATTAATTATTCGTGCTTAATTTTTCACTTTTCTTTTTTTTTGTATTTTTTCAAATGAATTCTATTTAATCGTTTCTTGGTGAGGCCCAACATTGTATGATCTCTTCAAGAGTCCAAAGTTGCCCCAACCACAGGGAGACTATTGACACACCTGGGGTATTTCCAGGCATTCATTAATTAATGCTTACAATAATGTAATCAGATAATATTAATAATTAATTCAGATAATATAGAAAGTTAAATGAAACATTTAATTTATTTTATGGGAAATTATGACAAATCAAAGCCAAATACAAGAGCTTTGGCTGTTTTCCCAGTTGCTCCTACTGAAACCAGTGCAGGCAACTTCATGGTAATGTCTTAAAAGTCAGTTTCTACAAACTCTATATTCTACACATCTCTATATTCAGGGAAGTTGAACTTCCCAACAGACTTGCGCAAGGCAGTTAATGTTTGCTGCTCTAGCACTTATTTCATCAATTTCACCAACATAGAAAACAGGAGAAATTTGCTCCTTTCCCACCATAAACCCTAGAAGCACAAAATTTACACAAGATAATTCTTCAGAATACCAACCTCCAACTATATGTGGAGTTCAAGTCTAGTGTGACTTTACAGGTTCTAACCCTTGTCCGTAACGCAAATATTCCTTAGATCAGACCACCTTTTCATTTACAATTATAAAAAATAAGAAATATTAAAATTGTCAAATTTTTATTTTCAATTAAATTTGAAATTAAATTTAAAGATTAATTTATTATTTTTTTGTGAAAATAATATTAAAATACCAAATATTTCGGTATTAAGATAAGAGACATCCTTTCTTGTGCACTGGGATTTATTGACTGAAATAATACATTGGACTTTGCTTAGATGTAAGTTTTCTTTCACTTTTTTTGTAGTTTTTTTCATTTTTTCAATTTTTCATTTTTTCTAACTTTTTCATATGTTTATTTAAGCCAAGTTTGCCCCCACCCCCCCCCTGTAGTATAAGTTTGCCTACTAGTCATGATAGAAACCCCGGCAATTTTTCATTCGCAGAAAATGGTGAAACTTAAAACAAAGTGGATTAAAAAAAAAAAAACACCCGTTCATTTAAAAAAAAAATAGCTTCTGGTGTTACAACATGACTGTCATATATAAAAGATAAAGTTTTAATTCTATTTGAAAGTCCAACTAATTGAAGAAAAGAATACTAGCAATAATTATAGCAACAACTACTATGGCTAAGAAAAGAATAATGAAGGGGAAGGGAAGTAGAAAGAGAGAGACAAGTTTGCCCCAAGTAGTTTGCCCCCCACAGTAGAAATTTGCTTCTTTCCCACCATAAATTTTACTAGTACAAAATCTACAAGAAAATTCTTTGTCAATCTCAAGGTTGCTGATACTTCCACTATGTAAAGTCACGTCATCTAACTCGTCGTTGAGCTGCATATTTATATATGAAATGCTGTCTCTAGTTTTGTCAGCAATGAATAAGACATATGACTTTTTTTAGCAGCTTCTTCTTTTTCTTGGCAAGCCTTGGCTAAGTCTCTTCTTCTATTGCTTTTATATCTGGTATGCCTGTCAGAATTCCACTTTTGTATGGTCGTACTTGCATTTTTACCTTTGGATATGGTTTGATGCTCTAAGGAGAAGGGCAAGAGCCAAGTTTGGTGTTGACTACAATTGATCCAAAGACAGGATATGAAGCACAAACTGAACCAGGGTGGAGTTCATCTGTGTTGGAAGGATCCAGGGCATTATTTTCAGCTGGGTCTGGGCAGTTTGTCACTTCAGCTGGCAGAAAATTAACTTCTGTGAACACAAATTTGTTATTTAATGCTTTGAATTTATCCAGGCAAACCAGGGTTTAACTGTAACCATTGGTCAAATGACTCCCTGATAGCATGTTCCAATGGTGCATACACTGGCATGTCGAGGGGTTGGAGACAGTGGGAGCAATGAGGAGAAAAGATTAGATGCTGGGTGTTGTTATCCTTGCATAAGGAAACTACTTACGCTGAAATATGGCTCTCATAATTATCAATCAAGAGTAAAACAAGGTCTTTTTTGCTAAGTTTGACCTCTTTTAGAATGTGTTGCACGGAACAAAGGAAAATTTCCGAGGTCATGCATCCACTGTAATGGGCTAAGCCAATGCCTGGAGTTCCATCTCAATATATCCTCTCTGGAGCTTAGACTCTTGGAAAAACAAAGAAAAGTGGAATCATCTAACCAGTAGCAGATACAAAGCCTAGTGGTGTTTTCTCCTCTTTTTGCCAATGTAGTCTTTAAAACCTGTTTTACTCCCTTTTTAGCAATCACCTTTAAGGCCTGCACAACTGTGGGACCTCTTGTTTTGTCAGAGTTACAAATTGGACCAAGAGGAAAACAATTGTTGCTACACAAATCCTGACAATTTCGAAAAAAAAAAACAATTACAATGGCATTAAAGCCAACAGCACAGGCCTGACTTGTAGTTTCAGGTTTCCTGAAGGACAAGCTGGTATTTTGTTTGATAGACTCTTTTATCCAGTCCAGTCCTGCTTTCTCACTCAGTTTACAGCTTTATGGCAATTTTATGTTCAGTGCTATTGCCCATTGGCTGGCCAACTTTCTAGTTACAGAGGGAGTCAGCCCATGGTTCAGCAGTGAGCAACTTTTTGGGTATGCAGCAAGTTCTTTCTCTTGTTTAGGAGTAAAAACAAGCTTAGTACTCTGATGAACACTGTCATTGTCATTATTACTACTACTAGCACCACGTGGTGCAAGTAGTACTAGCACACACGTACAAGCACTAAGTGGTTGACGCGCTGGTTTGAGAATTCTTTGTCCATGGGGCACGGGTCCGATCCTCAAAATAGCCAGTTATTGGATCTAGGAATGGGGTCAGTGGCGTGACTCTGTAAGCTCAGCCAGTGGCGACCCAGCTCTAAATGGGTACTTGGAGAAATCTGGGGATGGTAAGCAGTAACGGTGTGCAAAAGCACAGGATGGTTGGTCCCCCAACCCCCATTGCACTTCCTGGCTGAAGTACCACGAAACAGAGACCAGCGTTGCCAGTTTAGACCTTAAGGGTCTAGTGCCGTCTTACTTTTTGTTCAAGATCTTATATTTTTGTCTGGTATTGTTTCAAAACATCCATTAAGAAAATTCTTCTGTGATTGCTTTGAAAGACAAAGTCCCAATTAGATTTCCATGTTAATCCCTAGTCCTTCCTCTGACCTCAATTCACGAGATATTATCAGGCAAAAATCTAATGTTAATCATAGTAAATTAATTTATCGCCGTTTCATACTAGACAAAATACTGTGCTATATTACCGGCTGAAATCAGGTGCCCTTCTTCTAAATAGCTTGTTATTTAATTGACAGCTACATAATTCCCCTTTATGCTGTGTTTGCTTCCCAGCAGATGAAACAATTCAGTATGTATTATTTAATTGCCAGGCTCTGAGTGAAGAGATTATTTCTCTAAAGCGTTTCTGGTCCTTGGCTAAGATTCCAAATACTTATACAGCTATCCTGAATTCTAACCTGCCTTGGCACATTGATCGCAAGATATTCAAGGCATCCATTGATATCTTAAAGAAGAAACAAATTGTTTAGTAATTATTAAAGCGTGAAGAAGTTAACTGAAAAGGAGATGATTTACTTATAAAATTTGATTGTTCAGAAGAGAGCAGGAGTAGGAAGAGTCGTATTGGTATCGGTCGGCCTAGTGGCCTTAAACTGCTGGGGACAGGCAGCTCAGGTACCCGCACTTCCCACAATCAATAATAATGCATAGCATATAATAGTGTGTACTCATTGTTTGCTGACTGGAGGATAATAATGCTTCCAGTGGCTAGTTTTTCTGATGAAGAAGTCAAAGAGGTGAAAGGATTAATGATAGTCTATATACCTCTCTATAATTTTTTAACTGGAGCTGTCGAATTTACAGGTATTTCTCAACAATGAGAGATTTTTAGGATTATTATTTCTAATAATATTTCGCATTAAAACTTCGATTTTTTTTTCATGTAGTTTTACTGGTTTGTTGCTAGATGCTAGATTTTTTCATCCTCTCAGGAAGTGCCACTTGGCCTCATACAATGTTCATATTTTTAAGCGTTTGACTTGGTTGATCAAAATATCCTAATCTACTTATCAATGAATAACTTTGAAGCAGATCCTCTCTTAGTATATTTGAATATGTATTCTTTCAAATAGATCCCCAGCTGTAAAACAAAAATATTCTATCTTAACCCCTACTTTGACTCGAATTCCTCAAGGAACCTTGTTTGGACCACTCTTATATCTAGTATTGATTAATAAAAATGGTAACAGATTCCCTCAAAGGCACTAATATGAAGATGGTCTGCTGATTCTTGAAGTATGCCATAGAAACATCAAAAGTGAATCCCCTGAAAATCTTACTCATGTTTTTGAGGAATCTAAAAAATTACGCCTGAAAGTAAATTCCACTAAGTCATATACAATGACTATAAACTTCTTAAAATTCTTGAAATCCACTTCCGATTTCTTAGACTCTATCCCACCCAAAATGCTAGTGAATCAGGTTAAACTCCTCTGATTCAAAATTTCTGATAACCTTAAGTAGAACATGCACATTTCAAGGATTCTGCACTTTCCGGACAAAGGATAGTCAAAACTAGATTTTTAAAGTGAATTAAAATGGCAGATAAGCTTTGAATTGGCCAAATGTCGACAACATTTTCACTTTGAACAACAAAGAAATCTTTGCCTGACTGTTAAAACTGAGAGGAAGTGGGCCATTCCAGGTAGCACTTGGAGATACTATTCTTGTGGCATACAGGCTATACTAAGAAAAAAAGAAAATAATTGTAAGATATACAATTACAACCCATATGATTATCTAATGTTATTCATTATATTTGAGACAATTTTTTTCAGGTTTTTTTTTTCCACTGTCGGAATACTGTTTTATACGTTTATACATTAAACAAAGTTGAAGAAAAACAAAGAAATCCAGTAAAACAGAATAGGCATGCATGTTGAATGCATCTGGATCCACCCACAAGCATTCCCCAAATATTTCAACACATGTCAAATTGGTTTCCGACTTACGTCAAAAACAGGTAATTTTTTGTTCTGCCAACATAGGTGAAAACGCTCGAATTTCCGAAAATCGGAGTTTTGTAACCTTTCCTGATAAAATTTCAAACTTCTAATCGATAGTTAGACTCCTAGATATTTTTCCTTCATACTGAAACCCTTTTCAAACAAAAACTCTTTAAATTAAGACTTCCAGAATAGAAAAAAATCATTTTTTACAAAAAACAATCCTTGGTGCCTTTATCCTATAGTTCTACCCTGAAATGCATATACATACAATGAATTTTTTGTAGGTCACACTTTTTGTCAAATTGACTAAACAGTTTGTCAAAATCAGCGAAAATCCACTGTACATACACAATCCAGGATATATAAGTCCAAATTAGGGTGAGGAGGGGCTAAAGTTCATCCCCAATGTAAAACAAATGTTATATTTAGAATCCCAATGAAGATCTGATTCTAAACACATTTCTACATTACCAAGACAATTCTGTAGGATTGTCCTTGTTTTCATAAACTGGACAATATAGGCATCAAATGTTAAAATGGCAGTAGACTGAGACAGTACCAAATGATGCTGCATACGTCTGCCCCACCATGTCTAAAAAAAGTTATCCCCACACGCAAAATCCCCCCTAAATTAAGCACCACTCAAATCAACCTTTCGAAACCAAGCTGTCACCTTTCTGAAACTCAAACTGTCTATTAGTGTTTCAACTGGTATAATAGGGTATTTTACCATATTTTAGAGACCCCCATAAAGTTGGAATTTTGGCTTTTTTTACGTAATTACTGGTATCTTACATATTTTACTGACATATTTTACAAGAGCTTGCAACTTTAACAGCACAAAAGTGAAAAGAGGCTGGCAAAAACAGGTTTGGATATGATTTTGTTTTGTCTATAGCTGTATTACCTGGTCTAAATTGCTTTCCTAAAAGAATTTGGGAATCCCTTTACTACAGATATTAGAGTTGCCTCATCAAAAAAAAACAACTAAATAATCCAGATGTTCAACAATGTGGAGGGCCAAAGCAGGATCAATATCTTCATTTTTATTTTAAATTTTGCATCTCAGAGAAATCTTGTGTTCGTGCCATCATTCTGATGGGAGCCCCCCCCCCCTTTCCCTCTGTGTAATTCTAAATATGATTTTGTTTTGTCTATAGCTGTATTGCCGGTCTAAATTGCCTTCCTAAAAGAATGTGGGAATCCCTTTACTTCAGATATTAGAGTTGCCTCATAGAAAAGAACTAAATAATCTAGATCTTCAACAATGTGGAGGGCCAAAGCAGAATCAATATCTTCATTTTTATTTTAAATTTCACATCTCAGAGAAATCTTGTGTTCATACCATCATTCTGCTGGGAGCCCCCTCCCCCTTTTCCCTCTGTGCAATTCCAAATATTCATTAAAAGGGAAATTGAAATTTCTACTCTCCTGTTTAAGTCAGAGGCAATTGTATAGCAGTGCCTATAGAAAGGATCCATAAGGGTTCAATGTATTCATATTTGTTCATTTTTTTTCCCAGTGGCACTGTATATGGAAGGAGCGGGCAAATAAAACTTTGGAGGGGGCTCAGTCAATTGGTAATTGAAAGTTCCAGTGCCCTTTTCTAAGACTTAGCCAGCTTTTCATCAAATGGGTTGTAACTGACTATAGCGTCTTTAATGCCTCCAAGATTGTTCGAGTTGAGATGCGTCCATTAGGAATTCTCTTAGCGGCTTTGAGAATGCTGTAAAGACCCTGAATGTTAAGATTAAGGATGCAGTTAAGGACTCTTTGCTAGCTTTAAAGAAGAAAAGCGGAAATTGACACTCAGTTTAAGGCAATACAACATAGGATTCATACTCTTGAGCAATGCTCAGGAATGGCAAAGGACAGTAATAAAAGACTTAGTAACCACAAAAGTAGCTACATTAAGAGAAGATTTATATGAACAATTCGAAAATCACACAAAGGCAATGATTGCCGAGGATCGTGAAAGACAAAAAAAGAAAACTTAATATAGTGGTCTTCAGAGTTCCTCCACAAACTGATGATGCCTGATTTGTGCGGGATTATTTGGGTCATGATTATGGAATCCTTGATGTTACCGTCCTGAACGTTAGCAGACTAGGGAACGTAACAATCGTACCAGGACACAGTACTCAACGTCCTAACCCAATAATCTTCTCCGTGGCTAATTTCAAAATAAAAAAGCTAATCTTTCAGAAATTCATTGAAAGAAAGGGTGCCATTCAATTTAGAAATGATTTGTTAAAGCATGATCGCGAAAAAAGACAAAAATTGTACGAAGAGCTGCATAAGAGAAGATTGAATGGGGAAGTGGACTTAGCAATCAGAGGAAAAAATATTGGGCAGAAAACTTCCAGACGCTTGCGACGCGTCAATCACCATTGCAAGAGAATGTCATGGAATCATAGATATGTCTGGTACCCCTTTAAGACTTGTAACTAGTTCTATAAGTAGTGTTTATAAGTAGTGTTTATAGTAGTGTCTATAAGTATATGTTAGCGCTTGATCAGATAACAGAAATTATGAACCCCGTATTCGATACCACTTCTCTTAAATCATATGACTCTGGATCAAAAGAAGCTAATGATGACAATATTACTATTGAGGGACTTGTGGTACAATACAGTAATGTAGACTGTATTACTACAAAGACGAACGAAATTAAGTTGGTGATGTCAACAAGGCACAAAGTAAGTATTTGCATTCACTGAGATGAAACCAAAATATATTGCATTTGTTCTTACTGATATACAAATTCAAGTACCTGGGTTTGAGCTACTCGCCAATCTGTCAAAGCCAAATGGTAGAGGGATAGCAGTGTACATCAAATCTCTGCTCCAGGTAAAAGCTCTTAAAGTAAATTCAGATTACAAACCTTGGGCTGAGCATATATGGATAACGATTCTGCAGTGAGGTCTCCCTGTAGACATAGGCTGTTTTTAAAGAAGTCCCAGCTCCCCTTGTCAGACAAGTTCTTTTCTAGAAATTGCATATTCTATTAATAATGTGAAGAAGCAATATTATAAGAACTTTCTTATTGTTGGAGATTTTAACTTACCGGAATTACAGTGGATTGATGGGTTTGCTGTCACAAAAGGGGTTGAAATCCCAAATGACACCCTTCTAGAGTGCCTTCATGAACATTTGACATACCGAGCAATGGATTTTCCAACCAGGTACAAAAGTGCGCAGAACCCAACACTACTAGAATTTTTGTTTATTAATGACCACAAGACGCTCATTAGTGTCAATTCAGAACCACCATTCAGAGCAAGTGACCATGTTGCAATTACTTGTAGGCTTAGGTTGTACCCAGAAAAGGATAATTGGATTAAGCATGTGTAAACAAATTACAACCAGGTCACACAAGAGTTGGCACACTAGGATTGGTCATTCATTGATGTTAAGAATATGGAGGAGGCTTGGGTTGAAATGAAAAGGGTTTCAATTAAAGCAACAGAAAAACATACAGTAATTTCCTAGAAAAGAAGACCCAACCCCCTACCATTTATCACTAGTGATATCAAGCAAGCTGTGCATAGAAAGAAGAAGTATTGAAGCAAATACAAAAGCAACCCTTCCCATGAGAACTATCAAAAATTTAAACAAACCCAAAATAAAGTTAGATATCTCACGAGAAAACTTACGACACAATATGAAGACAGATTGGAATTTGATTCAAAATCTAACCCTAAGAGATTTTGGAAGTATGCTTCAGCTCGGAAACCAGGGAAATACTCAGTTATGGAACTACTTGTAAAGGGCAGTACAATTAGTACCCCAAAAGATATAGCAGCTGAATTGAGTAGTCAATTTAAGTCAGTGTTCATGTCTCCAGACAATGCCCCCTTACCAGAAGCACCAGAATATTCAATTCAGGAACCTATGCGAAAGATAACTGTGGTTGCCTCTGATGTGGAGATTTGATTAAAGCTCCTTAATCCTAAAAAATCTGTTGGCCCAGATGAAGTTCACCCACGAGTATTGAAAGAAGCTCATGCAGAAATAGCCCTTCCCCTTGTAAACATGTTTCAGAAGTCTCTTGATGCTAAGCAGATTCCTCAGGATTGGCGGAATGCTAACATTACACCTGTACACAAAGGGGCTAGCCACAACAGCGTTTTCAATTATCAACCCATTAGTCTTACATCTGTAGCTGGTAAAATCTTAGAAGGAATCATGAATACTCGCACTGCTGGATACATGACCACCAATGAGGTGCTTGGTGATAGTCAGCATGGCTTCAGACATGGATGCTTCGTTGAGACTAATTTGATTGATGCATATGATTATGTTCCTGAGTATATAGATCAAGCAATCCCTGTTGACTTGGTTCTACTGGATTTTACAAAAGCCTTCAAATAAAGTATGTCATGGTCAACTAAGGACCAAGTTATTTGCAATTGGAATACCTAATGAAATCGCAGAATGGGTGCTTCAGTTTCTTTCGGGAGAAAGCAAAGGGTGAAAATATTTAGAAAAAATGGACAGGTATTCTTTTCAGAAGAAGTGGAAGTATTAAGTAGAGTGCCCCAGGAAACCCACTTGGGACCAACACTATTCAACACTTTATTAATGACACACCAACCACAGTCAAAAATAAAATAAGTCTTTATGCTGATGACTCTAAACTCATTTGACCTGTTGATACGTTCAATAAGAGAGCCTCTATACAGAATGATCTGTGGGTACTTTCCCAGTGGGCAACGTTGTGGAGGCTTGAATTCAATGTAAGTAAACGTTGAACAATCCACTCTGGAAAGAAAAATGCCCTTATCATATGTTAGGGATGGATGGATCAAGACTAACTATCATCTAGTATGAAGCAGAGAGAGACTTGGGGGTCATAGTTGGTAAAGAATTAAAATTCATTATGAACACACAGACAGCTGTAGTCAAAGCACTCCAAACCCTAGGCATTATAAAAAGAACAATCACTAGTAGGTCACCCATGGTGATGACTAAATTATACAAGGCATTGGTCAGGCCTAATTTGGAGTTTGGCATGTGTGTTGCTAGCACCCTCAACAAAGGTGACCAGCAGAAGTTAGAATCAGTTCAGAGCCAGGCTACAAAAACAATTGACGGATGCAAATGCTTAAAACTACTCATCCCATTTGAAGAAACTGAAACTCCACACTCTTGTATAGAGACATAAAAGGGGTGATATTATTATGGCACATAAGCTCCTGAATTCTAACTCTCCATTAATAAGACATTTCAACTTGACCAATCTGCCAGAACTATGGGGCATAGTCAGAAACTATATAAGAAGAGAGCTGCCACTAGACTACGCAAAAACTTCTTCACTAACAGAATAGTGAGTTTGTGGGATTCACTAACCAAAAAATCGGTCACTACCCCAGTACTGCTGCCTATAAAAGAACCATTGAAATGAGAATGGTCATCAAAGCTGTGGAGAACTGAGTGGGATGCCATTGAGACATCCAACCATAGTCATAACTAACCATTAATTCTACAGGATTTAATCCTTATTTTGCTGGAAAATGCAATTTAAGGTATTAATGGCATGCTTGATTTTCTTTTTCCTTTTTTTTGCAAAATGGATGCCCAGCATCAGGCAATGTCCAAGTGCTGAGGTATTACCCAAGGCACAAGATTACCAAAGAGATAAACTGGAATGTTAAAATTAGAGACTTAATTTATTCAACAGCTACAAAATTAATACCTGAATGCCTGAAATGTGATTATTACCTGATTTGATTGTGATGAAATGGGTTTATAGGCGAAATTGGATATCTCTTCTGGCCGAAGGACTTTTAGCCTACTTTGTGGACCTCTCAAGCTATATCTACCTTTTAAAATCGTGTGAAAAGTTTACTTTGGATTTTCTTAGACAATCTAAAATCAATTTTCTTGGATTTTTTACCCCTCGAAAAGATAAGTCATTTAACCTTATTTTCGGACTATAATCAAACTTTGAGTATCGAGAATTGGAGTTGCGCATTTTTATTGAATTATGTCTGATGCAGACAGCGATAGCATGCGATCGGTGGGTGACAGGAAACTGGTTTACTCGCCTGTGTTAAATTTCATAGACTAATTTCGAATATAGAATAGATGATGAAGTGATAATTAAGTGTGCTGTTGATTTTTTTGACGGATCAGTCATTTCTTCTGCTAAGGTGGAATTTTGGAGTACAGTTAACAATGATATCCAGCCAAAAAGCATATTAGTGTTAAGGCAGCGTCAAATAATGTTAAGAATATTCTCGATCTGCTACGTAAGTGTGGTAATGACGATTTGGATATTCCTTGCTACGTCATTTGTGTACCTACTGAAGTCCCTTTTGAACAAATTTTAAAAGTTATGTCTTCTAAAATGGTGTCTTACGAAACCAATTTCCCATCCCTTTCGTCTTGCAACGATGAAAATCATGCCACTGTGATTATCTCCAAGGTTCTACGTGATCTGAGCAATCCTACGAAACACAGACAAGCTCTGGAACAAGTTCGCGGTCATGAATCGATTCTGTCGGTTAAACCTGTTGATGACAAGATGATTGTGTCCATTGATAAAACCACTGCCCCAGAGTTCTGTGTCTCAGCCCAGTCTGTCATACACTCCTCAATCGTGAAAATGAAAGCCAAAAAGTACTATGGTTTAGTTAAAGGCATTGAAAGTGATTTTGAACTCGCTTTGTTTAAGGAGGTCACTGGGATCACTGATGCTTCTCGTCTTGGCAACTCGAATTCTGTAAAGCTCTGTTTTAGGAATGCCAGGTCACTCAACCATGCTTTGAAAGATGGTATTCGGATTGAGTATGAATCAATTCGAGTATCTGTTCGTCACGATCTTCCACGATGATGTAGCAAGTGCCGTTCACCCAACCACCTACAGGTGGCATGCAAAAGTTCTTTCCCGAAATGTTCTCGATGTGCTGGTCCTCATGAGGCAACACGTGATTCGCCGTGTCAAATGCAGCCCAAATGCGCTAACTGTGATGGATCCCATGTTTCTTATAGCCGATGGTGCCCTATTCTACGTGATATTGTTAACAGCAGAAATAAAATCCCAAACCTTAAATGAATGAATTGGACTATACAAGTATTATACAAGATTTTACGTTTCTCACGAATTTATCACTGTGCAATAATGTTTTAACTATTACGATGACCAAAATAATTTGCCCACCAGCCCCTAGCTAGCCCCAACAGCCCTTTAAACCAAATTAACTGTGAATAACTCGGCACTTTTGATTTTGTGAAAAATGTGAAACCTAAGCTAATGGAAGAGACCAAACTTCATGTAATTTTAATTAATGGTTACTGCCCTTTCAACGTAATTGGAATAACGGAGACGTGGCTTCCAGAAATTGATGATACTAATGAATTTTCCCTCCCTGGCTTTAAAGCTATTCATATTGAAAGAAACTTAACCAACTCCTTTGGCGGCCTTTCTCTGTACATCCAGTCAAGTCTAAAATTCACCAGCTATTAGACTGTAGATCCTTATTCTCACAACCTATAAATAATAGATGCATTTATTCAATAATGGTAGACATATGTATAGATGAGAATTCTTTTATTTTTTCATTATTTTATAAACCACCCTCATTTCCGACACCTTTCTTTTGTAATCCGTTTGATGATTTTTCTAGTTTTATTAATTTACCACAAAAGAAGGCAATAGTTTTAGGGGACTTCAATTGTAATTTTCTGAATGTTAGCAATAATAATGATTGTGATACCTTCTTTGAAACATTTACCTCAAATGGTCTTCTTCTCACAATCCTTTTTCCTAATAGAGTTGATCCTATGAGGTCTACAACTACTGTAATTGACAACATTTTTGTATCCACTTCCCTGGGAAGCCACCCGTCCTCCAAAATAATATTTTCTGACCTGTCACATCACTTTCCAATCCATCTCTCCCTACCCTCCCTACCAGTTACTCAACCCTCTAGAACTAATACCCCTATGTCTAATAGAATATATAATACTGTAAATATGAAACAGTTCATGGATTGTTTGAAATCCTTTGACCGGTCCACGGTTTTGGATTGTCAGGATGTTGATTCAGCCACAGATAGTTATACAAAGGGACTGAGTGATTTTATCAGTTCAACCTTTCCAGTCCGTAAATCAAACCGAAAAACTACCCATATACACATCTGGATGTCCAATAGCCTGATAGTATCTTCATACCGAAAAAATGACCTATATAAGTTAGCATGCAAAACCAGTGGCGTTATTTACCTGACTAATGATAAAAAATACAAAAACTTATGTACAAAACTTGTCTGGGAAGCAAAAGAAAATTATTATTATTCAAAAGTCTCTAACTGCAAAGGAAACTTGCAAAAAATTTGTGACCACAATAAATGAAATTCTTTCAAAAAAAAGGAATTCAAGATCTGTACCTATTAACCTTGAGGACATCAGCGGCAGATTAATTGACCCAATTTCAGTACCGGATGCTTTTAATAATTATTATAGTAATATTCCAAATGCTAACTCCTTTTGCCTCTCCCAGTCTTTACACCCTAGCAAGAAACCCAGATCCATGTTTTTCTCTCCAACTGATTGTAAAGAGGTGCTTCTAGTTATCAAATCTCTCTCTAAAAGTATTACACCTGACTTCTTTGGCATAAGTAATAAGTTTCTTAGGACTGTATCTTCCTGTATTTGTGAACCTATTGAGCACATAGCAAACCTTCCATGCCCAATGGAGTCTTCCCAGAAACATTTAAATCAGCAATTGTTATCCCAATTCATAAAAAGACAATCTGTCTTATTGGGCAATTATTGCCCAATCTCACTTCTCCCAGTTATATCGAAAGTGCTCGAGAGAATTATATTCCAACGTCTTTCTCCCTTTTTATTTGGGATTCATTCTTCAGATTTGTTGATTTCTCCTCATCAATATGGCTTCTGTGCCAAATTTTCAACTGCTCATGCACTAATAGATGCCACAAAGTTTACACGTTCCCAACTTGACCTTAAAAATACTGTATTGGGCTTATTTCAGGATTTCTCAAAGGCCTTTGACATGGTTGATCACAGTGTTTTATTAAGTAAACTCAACAACGTAGGGATTTGTGGAGTTCCTTTCTCATGGTCCAGCTCTTATCTCTGGTAGAGTACAGAGTGTGAGTCTGGGCAGGGCGACTTCACATCCCCTACCTGTCTGGAGGGGCGTCCCACAGGGCTCTGTTTTTAGTCCAATACTTTTTCTCCTTTATATTAACGATTTGATTACGGACCTAGGTCCATCTGTGCACCCAATGTTTTGGGGACAATAGCAACTTTTTCATCACCAGTCCTAATTTACCATTGGTTGTAACCTCTACTCAAACCCTTCTGAATAGAGTACAGGAGTGGTGTCTCATTAACTGCATGACCATTAACAGCAAGAAAAGTCAGGTTGTATTATTTCAAACCCCTTACAAAAAAAAAAGGTCACATGCACTTGGCCTAAGATATTCTATCAATCTCCTCCTGCAGGTCAAAGTTGCCAAGTTTCTTGGTGTCCACATAGACTCCTCCCTATCATTTGCAAAACATATGTTCTATACCAGAGCCATAATCTTGCGACAGGTAAGTATGATTAATTGTGTACCCTTGTTACCCTTTATTACTCTTTTATTTACAAATATATCTCATACTGCGGATCTGTTTGGGGCAATACTAATCCTTCAGTTACCAATAAATTTAAATTTGCCCAAAACCATGCCGTCAAAGCAGTTTTTGGCTGCCCCAACTATATCCCACCCAAGACTTGTACTCTGATTTTGGTATTATCCTTTTTGAACAAATCATCAAAAAATTAAATCAATCCCTTGCATACTCAGGTTACCAAAAAATCTTCTTCTCCATTTATTATCTTATTTTAATAGTAATAATTCTGAAGGCCTCTGTTTCCATTCATCCAACGATTCCTTTATTGTCCCCAAGTGTGTCACTAGTTCTACCCACCAATCCCCCGTCTATAAATCTATACTTGAATGGAACTTAATACCCTCCAGTGTTGATCTATCCATAAGTTTTTGCATGATGTATAACCATGTACTAAAATTTTGATATTATAATTCTCTAAATCTTTATTCAATTTGCTTTAATTAGCCATGTTTTCTCATTTCTTTTTTATCTCTCTTCTTTATTTTCAATTTTTTGTTGTTGCTAGTCCTTAACAAGTTTGCTTCTATGATCTTTATTATTATTGGTGTTATGTGTTTTTTTTATTTGAATAAACTGAATTGAAATAACTTGATGAAACTCTAGATGAAGGGACATTACCTTTTTTAAGCCCAGGAAAACCAAAATCATTAGAAAATTTCATTAAAAGCTGGAAACTGATGCTTAAAGAGAAATAAGGTAAAACCAAAGAGAAATAAGGTAAAACCTCCTTTTACAAATTTTACCTCATTTTACCATTTTGGCTTAACCAGTCTTTATTGTATAGTAATTTTACAACACTACTATCTATTGCCATGTCTAATTGCCATTTATGTTGTCAAACACTGTCTTGGCTCTAGAAAAATATAACTATGACTGTTTGGGTTTTTGTGAATAAATTTATATTTTTTAATCTTATAAGGCCTCAATACCCAATACAGTATTTACAGATGCTTTATTCACCAAAAACGTATATGAAATTTTCATTTTATTTTACATTTGGAAGTAAAATTATGTGACTTTTTTCTTGTTTACTTGTTAGGGTTTCTGTATATTGCATGTAAAATTAGGCACTTGTGATTTCTCATTTTCCATCAAAAAAATCAGATGTTACTTGATAAAGGCAGGTAACAATAAGAACTAAATCTATTCACACAACCTTTTTCTAACTTTAAAGCAATTTATTTGGGCACTTATGCAAAGCAGCTGGGGCCTGAACATTTTGAGACTTCATCAGTTTCATAACTGTCATGATTTATCAGTAGTATTTATAATACTACTACTACTAACAACTCACAACAGCACCAAGCCACCTTAGGCCATCACAGCTATGCACAATTTTCCTCCATCCAAATCTATTCAAAGCCTACCTCTTTACACCCTCCTAGGAAGTTCCCAATTCTTTTAAATATTTTATTATGACCTTCTCTGACCCAAACCACAGACAACCTAATTTCTGTTTAGACCTAGATGGTTGGTAAAAAAGGAGAATCTTTGGCAATCTGTCATTCTTCAACTGCAGAATGTTCCTTAGCCATCTCAGTCTTTCTCTCACTATAGTCCAAGAAAGTGATATTCAACCTTACTTTTTGTACAGCCTACTGTTTGAAATATAGTTAGTCATTTGGGTACCTAGAACAATCTGTAAGCAATTTCTTTGGAATACATCTAGCAAATACCAGGAAAACACCCTTCCCAGTCTCTTTGCACAGCCCATGCATTCTGGTACTAGAGGATATTCAATGAAGCTCCCCATGCAGCATTTCATGAGTAGACATAGAAGTCATTTCTTCAGCCAAAGAGTCATCAATCTGTGGAATCAGTCGTCTGAGGAAACAGTTTCTGCAACTTCAACCAACATGTTCAAGTCCCACCTTGATAGGGAATGACTCTGCCAGGAGTTCCTTTACAATTGGGAAACTGCAGAGTCCTCCACAAGACTCTAGATCAACAACCACAACATACATCAAACAAATTTTTTTCATTATAGGAGCATCACAAGGATGGAAAATCCTTATATTGCTCTAAGCTGTGATTTAAGGTAAAAATCTTCATCTGCTTTTCAAAGCATCCATGCTTCCAAGCCATATTTGACCACTGTCATCACTGTAGCTTCCAATAGGCCTATTCTAGTCTTGATTTGCAGACTTATCTTCCTATTCTTCCAAACTTTTTTAATTGTGAAAAAAAAACACCCTGAACCTTGGCCATTCTACTTTTAACATCTTCACTGCTCCTACTGTCTATACTAATAGCCTACTAGGTAATTGTTTAGTTTCATCACAAGCTGTCTAAACTGGAAACTATGCTGCAAAGCAGCATAGTTTCCATACTATAGCACTTAGAAATGTTAATTCTAGAAGCACATCCATTTCTGGTTGACCCTCCTCCTCTATGGGGCTGTCTTTAGACAGCTTGTGATGAAACTAAACAATTACTAGCTAATAATACCAAGGTAAATGAAGTTGTCAATCTGATCAATCTTTTTTGTTACCCAATTTACCTTTTGATCTTCACTTATTCCTAGACTTAGCAATTTAGTCAGTAAAATTCTAGTTAATTGACTTCCTGCTATCTTGGAAAGGATTTAGGTTAGGAAAATCACACTTTCAGGGATGGATCTACAGGCTAAAGTATGTCCCAGGAAAGTATTTTGAAGCAACTACCTCCTCTCCTTCTCCCTCTAGAGGGCACTGAAATTTGCCTACATGACAGGTCTCCTGTCATTACCTATTGAAATTTTGACAAAACAACATTTTACCTTAATTTTCAATTACTAGTTGCTTTTTCTCTGCCTTTAGATCTGAACATGCAATTCCTGTTAGGCTCTATTTGAGTAGAATTTTGAGCCATATCAATGTTTTTTTTTCAAAATTTAGGATATGTATTTGTATATCTTTAAAACCTTAAAAAATGGAATTGAGTAAAGTTATGAAGCTGAAAACAATTTTGTTGTACTTCAATTAAGCAGAAGATCTATTTTGCAAGGTTCCACTTTTATAACACACATATTTTTAAAGGTCATCAAAGGTCAGGGCCCTCTAGAGGGAGAAGGAGTGGAGGTAGTTGCTTCAAAATACCTTCCTGGGACATAGTTTAGTCTGTAGATTCATCCCTGAAAGTTTCATTTTCCTAACCTAAACCCTTTCTGAGATAGCAAGAAGTCAATTAACTAGAATTTTACCATTTAGTCTCCTTAATATTTATTTTTAAGGCTATTCTAGCACCTTGAACTCACTAAACCTCTAAAAGTTCAGCATATTAGGGGAGTGAGGGGTAAAAGTTTATTTCTGAAACATATAAGAGATAATTTTTAATTTTACCCCCTCTCCCCTCCCCCTAATGAGCAAATATATACCCTAAATTGGTATTTATAGGGGTGTAAATAAAATTTATTTGCTGCAAAAGTGATTTTTATATTTGGAAACGGCATAAAAAAAGATATCAAGTGGAATGTTGACTCTATTTTTTAAGCTAATAATATGAACAGCAAAATATTTACAACCTAGGCTATGCAGTATCTTACCCTCCTTTTGGTGCAACAGCCTAAGTCAATTTTTTGCAACTGGCTATACTTAAAATATAGGCTATTCAGTTAATAATATGCAACAATCAAACTATCTTGCGTCCAAATTTTGTGTCTCCAAGATCAGTATTTTCCTCCACTGTTCAGTGGCTGTAGCCTATTTTCAATGTTAAAAAACCAAGCGTCCTAGCCTGTGTCGAGGATGGTTATAAACCAGGAAGTTATTATTAATTCAAATCAGTTTCAAACAAACCTTTTAGTAAACTGTTTAAGTCCTAACCTTTAAGTAAACTGTTCTAAGTCCTATCCTAACGTTCCATGTGTTCGATTAGTTGTCCGACTACTTGTCCGTCAAGTATGATTACTATTCCAAGCGTTTCATGAGATGCACGTGACGTCAGAGGTTTGTTGGATAACCACCTGGAAAATTCAGCATTACTTGTCCGACAACTTACGCTTGCTAACCCAGCATCCATGGAATAGTTGGCTCGTGATTCTGATGAAAATCATCAAACAGGTAAACCGTCCTACGACTGCTGAGTGGAGAGCTATTCTTTCGCCCTCTTTCTTTTGAAGGAACTTCATGTGGATTAAAAAAGTCAACTTTTTATTACCGTATACCCAACAATACCTAAAAAAACAGTCCTTTATCACCATGTTCACATCCACATCTTTTTAAAATATAGCTTTAAATAATATTTAACATCACAGGCAAGTAAAAAGGGACAATCGGAGGTTTTCGATTTTGTATTCATATGCTTTTAAAGATGTGGTCTTTTCTGACAAATTACTCCAACATTACGGTACTTTACTAATTAAATTGGAACTATTACTTTTCCTAAAATGATGATAGAAGATTTTCTAAGATGAGTTTGTGTGCAATTATAAAGCCCTTTATAGTCTTTCACTGGTCATGATGCTAATCATTTTTCCTATGCAATTATAAGCCTCTAAAAGAACCTTATGCTTGCTCAGTTTTCAATACAGTGCTAATTAGGTAGCAAAATTAAGTCAGACAACAATTCCTAAAAATCGATTATTGTTTCTTATAATTTAAATACGAATTGTTTTTATAGTACCTAAATTCTTGATTTTAAATCTCCAGTTAGTCTCCTCTAAGAAAGAGTAAGACCGTGATTTCAAGCATCTTAAGCTACTATTGCATCTTGTAACCCGCACGGGCGGTAAGTCTGTGATTAGAGTATCCGTTTTTCTAAAAAAACAACCGGTGAAATAGAGGATACCGAACAAAACTAGGAAATTTGCGTAGAAAACTCTCGCAAAATTGAAATTTATGACGTGTTCCATCAGCTTAAGACTCACGGCAGACTGGGCATGTGCTATGCAATCTTAGCCAAGGAATAATGCAATCCTTATGAAATAAATGGGAGCATGGAAGTTTTTTGACACTTTCTTGGAGCTTGTAGTCATCCAAACAGACAGAACACTCCGAACTTTTCTTAACTTGTTCTTCTGTAATATTGACTGAAACCAAACTCTCGAAATCAGAAGAATCTGAACCGTCACTGTCCATTCCAGAAGAATCCAAACTTTCACTGCCGGTTTCAAGAGAATCCGGTTCTTCTGTAACATTGACTGTTGTAAGACTTTCACTGCCGGTGTCAAGAGAATCCGAACGGTCACTCTCAGTTTCAGATGAACTTGAACTCCCACTGTTTGTCTCAAACGGATCCGACATGTCACTGTCCTCTTGTCTTGTATTATATTTATTAGAATTACTGAAAAATGTGCAGCAAAAAAATTGCCAGAAAAATTGAGGTTCTTGTGAACTTTGATTCATATCACTTGATAATATTATGATACTATAATCATTGTTGATCTTATTAAACAAACATGCTGGAGAAGCACTGTCCCGAAACTAAAAACAAGACACGTTTTAGAAAATTCATTAAAAGTTATGTTCCAATGCATTATGTTTCTAAGGGCATTATTTGTGTTTAACATTTTTTTTCCATCGGTGGATTCTTCCAAAAATAATAGGTATATGATTTGACATGTTTTCCTATTTAAAAAAATACACAAAACTGACGTCACTTATCCTCAGTAATCCTGCTTTTTCCAGTTCTTATTTTTGTAAAAGCAAAATAATTGTGAGCATGCTTCTTTAAAAGAATTATGTTTATTTCTTTTCAGACCATAGTTTTTTTTAATATTTGGTTTTTCTTAAAGTTCAGCCAGAAATCATGTTGTACATGTACATGTAATAAAACCTGATGGTAAACCAATGGTTTTGTGAAAATTATCGATATTTCCCATTCGTATGAATCTGCTATAAGAGTACAAATTATTGCTATTGTTGGCAGAACAAACAGCGGCATATAGCATTAGGCGTTACAAAACTTACATGAGATGCATCACTAGTTTTGCCATCTACACTAAATAAATTAGTTTTATTACACTGAAAATTACGCAATTGTATAAATTCTTTGGGAAGTACTTGATCTATTTTCTTCACCACATCTGAAAACATATCAAACAGTTCGTGGTAACGAACTGAAGTAAGGAGCGACCCGGCTCAGTACGAAACGATACTCTAAAAAACGGAACTTCGATCCTAAGAGATATATCAAGAGAATCGGATTCTTATGCTGATTTTAAATATATAAGTTTCATCAAATTTAGTCTTTTGTCATCAAAAGTTACGAGCCTGAGAAAATTTGCCTTATTTTGGAAAATAGGGGAAAACATCCCCTAAAAGTCATAGGATCTTAACGAGATCACACCATCGCATTTAGCGTATCAGAGAACCCTATAGAAAAAATTTCAAGGTCAAATCTACAAAAATGTGGAATTTCGTATTTTTCTGCCAGAAGACAGATCACGGGTGCGTGTTTATTTGTTTGTTTTTTTTCCCAGGGGTCATCATATCGACCAAGTGGTCCTAGAGTGTTGCACGAGGGCTCATTCTAACGGAAATGAAAAGTTCTAGTGCCCTTTTTAAGTGACCAAAAAATTGGAGGGTACCTAGGCTCTCTCCCACGCTCATTTTTTCCCAAAGTCAAAGGATCGAAATTTTGAGATAGCCATTTTGTTCCTCATCGTCAAAACCATAATAACTATGTCTTTGGGGATGACTTACTCCCCCACAGTCCCTGGGGGAGGGCCTGCAAGTTACCAACTTTGACCAATGTTTACATACAGTAATGGTTATTGGGAAGTGTACCGACGTTTTCAGGGGGATTTTTTTGGTTTGGGTGTGGGGTTGTGTGGAGGGGGCTATGTGGGAGGATCTCTCCTTGGAGGAATATTTCATGGGGGAAGAGAAATACAATGTAAAGGGCGCAGGATTTTCTAACATTACTATTAATGAAAAACAATGAAAATATATACATGAACAAGTTTTTTCAATTGAAAGTAAGGAGTAGCATTAAAACTTAAAACGAACAGAGATTATTACGTACATGAGGGGTTCTAAAAATACTTTAGCATAAAGAGTGAGGTATTTAGGAGGAGATAACTACTTCGTTCTTTATGCTAAAGTATTTTTAGTAATTTCAACTGTTTATTCTATGGCCTTTCTGCTTTAGGGGTCATTCTTAAAGAATTGGGACAAAACTTAAGATTTAGTGTGAAGAGTGAGGTATTAACGAGGGGACAAACCCTCTCATATATATAATCAAAAATATAAGAATATAAAAGTTTGTTGCGTAAGTTAATTCTTAAGTTACGTATATTTTTTACTAATAAAAACGTTCGTTAAAAATTAAAAGTTTTACTTGCCTTTTTAAGTAACCAAAAAATTGGAGGGCAACTAGGACTCCTTCCCAACCCTTATTTCTCAAAATCGTCTGATTAAATCTAAAGAAAGCCATTTAGCCAAAAAAGAATTAATATACAAATTTTATTTAATAATTTGTGTGCGGAGAGCCAAAATCAAACATGCTTAAAAACGTTCAGAAATTAAATTAAAAAAAAACTAGTTTTTTTAACTGAAAGTAAGAAGGGACGTTAAAACTTAAAACAAACAGAAATTATTCCGTATATGAAATGGGTTGTCCCCTCCGCAATCCCTCGCTCTTTACGCTAAAGTTTGACTCTTTGCCACAATTCTACTTTTTAAAACAATTAAAAGCTTTAGCGTAAAGAGCGAGGGATTGCGGAGGGGACAACCCATTTCATATACGGAGTAACTTCTGTTCGTTTTAAGTTTTGATATGGCTCCTTACTTTCAGTTAAAAAACTAGTTTTTTTTATTTAATCAAAGAAATGAAACAGTGAGCGATTTTTAGGTTTTGTGAAAAGATTCTTACGAGAAACGTAGCAGTTCATTTTAAAGTCATTATAAAGTCACGTTAGCACGCAAAGATTACAATCTTTGGGTGTTTTGGTTGGGAAACACTAACCGAAGCCTTAGACACAGTAACAGTGGAAACCTAGAGTCTTTTGGTTTGTTTTTTGGTTGGGAGACACTAGCCGAAGCCTTAGACATAGTAGCACAGAAAGCTTACAATCTTTGGGGTTTTTTGATAGGGTAATATTAGCTGAAGCCTCAGAAACATTAGTACGGAAAGATTATATTCTTTGGTTTTTTATGGCACTTGGTATTAACCAAGTGACATATAGCAGTCGCCAATTCTGTCGGTCTGTCTGTCTGTCGGTCTGTCTGTCTGTCGGTCCCGGTTTTGCTACTTTAGGCACTTCCAGGTAAGCTAGGACGATGAAATTTGGCAAGCGTATCAGAGACCGGACCAGATTAAATTGGAAATAGTCGTTTTCCCGATTTGACCATCTGGGGGGAGTGGGGGCCCGGTTAATTTGCAAGAAATAGAAAAAATGAAGTATTTTTAACTTATGAGCGGGTGCTTGGATCTTAATGAAATTTGATGTTTGGAATGATATTGTATCTCAGAATTCTTATTTTAAATTCCGACCGGATCTGATGACACTGGGGGGAGTTGGTGGGGGAAAACCTAAAGTCCCGGTTTTGCTACTTTAGGCACTTCCAGGTAAGCTAGGACGATGAAATTTGGCAAGTGTATCAGGGACCAAACCAGATTAAATTAGAAATAGTCGTTTTCCCGATTTCACCGTCTCAGGGGGGGAGTGGGGGCCGTTTGATTCGGAAAAAAATAGAAGAAATGAAGTATTTTTAACTTATGAGCGGGTGATTGGATCTTAATGAAATTTGATGTTTGGAATGATATTGTGTCTCAGAGCTCTTATTTTAAATCCCGACTGGGTCTGATGACATTGGGGGGAGTTGGAGGGGGGAACCTAAAATCTTGGAAAACACTTAGAGTGGAGGGATCGGGATGAAACTTGATGGGAAAAATAAGCGCAAGTCCCAGATACATGATTGACATAATCGGAGCTGATTTGCTCTCTTTGGGGTAGTTGGGGGGGGGAGTAATTCTTAAAAATTAGAAAAATGAGGTATTTTCAACTTACGAACGGGTGATCGGATCTCAATGAAATTTGATGTTTAGAAGGATATCGTGTCTTAGAGCTCTTATTTTAAATCCCGACTGGATCTGGTGATGGGGGCGGGGAGTTGGGAGGGGGAAACCTAAAACTTGGAAAACACTTAGAGTGGAGGGATCGGGGTGAAACATGGTGGGAAAAATAAACACAAGTCCTAGATAGATGATTGACATAAACGGAACGGATCCGCTCTCTCTTGGGTAGTTGGGGGGGGGGGTATTTCTGAAAAA
This sequence comes from Artemia franciscana, assembly GCF_032884065.1. NCBI lineage: Eukaryota > Metazoa > Arthropoda > Branchiopoda > Anostraca > Artemiidae > Artemia > Artemia franciscana. Next base: position 15,333,196 of record NC_088863.1, read on the forward strand.
TAAAAAAATGAGGTATTTTTAACTTACGAACGGGTAATCGGATCTCAATGAAATTTGATATTTAGAAGGATATCGTGGCTCAGAGCTCTTATTTTAAACCCGACCGGATCTGGTGACATTGGGGGGAGTTGGGAGGGAGAAACCTAAAAATTGGAAAACACTTAGAGTGGAGGGACCGGGATGAAACTTGGTGGAAAAAACACGAGTCCTAGATACATGATTGACATAACCAGAACGGATCCGCTCTCTTTGGGGTAGTTGGGGGGAGGGTTAACTCTGAAAAATTAGAAAAAATGAGGTATTTTTAACTTACGAACGGGTGATTGGATCTCCATGAAATTTGATTTTTAGAAGGATATCGTGTCTCAAAGCTCTTATTTTAAATCCTGACCGGATCTGGTGACATTGGGGGAAGTTTGGGGTGGGGAAACCTAAAATGATGGGAAACGCTTAGATTGGAGGGATTGGGATGAAACTAGGTTGGAAAAATAAGCAGAAGTCTTGCATACGTGATTTACATAATTGGAACGGATCCGCTCAATTGCGGGGGGGGGGGTAATTCTGAAAAATAAGAAAAATGACGTATTTTTAACTTACGAAGGAGTGATCGGATCTTCATGAAACTTAATATTTAGAAGGACCTCGTAACTCCGATATCTTATTTTAAAACTCAACCGGATCAAGCGTAATTGGGGGGGGGGGCAGTTGGGGGGACCGGAAATCTTAGAAAATACTTAAAGCGGTGAGATCAGGATGAAACTGGATGGGAAGAATAGAAACCTGTCTAAGATACGTGACTGACATAACTGGACCGGATCTGCTCTCTTTGGTCGAATTTGGGGGGGGGGGGTAATTTTGAAAATTAAGGTATTTGTAACTTACCGAAGGGTGACCAGATCTTAATGAAATTTGATATTTAGAAGGATCTTGTGCTTTAAAGTTCTAATTTCAAATTCTGACCAGATCCTGTGACATTCGGGGGAGTTGGAGGAGGGAACCGGAATTCTTGGAAAACATGAAAATTGGAGTATTTATATCTTACGAATAGATGATCGGATCGTAATGAAATTTGATTTTTAGAAGGAATTCCTCAGAGCTCTTATTTCAAATCCCGACCAGATCTTTTGACATTGTGGGGATTTGGAGGGGGAAATCTTGGAAAAACACTTGGAGTGTAGGAACCGGGATGAAGCTTGGTGGATAGAATAAACAAATGTCCTTGATACGTGATTGACAGAATCGTACTGGGTTCGCTCTCTTTGGGGGAGTTGGGGGAGGGGTTCAGTTATTTGGCGAGTTCGGTGCTTCTGGACGTGCTAGGGCGATGAAAATTGGTAGGCGTGTCAGGGAGCTGCACAATTTGACTTGATAAAGTCGTTTTCCCAGATTCGACCATCTGGGGGGCAAAAGGGAGAGGAAAAATTAGAAAAAATTAGGTATTTATAACTTACGAGTGGGTGATCGGATCTTAATGAATTTTGTTATTTAGAAGGACTTTGTGACTCAGAGCTCTTATTTTAAATCTTGACCGGCATTAAGCCTCTTATTTTCCTTTTTAAATCAATCTATTGATTCATAGAATTTTGTTAGAGCTCATACCATATGATCTCTTGGCTCTTAGCTCTTCTCGCCTCGTCACAAGTGCCATATGAGCTCTTAGCTCTTGTTTTGGTTGGGAGACATTAGCCGAAGCCTTAGACACAGTAGCACTGGAAACCTATAATATTTGGGTTTTTTCGTTGGGAGACACAAGCCAAAACCTTAAACACGTTAGCAAGGAAAAGTTACAATCTTTGGGTGTTTTAGTTGGGAAACACTAAATGAAGCCTTAGACACAGTAGCACGGGAAACCTACAGTCTTCGGATTTTTTTTTTGGCTGGGAGACATTAGCTGAAGCCTTAGACACGGTAGCATGGAAAAGTTGCCATCTTTTTTTGTTTTTTTTTTATAGGGAGACATTAGCCGAAGCCTCAGACACATTAGCATGGGAAGATTACAATCTTTGGGTGTTTTGGTTGGGAAACGCCAACCAAAGCCTTAGACACAGTAACAGGGGAAACCTGCAGTCTTTGGCTTTTTTTTTGGTTGGGAGACATTAGCCGAAGCCTTAGACATAGTAGCACGGAAAACTTACAATCTTTAGGGTTTTTTTTATAGGGAGATATTAGCCGAGGCCTCAGACACGTTAACATGGAAAGATTGTATTCTTTGTTGTTTTGTTTTTTTGTGGGGAGACATTAGCTGAAGTCTTAGACATGTTAACGCGGAAAGCTTGCAATCCTTGGGTTTTTTTGGTTGGGAAACACTAACTGAAGTCTTAGACACACTAACACAGGAAACCTACAATCTTTGGGTTTTTCGATTTTGAGATACTAACCGAAGACTTAGACACAGTAGCACGGACAACGTACAGTCTTTGGGTTTCATTGTTTGGGAGACACTAGCCAAATCCTTAGACACATTAGTACTGAAAACTTAAAAACTTGGGTTTTTTTGGATGGGAGATACTAACCAAAGCCTTAAACACGTTAAAATAGAAACTTATAATCTTTGGGTTTCTTTGGCTGGGAGACACTTGTCGAAGCTTTAGACACGGTAGCATAGAGGAGTTTCACTAGTGTGTCCAATCAGGCAGCGTATCATTGGAAAAAACTAAAAGTAGTAGCTCTAGCTGTAGGTAATGGAAATTCTTTTTGTAGCTATGTTTCATATTGTTTTAAGACTCATTCATAATAGGATTTAGCTAGTACCAAGATTTACTCTCCGCAAAGATTTTATCTTACATTTTACCCACTTACAATGTCAGAGAGTTTTATCGGAGAGCAGCCAATAAGACAGCTATTTTACTAATCCTTAACTATATAGAAACCAAACGATTAGGAATATTTTGGTGTTCACTAAATCTTACTGTGAATTGCTATTTAGTTATACTTTGCTCTGACCAATTTTAGAGTTTGTAAATGTAATGCTAAGCTCACCCACAGCTGTGATCATTTTGAAATAATGTCGAAAGTGCTGCAAATTTTTATGTAGGACCCAAGTCCAATTTTTATCCCGTAGGGTTAAAAGGGAAGCTACACTTCTTAAGATTACTGGTGTCACATGTGATTTTTTCATCAATGTTTGTTTTTTTTGGATTTTTAATTTGACGTCTGCTAATAACAAAACTGCATAACTGCGTATGGAAGTCTTTGTCGTTCAAAATTTACTTCCAGTTTTTTCCATTTTTGGGATATTTTTTTAGTTTCTACTATACAAATTCAGAGTCAGATCATTAAGGCATTCAGATGTCAGTTTCACTGTACATGGTATTAAAGAATCCGCAAAACATAAAACGAGCAAAATTACAAATTGCTGTTGTACAAAAAAATAGCCTAAAACTTGAAAAAAGAAAAAGAAATTCAAACTTATGCAATAGCGTATTGCAAAATTTTAATGGAAGAAGTGTAAACAACAATCCTAATATCTGAATTTTACTCATTTGTGGGTTTAATTGTTTGTTGTTAATACACTCGTTTGATCTTTTTTTGGTGGTGAAATAAATAAAAAAACAAGTTTACCTCTCAACTGAAAGTAAGAAGCAAGATTAAAACTAAAAAAGAAAAGAAATTATTCCGTATATGAGGGGTTGTCCTTCCCTTCTTTCTTGTTCTTTACATTAAATTCTTAAAGTTCCTTAAAAATACTTATCATTCACATTCAGCATTGTGGTTGAGCAGTCTTTTTTAAAGAATTGTGACAAAAAAAATAAATTAGCGTGAAAAGAATTTGCAGTTCCCCTTATATACGAAATAATGTCTCTTTTAAGTGTCAATGTTGCTCCTTACTGTCAGTTCAATTTTTATTTTTTTATTCGATATGTGACCATTTTTCAAACCATGCCAAATAATTCTCAATGTGAAAATTTCCCATGGGATATTCCCTCCTCCTCCAGAAGCTTTCATCACCTTGGATAATTTTACCATAGGGAAATCCTCTTGCAAAGCCTTCCTCCCTCCAAAACAATCGAATATTTTCCATTAATAAATACTATGCGTAAACAACGGACAAATTCTGTAATTTACAGCCCACTCCCCAGAAAATGTGGGAGTATATCATCCCGAAGGCTAAGTTCTTGGGCCTTTCAAATGGCCGGCATCAAATGGATATCTCAAGATTTTCATGATCTTTGGGGAAAAGGGGGTGTCGGATAGCGGCTTTCTCAAACCCAATTTTTGATCACTTTAAAATAGCGATCGAACTTTTGACTTCCTTCAAATGAGCACTCTATTAATCTTCTAGGACTACTGGTTCGATACGATCAGCCCTGAAAAAAAAAATAAATAAAATCGCATCAATGATCTATCCCCTGGAAAAAAACTTAGATCCTAAATTTTTTTACACAGGAGCTTGAAATCCCTGATAGGTTGAATCTAATAGTGTTATCTTCATTAAAATTACTTGACTTTTCAGGGGTATTTTCCCCCATTTTCCAATACTAGGTAAATCTTCTCAGTGCTATTGGATTTTGGCAGGTAACAAAAAACTTGAAGGATTTCTTATGTTTACAATCAGCATAAAAAAAATTATATGTATTTGTTGTTTTCAAAATTTCTTTCTTTTGAGTTTTAGTTACTATTGAACCGAGTCACTCCTTACTTACAATTTGTTAGCACGAACTGCTTAAAAAGCTGTTAACAAGAAAAATTACCTAGTCTTTGTTTCTTGACCAGGAGGCGTCGTATTTTAGCTTTTTTAAGGGAGATCAGCCCACATTTTACTTTCTGATCACTGTTAAAATACTTTAGTTTAGTGTTAATCCAAATTTGCCCCTTAAAGCAAATAAGCGATTTTCGGCCTACCTCCCCTAGAAGATCAGAAATATTTACAATTTTAAACATTCAGACAAAATATTATATTTTTTTTTACCATTTTTCATTCAGACCTTCGCCCCCCCCCCCCCCCGAAAACTTTTGCTAGCTAGTAAATTGTTTAAAACATTCAATATAGAAAGTTGGAAAATTATGTGCAGCTGCTCTTGCTTAAAGGTAAAATATTTTGCAAACTTTACCAACTATGCTGTAATGAAAATATTTCAAGACACTATAGAGGGACGTAGACGCTGTGTTTTTCGTCGTATTATAGTAGATATAGACTTTTTTAATAAAAATTTTACCTAGATTACATCTATCAAGCGTATCTAAAAATCTTGGTCCGTCTTCTAAAACACTACTTGAATATTTTATGGATCTTAGGCAGTTGAAAGTTTATACTTCTGTATTTATTTTCCTTTAAAATTACAAAGAACCATGTCAGATGTAGGAAAATTTTTACTTATTTATCTTATTCTAGGATGCCAGAAAACTGTATTCAACTCTTCCAGAACAAGTTCAAAAGATCTTCAGATAATCAGAACCGTAAACTGTGACAAGGATTTTTCCAGTTAGAAGCCTATCACAGCCTTTTCAAATAACATCCATGGAATCAAGGTCTAAGAGGTCTCCAGCTTTTCACAGAGTTGTCACTCATAGCCCACTGCTCCCTGTCGAGCAAAGGGAAACACAACGCTTGGAATTTAGTTTAATTTCCTTTGGGTTTCTGCCTAGCTTTTTCACTAATTCGCAATCTCAAGCGTCAGCAACCGCAATTCAAAGCTCACAATCTAGTATGGTATAGGGATCTTTATTCCCTAACAAGCTTCAATTTACTTCAGCACACTATACCTGTACAAACTCTCTCCTTTCAGGCAGACTACCAGTGACCATGATCAATCAGCCAACAAATGCACTAACCTCAAGAATCATTAAAATTTGAGCATAGCCAAGGAATTTTGGAACTCTTTGTTTGCATATGGCTCAATATCATGCCTCAGATCAAGATTCTGCAAAAGTAAGCACGCAAGCTAATGGCCAAGACAATAAAATATCCGAGGCCCCTATCTTTATCAGGATCAAACACAATAAATCAAGTAACACTGAGCTCACAGACCTAATCAGGAATACCAGTCTTACCAACTTCACTTGGTAACCAGATCTCATCTTCAGGACATCAAATCAAAGTAATTCATTTTCCAGTAGTAGTAAGTAATAGACCGTTTTATTCTTCTAAAAGCGTTCAAAATCAATCAACAGGAAATCAAGGAAATGTTGCTAGCTTCAGCTCATTAAGTCAATTCAGCACAGGAAGCTTGAAAAACCAACCGATAATAGTAGATTCCCAAGATACATTTGCAAACTCGTAAACTTTGCAAGTCGTTGACAAAGTTTCAAGTCCTAGCTTCACCTGAATTTATATAGAGGATCAATTCAATCCTATCAATTCAATTCAAATTACGAGTGATGGCTAGTTTGAGTTCACCAGACAATTTTCAAAACCTTCCTTTAGCATCAATAAATCTCTGGAAACTATAATAACTTGAGTTTTAGTGTGCACTGTTTGAGATGATTAACTGCTTCTCCAAGGCATCTTTCACTTTGTTGCTTACTTTTGAGCTATTATAAACAGCCTGCCGTGGGGCCTGATCACGCAAAATTTTTGCAGCATAAAAAATCTAACAATCTCTTCAACAAACACCTTTTCGAAGTATTTTGTAGCAACACAATTTTAATGTTTGCCTAGCACACCAAAAGTAATCTGAGGATTGACATTCCTGATCTCGGTTATGATCAGCTCATCGCAGAAGCATCTCTTCAATGTTCATGATTCTCAATTCTTTAAGAGGAGCTATAGCCTTATCCTTGTATAGAATAAGGGAACTCGGCTTATCTCAAATATTTGTGGAAATTCGACGTTACTTGAATTTTCCTGGTCGGCTCAGTATTTGGACAGGTGTCAGGGCAGGTCAGCATTTGGGCATAAATTTTCTTTACAGAAGATGAAAATGCAGCCAGAGACGAGGAATCGATGGTATTTAGAGCCGAAAAAATTGGTCAAGTCTTTGAATAGTATTATATTTAAATACTTTAAAAAAATACATGTAGAGTTAAAAATGCTTTGGAAAAAACGCTTTCAAATTAATTTATTAAAACTCTAAAATCTACCCAAAAACGTACCTAAATACCTCTAATACACTATTTGAAACAATAGAGTAAGAGTAGTGCTGTGAAAAATTATGGAATCAAATCAATATTTCGATAGGCTTACGGTTTCATATTTCTTTAAAAAAAAAAAGACTCTAGATAGTCAATCATGCAAGAAACAAATCTTTGATAAGAAATAAGAGTCATTTCCGGGTTATATAAAACGAAAAAAAGGCACCATCCTAATGGGATGTGCTAGATTGTAAAAAAAAAAATTGCAATGAGAAGAATCATAATGTCACTTCTGCTATATTAATTATAGGCAATATTACTGATTCAAGAGTGATTTTACTGCTGTTTTGCTAACGATCATAATTCAAATAAAGTACTTTCGCACGAAAAAATTACTCTAAAACATCAGAAAGATGAAACAAAATTTTAATTTCTGTTATAAAGGCCAGGAAAACGTCTTTACGAAAATGTCGAAATACTTCTTCTAAAAATATAGATGGCGATCCTCATAACTTGTATTTTGACTCTTGTCACCGAATCTTTGCTGTTGAAACAATGGATAAAATTATAAGCGATAAAAATTTTATAAAAAACAATGGATAAAAATTTTATAAAATTATAAAAGTTTTGTCTTTTGGAACTTCTTGCTAATGTGGGAGGAATATATAGATTTGAGAATTGTTTGGATTAGCGATTACTAAATAATGCATATAATTAATTGTAGTTATGTTCTGTAGATGTAATAATTCATGCGCAAGACCTTCGAGGAAAACTTTTCCTTGGGCGCAATGTTATGTGATTTGTTATTCCAGAAGTAAAATTTAAGCAGGTATAATTTTTGGTAATTAAAGAAAATGTATTCACAGATTATGAACCAAATCCGCATTGCATAAAAAACTATTTTCGTTCTTAGAGTAATTTTCTATAGAGAAACCAGTTTATTGCATTCCTTACAGGGTGACATCAAGTTTCAACAAAAAGTTGTCAATGGAACTGTTCGATAAAACTATAATTTAAAAGGATTTTAAAATACGGACATCAATGAAAACGATGATTAACGAAAACATAATATGTAATAAAAATAATAATGTCAGAGTCATAGTGTTTTTGTTTTTTTTTTTACATATTCTAGGTCTATATCTGAACGATCATGGAAGAGAAGGGGTACTACTGCTACTACTACCAATATCTCACCAAAACACCAAGCCGCTTGGGGCAACAAGGCTACACAGGCTCCACCTCGATCCCAATCTCTTCAAAGCCTTCCTCTTTACCCCCTTCCAGAAAGTTCCCATTCCCCTTGAATCTTTTTTTACGACTTTCTTTCACCCTAACCGTAGAAAGCTGAAGTTCCCTTCAGGTCTAGGCAGTTGGCCAAAATGGACAACCTTTGGCAATCTGTCATCCTTCATCTGCAGAACGTACCCTACCCATCTCAGCCTTTCTCCCATTTTAGCACTAGAAAGACAGATTGAACCAAACGTTTCATACAGTCTAGTGTTTGAAATACTGCCAGTCGAGCGGGTACCCAAAACAATCCGTAGGCATTTTCTGTGGAAAACATCTAGAAAATCTTCCTCTGTTTTTTGGAACGCCCCTGCTTCAAAACCATATTTGACCATTCCCATCACTGTACCTTCCAATATTCTAATCTTGGCTTGTAGACTTATCTTCCTATTCTTCCAAACTTTTTCAACTGTGAAAAAAAAACCTATGCCTTGGCTACTCTACTTTTAAGATTTTTACTGCTCCCATCGTCTTTACTGACAATACTACTAAGTGAAGCTGACCAATTGATCGATCTTTTCGTAACACAGCGTCACCTTTTTATCTTCACTTATTACTAGACACAGTGACTTCTTCTTAACATTAATTTTCAAACCTATCTAAGCAACCTGAACCTCTAAAGCTTCTAGTTTTGAACCTCTAGTTTTGGGTGTGAAACTGAAAGTCTTCTCCATGCCTGCATGTGTTATGCTTGCCCGTTGCTCGAGTACGCGTGCCCGGCGTGGGGTCCATCTGCTGTCCGCACAGCGTACCTATTACACGACATAGAGTGCGTCCAGAAAAGAGCAACAAGGATTATACTCCGAAACCGTGACATACCCTATGATCAAGCCCTCGCTAAATTAAATTTATCTCTACCTAAAGTCCGGCTTGAACACCTTATTCAGCAATTTGGAAAATCCGTCCTAGCCAATAAGAACCACCGATCACTACTACCCGAACCAGTCCCTCCCAATATCCGAACTCGGTTACAAAATAAACTTCTACCCCCTAAAGAACGAACTAATCGTTACGCCCATAGTGTCTGATTTTTGTTTAAATGTATGATTTTTGTGAAAAAACTGAATTTAGCTATGCTACGATAGTTTTTAAATATACCGATCTCTCTCTCTCTCTCTCTCTCTCTCTCTCTCTCTCTCTCTCTCTCTCTCTCTCTCTCTCTCTCTCTCTCTCTCTCTCTCTCTCTCTCTCTCTCTCTTTCGAAAAGTCCGTTTATTTCACTCATACCTTAACCCAGAATGCTTAAATAGTCAGCATAATCAAAGTCCAGGAAATTTGTTTTCCCCATTAGATTTCATTTTCTCCCATGTGCTCCTTAAGATAAAGTCCATCAAAATGATCCTTATAAATGGATTTGGGACACAACATGTGTTTGACTCCTGATTAAATGTGAAACCAGCTACTCACCTCATTTCCTACCTTAACTGCAGCACTGTTATTCTCGTACATAGCACTAATGGCTTTAGTGTGTTTGTCTGGTATACCGTTTTAGGATGAGGGATCTGCTAAAAACATTCTATTAGTTTATTTGAAAACCTGCTCATAATCTATGAAACTGTGAACATTAGGTGTTTGATGACTCAGGCACTTTTCAATTATTAATCTAACAGCGACAATTCGGTCAACACATCCTCTAACCTTCTTAGAACTTCACTGTTCTTCTCTTAAAACGTTGTCTAGAAAATTTCTCAGTCTAAAAAGTATCATAATACTAAGTATTTTGTTATCTACAGACACCAGGCTAATGCCTCAACAATTACTACACTCAGTCTTATCCCCTTTCTTATACAGTGGTTTAATTAAGGCCATTTAAAAAACGCTAAGTGCTTCCTCTGCTTCAAAACCACATTTATTATCTTCAGTAACTTATTTCTAGCCTTGTAGCCACCATATTTAAATGAACTCATTTACCCCACTATTAGCACCTTGGGTCTTATTATTTTTTAATCCTTTTAGTACTGTTACTAATTCTTTCTCACAAAACAAATCTTCCTTCACATCCCAGATATCACAAACTTTTTCATTTTCCTCTATATCTTTTCATGTAACTCCATCCCGGTTAAGCACATTCTCAAAATGTTCTGTCCATCTCTCTTAACTCCTTCCTCGTCACTAATTGTGGATCCGTTCCTATCTTAGACTAAGACAAGACCAGATTAACTAATCCTTCTTGGTTTATTAACATGTCACTACAATATTTACTATTATGACGTCTACCTACATCTTCCAGATCATTAACAGTTTTATCCATGATATCCACTTTACACCTAGTTACTTCATCTTTACATTCCTCTGACTTTCGTATGATCTATCGCTTAGATATTCTTGCACAAGCTCCTTCTTCCCTCTATTAAACATAAAACCTATTAACTAATATTCCTTGCTGCGTTCCTAAATTTCTTCTCTAAGACGTCATCAGCAACTTCAAAAATTATTTTCCTGAAAAAATACATTTATCATCAACATTGTCAAATCATAATCTCTCAAGTTTAGTATTCAACTGTTCCTGGAAAGTTCCTCTCAAACTCTTATCCTGGACTGTATCAGCAATATAATTTCCCGGAAAGTAGCTACTCTTCTGATAATTCAACTTTATATTAACCCTAGACACTATTAGATGGTGATCTTTATTTTAACATCACAGCACTCCTATATACCCTAATATGGTGTACTAAGTCTGACAGTCTTCAGTTTACAATAACATAATCAATAAGGTTAGCTGTCTTGTCATCATGCAAATACTATGTTAACTTTTGGCCATTTTATCATCAAATACTGTGTTGGTTATAACTAAATTGTTGTACCTACAAAACTGCAGCAGTCTATAGCCATTACTGTTTTCTTTTTCTACACCAAATCTACCTAGGCCAGCCTAGCTAGGATTCCCTATTTCTACCGACTTGGGCGTTAAAATCTCTTATTAATTATCACCTTATTTGATTGTTGAACCCTGTCTATTTGTTTAACAAATATTTGACCCTGTTTAACAGTAAGTAAAATTATCTGGGTAACTACTATCTCCGTCAGTCGGTTTTACCTTCCCAACCTAGACAGCACTTACTAGCGTCCTTATTAAACATAACCCTTACTCCCTGCCTATGTACCCTATTTTTCCTGTCCGAGTAAATAAATTCTATATCACCTAACTTCATGTTTCCTATTCTCTGGAATAGGAGTTTCTGAAACTCCTATTAAGTTCAGTCCGAAAGGTCTGAATTTGTCAGTCAAAATGTCGATACGATAATTATTTTTTAATTTTGTAACAATCCAAGTTACTATTTTCATATTCTTTAAATCATTGGAATAATTTTGACCTCAGAAAAAGCAGTGGACCCGGGAACTAGCACAGGACGCGGACCAATATATCTTCTCAAATCGACACAGAATCGCTTATGCTGACTTGGAACCGGACAGCGGAAAGTCCCTAGGACTTCCAGTAGGAATGGATACTTTGTGCAATGCTGGACCCATCTTGGTCGCAATATGGTTTTCAATACTTGGCGATGTTCTCCTATCGCGAAGAATCGAAATCTTGCACAAAAATCTCGAACCTATTACTCCCGACTCATTACATATTCAAACGTACAAATACTATGCTACCAAGGGGAGGAATTTCATAGTGGGTAAACTACCAATGAAGAGGCTTTTCAGACCGAACAGAATAAGAACAGAAGAATTATCCATTAATCAGAATCTCTTGCGAATACTGTTACGTTTTCTAGGCTATAATTTCATTGAGGGGTGTCACTCCGCAAATGGGAATTGAGTCAACCGCAAGGTTCACATTGTTGCAGGTATCCAGACAGTATCGAGAGAGCCCATTGATGAGGCTCTTGTCCTTAGAACTGTATGTTACGCCCTTATGCAGTTGTCCTCCTATAGAGGATCCTTCTACGACGGTGTCCCACGTCGCCATGCAATGTCACTCACTACTGGGATAATTGGGGCTTGTTGTCATAATTGGGGTTTGTAACTCACTTGACACATACACACAGCGATGGGCCCTGCTGAGTGTACACTTGAGGAGCCTTCCTCCTCATTTGCCTGTATTTACTCCCCCCGGGCAAGGGTGTCCTGGTTTTTTATGGATCCCTAGGCACAAGGTCCCCCCTTGGGCCGTGCCTCCTATGGTAGTATCCTACATATATGTTTGGCGCTCCTCTATTCGTCCCCTTTGGGCGCGCTCAATGGCCTATTGGAGGCCCTTGTTGATAAGTAGACTATGTATACTGTCTGTGACATTTGACAAGAGCATAAAATGAGAAATCTATTGGTACTCTTTTTATTTTACTAGCATATTTTCTTTAAAACTGGTTAACAACAAGAGAAAATTTTCTTATTATAATGTTTCGTTTAGAATGGAACATAGCTAAAAATAAATTCCCTCCTTTCATTTTCAACAGTCTATGCATGAGCTAAAAACTGGTCAGGTGTCTCCAGATTCAGCTTCTGAATTTCTGAAAGAAGTTTTAAAGATGTGTAAGGAGAAATTTGTTCCATTAGTGAGTACATGTTCTGACAGTAGAGGAAAGTCTAAGCTTCCATGTCAAGTACTCCAAATAATTCATGAAAAAAACAATCTTTGGCAGTCTTACATTGAATCGCATAGTAGCAAAATAAGCCAAAACAGTCACAAAGCGAACTGCAAAATAATGATAAATGGTCCGCGTACACAAGAGCAAGGAATAGGGCTACTAAACTTCTTAGAGCCAATCGGGAAGAGCTTGAGACGCGTATCACTCAATCTAGTACTGCATCACCAAAAGTATTTTGGAAGTATGTAAATAGAAATAAACCAAACCTGGCACCTTCTGTAGCAACATTTATACATCGAACTACACAATTAACAATTGATAGTGATTTTGAAAAGGCCTACATTTCTAATGAGACTTTTGCTTCTGTTAAGCCAAAACCAATTACCTCACATTTTGAAATACCGATACCACTTGAAACTACTTCACCCTTTTATTATTCGGATTTTACACTAATTAAAGTGTTTAATATTCTTGAAAAATTAAACACATCAAAATTGCCAGATGTAGAAGATTTCAAATGAAATGATTAAAAAAATAGCTGGGGAAATCGCAGAGCCACTTACTTTCATGTTTAAGTTATCTCTTGCACGTGGGTCGTATCCCTCTGGCTGGAAGACTCTCATCACTATTCAATTTTTCTAATGCAAGACTATCTGTTTAAGGTCCCTCTGCTTAAAACGCCAAAAGAAAATTGACATTACCAACTTTTTAGACGTCACTAGCCAAAATCAAAAACTTTTATTGAAGAAACAACTGACGCTAGAAAAATTTGAGCTGAAATTAGCATAGGTAGGCTTTAATCAAAATGACGAGTGTAGTCTGGGGTAGGTCAATGATTGGGGCTATAGACAGAAAGAAAAAGGATTATTTGATCCTTTTCCAATTTGGTTTCTATGTTGTTTCAAACTTAACCATTACTGTTGTTGTAATTGTGTCTCAGTCCCTTCTGATGAAGAAAGATACAGCCATTGGCTGTATATGAAAGCTTGATTTTTTGTCAAAGTTTTGTATTAGCCTAGGATTCCAGATATACATAAGTATGCATGTATGTCATAAGACATACATAAGGATTTCAGACATAGGCTACTTTATTCTGTAGACCCATCCATGAAAGTTTCATTTTTTCTAACCTAAACCCTTTCCAAGATAACAAAAAGTAACTAATCTAGAATTTTACCGTTTTTTGATCCATTGATTATTGAAATAGCCTAGCTAAGAAATAGGGTATAGGCTATGTATAGAATTAGGACTGTTGAGAAAGAAGCATTTAAGATTCTAAATTCTAGTTGATTGACTTCTTGCTATCTCAGAAAGGGGTTAGATTAGGAAAATGAAACTTTCAGGGATGGGTCTATAGGCTAAAGTATGTCCTGGGAAGGTATTTTGAAGTACCTACCTCCACTCCTTCTCCCTCTAGAGGGCCCTGACCTGTGATGAACTTCAAAAATATATGTGTTATAAAAGTAAAATCTTGCAAGATAGATCTTTTGCTTGAATTAAGTACAACAAAATTGTTTTCAGCTTCACAGCTTTGCTCAATCCCAATTTATAAGGTTTTAAAGTTATGCAAATACATTTCCTAAATTCCTAAAAACCCATTGATATGGCTCAGAATTCTACTCAAATAACAGGAATTGCATTTTCAGAACTAAAGGCAGAGAAAAGCCCCACTCTTTACACTAAAGTTTGACTTGTTCTCTTAACTCTACTTTTTTAAAACAGTGAAAAACTTTAGTGTAAAAAGTGGGGCATTGATGAGGAAGTAGCCCCTTTCATATACAAAGTAATTTCTGTTTCTTTTAAGTTTTAATGCTGCTCCTTATTTTCTGTTAAAAAAAAATTGGGTAAAATTCTAGTTAATTTACTTCTTGCTATCTCAGAAAGGGTTTAGGTTAAGAAAGTGAAATTTTCAGGGATGAATCTACAGACTAAAGTATGTTCCATGAAGGTATTTTGAAGCAACTACCTCTACCCCTTCTCCCTCTAGAGGGCCCAGACCTTTGATGACCTTTAAAAATATGTGTGCTATAAAAGTGAAACTTTACAAAATAGATTGTCTGCTTAATTGAAGTACAACAAAATTGTTTTCAGCTTCATAACTTTGCTCAATTCCATTTGTAAGGTCTTAAATATATTCAAATACATTTCCTAAATTTTGAAAAAAATATTGATATGGCTGAAAATTCTACTCAAATAGCAGTAATTCATTTTCAGAAGTAAAGGCAGAGAAAAAGCAACTAGTAACTAAAAATTAAGGTAAAATGTTGTTTTGTCAAAATTTCAGTAAATATAGACCTGTCATGTAGGCAAATTTCAGGATCCTCTAGAGGGAGAAAGAGTAGAGGTGGGTACTTTAAAATACCTTCCTGGGACATACTTCAGCCTGTAGACCCATCCCTGAAAGTTTCATTTCCCTAATCTGAACCCTTTCTGAGATATCAAGAAGTCAATTAACTAGAATTTTACCAAAGCTTGTTTTTTTCATGCAATTTCTGAACATGATTATAGTGTTTCCTTTTAGAATATACCATAGACAAGAATGATGCCCATAATAACCAGGTCCCATAATAGTGATGACTAATATTGTTATGCTTTGTAAAAGTATTGAATAAACTTGTATATTTTCACTATGGTATCTGATTTCTGTCCTCTAAGGAAAATAACCTAGAGAAGTCCTAAGTTTTAAGTAAAGTTCTAGACAAGGGGGATTTTTTCTATTTTGGGAAGTAGTTGAGTTAGGCAGGCAAAATTTTCAGGTATTTGTCTATATCCTAAATTATTCCACAGGAAGGTATTTGTGAATAAGCTTTGCAGTATATATATGATGTTTTTGTGAATAGATCTTCAGTACAAGTAATGCTGAAAGAATTTTTCAACATCTACTTGTCCTCACCCCCTCAACAACACTCTGAAAGTTTCAACTAATGCCCTAAGCAATTGTCAAGATAATTTAAGCAAACCATATTAGCAAAACTTTGATTTAACAGCTTTTAAAGAGCTTGGACAAATATGTTTTAACATAAAAAACTAATTAAGAAATTGTGTCACAATTCGTAGAATTATTTTTTCAAAACCTAGAGTGAAAAAAACCTTCTCATGCCAAGATTAAGGGGATATATATTTTTTCCAAGGCTAGAGAAGCCTTCTTCTATTTAAGACAGGTTGAACTGTCTTCTATGTAATTTTCTAAGCCTTAAGAAAAGGGAAGGAGAAGAGATAGGAGCTCTAAAACCCCAATGCATAGTTTCCATTTTATAATTTAGGGTCTGAATTTGTTCTGGAATGGTTCATTTAACTACTTTTCTAAGATAGGAAAAATCTCATTTGTTAGAATTTTACTAATTTTGCAAATAATTTTTTTTTTCAAATTGGCTTTATGTGGCATTATGAAGCAATTGTTGATGAGAAACAAGTTATACAAACAAACAAAATCAGCAAAATTTTACATATTGTCTAGGGCTACATCAGGCCCAATCAGGGTTGGGGCTAGAGTGCTTTGCAAGGTTATCAATCAGTATATTTGGAATCAGCATTAAATGGTGCACCAAGTGGCATGATTATCTTTAACTCGTAAAGTTAGCTAATACATTGATAAATTTACCAAAAAGAGTTTAAAATTCAAAGAAATTTCTAGTGTGGCTTAAAATCTTACTTAATATCTGAATTCAATGCACAAAGTTTATTTCTGCTAAATCAACTACTTCCCAAAATAGCCTAGCAAAAAGCCTCTCATCAGGAATTTTACCTTGAATTCCCAAATATTTTGAAAAGTTGGTGTATTTTTATACTAAAGATATTAACATTGCACACAAGTCAAACCATTAGAGGGGAATTAAGAGGATTCTCCTTTGGGGGAAAAATTATGAAGCAAGAGCCAAGAAGTCCTTTCTTGGCAGGGTCATCCTGTGAACCTATTCTGTTATCCACACTCTGCCTTTAAATATTTTTCAAATATTCAAGACTTGAAACAAGCTTACAAAGCAGGCAAGTGGTAAGGCAAATCTTTGACTTAAGCTTGTTTCATGTCTGTCACTTTGAAAATATACTTGAAACAAGTTAATATAAAAATCCATGGTGAGCCTTAATATTGACTAATGATACATCAAACCAAATGGTGATTCAAGATGTGTTCCTTCACAATATATACTTGCTACCATGTTTTTGTTTGTTTTTCTTTAACCTTGTTACCTTTAAATATCAGTTACTTTGTGGACACTGAACTTTTAATACAATAAAAACTTAAAAGTTAGTCCAATGTTCGTGTATTTTTTGAGCAAAAATTCTATGGACTCATTGGATTGGTAATCCAAATTTCGATTACCCTTTTTAAAAGTTGAAGTGATCTGAGGACAGCTACCCCCCCCCCTCAACACTGTGTTTTCCCAAAATATGTCAAATAAATTTTTTTTTAGATAGTCATTTATTCAAAATTGTCCAAAGATCATATAACAAAGCTTTTGGGGTTAATACAAACCACCAGGGCCTGGGGGCAATGGTTATAAGTTATGCTATGGGACATTTAAAGTTTTTATGGAAGGTATGGTTGTATAACTTTAAAAGAGGCTCATTTGTTTGAAAATTGGAAGTCTGCCGTGTGGGCATATAAAGTTTCTGTGGAATGGTTGGTCATATAAACTTCAGATGGGGCTCAATCTATTTGAAATCAGAAGTTATAGTGTCCTTTATAAGAGTCAAAGTGATTTGAGTGCAACCACCACCCCTCCCCTTCAAAGCTCATCATGTCCCTTGACACCTCCAATCAAAATTTGAAGATGTCAGTTATGTTTGTTGTATAAGTACAGTAATGTACTTATTGTATAAGTATAAGTACATTATGTATATGATAAGTACCGATTAATCATATACTATACAATGAGTACATAAGTATATGTACTCATTGTATAAGTACAGTAATGTACAGTTAAGTTCTAGTGTCCTTTTTAAGAGTTAAAGTGATCAGAGTGCAGCTACCCCCCCCCCCCCCACACACACACAAACATGTCATGTTTTCCTGAGTTGTATCCAATAGATATATTGGGAAAGACGTTTTGTTCAAAATACTCCAAAGATCTTATAACAAAGCTTTTGAGGTTGATACAAACTACCAGAGCTTATGGGTGAGGATTGTAAGTTGTGTCTCTGGGGCATTTAAGGTTATTATGGAAGGGATGGTTGTATAAACTTTAGAGATGGCTCATTTGGTTGAAATTGGAATTTCTAGTTCCTTTTTAAGAGGCAATAGTGATGGAGATCAACTAGCACCCTCCCCCCAACCATCCCTCTTTTCACCAAATTTATTTGATTGAAATTGTGCAATGGCAATTTTGTTTAAAATACTCCAAAGAACATATAAAAATACCTCCAGGGTTGGAGTGACCCCCCAGAGCCCTTGGGCAAGGGCTTTGAGTTATGCCCTGGGGGCATATAAGGTTCTTATGGAATGGTTGGTTGTATTAAATTCAGATGGATCTTATCTGATTTTAAATTGAAAGTTATAGTGCCCCTTTTAAGAGTCAAAGTGATTTGAGAGAACCTCCCAATCCATCATTTTCCATAAAAAACATCCAAACAGAGTTTTGAGACATCATTTTTTTAACCGTTGTTGAAAAGCTCAGTAATTATGTGTTTGGGGACTTCAACCCCCCCCCAAAAAAAAAAAAAACGCTCAAGGTAAAGGCTGCAAGTTAAGCAATTTGGTCATTGTTTACATATGGTATATGTTATCAAGAAAAGCTATGCATGCTTGACTTCTACTCCCCCAGAATACAAAGGGCATTAAGATGAGTCTTTCAGGGAATGTTGAGGGGAGTGTTGAACCAAATCATAACATTTTATGTGTATATGGGTTGTCAAAAGGGTGTAACTCAGGAATGGCTGAGTATATTAATTTGGAATTTCCAGGAAACGATAAGAGAGATGATCAATTGACCAAAAAGGCAATATTTGCATGTTACCACTGCTATAACTACTGCTGCTTCTACTGCTACCACAAGTAAAATTAATAATACCACTACTATGACTAAAACTACTATTTTTGTAGCAAGTACTATTAAGGCTGAGGATATTGAAAAAATTGTCTGAGGAAACGTTGAGGGGAAATTTGAATTAAAGCAAAACATACTATGTGTATACGGATTGCTGGTACAGGCATATCAAGAATATTTTTGGAAGGGCTTATCATACCAAGAGGAAACATCAGGGGCATTATGAACAGGATGGTGTGTTGACCAAAAGACAAAATATACCTGTTACTACTGCTATTAATATTGCTGCTACTACTGTTACTACTAATAATTATGCACTATTCCTGCTACTAATGTTCCTACTGCTACCACTACTACTATGATACTAGTACAATTAAGGCTACAAATATGAAGGTGAAAATTTTACAAAATATTGAAGGGGAATTTGACCTAATTTAAAACACACTATGCACATTCAGATTATCAAAAGGGCATATCTTAAGAGTTGATTTGGGTGTTAAGTTGAATCTTTTGGAGAATGCTTAAAGGGGAAGATCAACTGACAAAAAGGTAATATATGTATGGTGCTACTAACACTAATACCACTGCTACTTTTCCTTATGCTACTACTGCTGCTAAACTACTCCAACTACTACTTCAGTTGCAACAAAATGTAAAGTTTAGAGTATTGAGGTAAAAAGGGAGTCAAAAGGGTGTCAAAAGCACACATCAACAATATCTTTGGAATGGCTTAACATGTCAAGGTGAAACTTCTGGGGTATTATGAAAGCAATGTTCACCTGAACAAAAGGCAATATGTACATGCTACTACTGCTAGTAATACTGCTGCGACTACTGCTACTACTATTGTTAATGGAACACTAGCACAACAGCTAGTTTTACTACCACCTAAACTACTGTGATAATAGTACTATTAAGGCTAAGTCAATGAAGGTAAAACTTGAGAGAACATTGATGGCAAATTCGAACTAATAACAGAGACTGTGTGCATTTCTATTGTCAAAATAGTGTATCTTAAGAATTGGTATGTGTATTAAGTTGGAACTCTCAGAGAATACTTAAAGGGTAAGATCAGTTGACCAAAAGGCAATATGTGCACACTTCTACTAATACCACTGCTACTGCAATGTTTACTAGCTCTACTGCTACTATTACTGTTGCCCTAATTACTCCTTAATTACTAATTAAGCCTAATTACTCCTATTATTAGAACTATGCCTAGGGTATGAATGTGAAATTTTGAGAGAATATTTCTGAAAATTTCTTTTGTATGGATGACAATCTGCTATCCATATGCAGGTTGTCAAAACGGCATGTCAGCAATACCTTAGGAACAGTTTCATATGTGGAATTAAAGCTTACAATTCTTGTTGTGGGAGAAGTTGAACTAACCAAAAAGACAATATTTGCATCATAATACTACTGCTTCTACTCCTACAACTACTACTACTGCTACTATTATTATTGCTACCACTAGCCTACCACTGCTGCTAAAGCTAAGTCTACTACTATTAACTCTACTCCTACTGCTGCTAATATAACTACTGTCAAGAGGATGTATTAGCAATGCTTCAGGCCTGGTTGATTGTTTTAAGTTTTGAAATTTCTTTGTGTATTGAAGGACGTTGAAAAAAGGTGCTATGTCCGTACTGCTACTACACAAGCTAAGGGCATTAATGTGAAGCTTTCAAGGAATATTAAGGCAAATGCTGAACTAAATCAAAAAGAACCATGATAGTGTAGATTGTCTATAGGGTGACAAAACAGTATCGCAATAACAGGCTATACTATTAAATTAGACCTTTCAGGGTAAGTTGTGACAAATTTTGAACTAGCCAGGAGACACTATGTGTATACTTTTGATGCTACTTCTACTGTCACTGTGACTAATGACACTTGAAAGCATTAAGTTGAAACGTTTAGGGAGAGTTTCAATGAAACGAAAAAACTATGCGTATGCAAGTATTAAAAAGGCATATAAGCAATATCATAGGCAGTGCTGCTCTATCATAGCAAGTGATATCATTACTATTTTAAAGGAGCTAATTTGGTTGGAAGTTCGAAGTTTTAGGGTGACAAAGCAATATTACAATAACAGCTCACA
The DNA here is from genome assembly GCF_032884065.1 of Artemia franciscana. NCBI lineage: Eukaryota > Metazoa > Arthropoda > Branchiopoda > Anostraca > Artemiidae > Artemia > Artemia franciscana. The sequence continues at coordinate 15,354,117 of NC_088863.1, forward strand.
TTGTTAAGTTAGACCTTTCAGGGTAAGTTGTGACAGATTTTGAACTAGCCAGAAGACACTACGTGTATACTTTTGATACTACTTCTATGGTTACTGTGACTTATAACACTTAAGGGCATTAAGTTGAAACGTTTAGAGAGAGTTTCAATTAAACGAAAAAAACTATGCACATGCATGTATGAAAGGGCAATAAGCAATATCATAGGCATCGCTGCTCTATCATAGCGAGTGATATCATTGCTATTTTAAAGGAGCTAATTTGGTAGGAAATTCAAAGTTTTAATATCCTTTTTAAGAGTAAAAAAAAATTTGAGATTAAGCAGCTCTCCTCTTTAGCTCATAATTTTCCAAACACTTCCAATCAAAATTTAAGATCGCTATTTTGTTCAGCATAGTTGAATGGTCTTGTAACTGTATCTCTAGGGCTATTGCATAAGTCAACCCCCCACTGTTATGCAATTTGCACATTATGTTTAAAAACTAAATGTTGCCTTAAGATTAAATCCAAATGTGTTAATGCTAATTGCCAATAAAATATCTCAGCAGTATCCCAAGAATGACCGAAGGTATTATGTTCAAACATTCTGGGCTACTTGTATTGCTACTTCTGCTCTTAAAATTCCAAGCCTTCAAAGAACATGATAGATTTTTTGTGAATGGTATCAACTGTTCTATTTCAGGTCAACTAAAGGACGTATAAAATTAAATTAAACACTAGTATTTGTGTCCAAATTTTTAAAAGGGTGTTTGTTAACAATTATTGAAAAATTTTCTCCAGCATACAAATAGCAGGCCAAACTATAATTCTTAAAGAAAAATTGAAAAGATATAAATAATTATTTTCTTTTTCCCTGAAAAGACCTTGTCAGTATAAAATGGACAGAAATTAATTAAAAATAACTTTCCACGAAGTAAGTTTTTCAAAGAAAAATAAAGAACTCTATTAAACCAAAAATGAGCAAAAATAAAATCAAATAATCTACCAAGCGTCAAACTACCACAAGTCAGTATCAGTAAATAAATGAAACCCGAAACGAACAGAAATTACAATAAATAGCCGAGTCAAACTCAAAACGAGCGGAAATTAGCATGAGTGGGGCTCAAAACCCATGTGCCATCCCAAGGCCAGAACATAATTTGCACTTCACTGAAAAAAAATAATGTTTTCGCTTTATGACTTTATTAAAGCAAATATTATTAACATTTTAATGAATAAATATCAGTATATGTATATTAAACAGACAATGCACATTCATTTGTGTTTCTTTTTCAGTAAAATGCAAATTATGTTCTGGCCTTTGGAAGGCAGAGGGGCTTTGAGCCCTACTCAGGTTAATTTCTGCTCGTTTTGAGTTTGTCTAGGTTATTTATTGTAAGTTCTGTTTGTTTTGGGTTTCATTTATTTATTGATGCTGACTTATGGTAGTTCTACACTTCTCACATATCATCTTCACATCTCACAGATCAAGCACATGTATAAAGGGGGGGGGGACATAATCAACCCATATTTTTATTTACTCATATTTTTATGAATTGTCTCGAATATCCCTGGTTTTGTATAATTTGTCTGTTTTTTGGGGTTTTAACAAACATACTCCTCTCCCCAAATGTGATGGTCGCAAAATAGATTTATGTGTGCATTTCTGCCAAAGAAAGTCGCGGGTCTAAGTAATTGGGACTTCTTTTTTTGTGTTTTTGGGGAGGGGAGCTAGAATTATGGTGGTATTCGATAGGTTTGTATAAAATAAGTAAACTACTAGTAAAAATCACTGCATCACTAATCCGCTTGGGGCAATCTCAGCTACGCATGCTCCTCCTACACCCAAATTTACTCAAAGCTTCCCTCTTTACACCCTCTTAGCAAGATCCTATATCCCTTAAATCTTTCCATTCGACATCCTCCTACCAACCTGCTATTTGTTTAGCTCTAGAAGGTTTGCCGAAACGCACAATCTTTGGTAATCTGTCATCCTTCGTCTGCAGAACTTACCCTAGCCTTAAATCTTTCCACTCGACATGCTCCTACCAACCTACTTTTTGTTTAGCCCTAGAAACTTTGCCGAAAAGCACAATCTTTGGTAATCTGTCATCCTTCATCTGCAGAACTTGCCCTAGCCATTTCAACCTTTCTCTCATTATTGTCCAAGAAAGCGGGATAGAACCAAACTTTTGGCGCATCTACTGCCTGAGATACGGTTAGTCAGTAGGGTACCCAAAACAATATTGGCAATTTCTCTGGAAAATATGTAATAAATCTCCCTCTGTTTTTTGGAGCGCCCATGCTTTAGAACCATGCTTGACCTCTATCATCACTCTAGCATGCAATAGTCTAATCTGGGTTTGCGGACTCATCTTCCTATTCTCCCAAAGTTTGTTTCAACTGTGAAGAAAACACACTAGTCCTTGGCTATTCTACTTTCAACATCTTCACTGCACCCATCGTCTTTACTAATAACACTATCGAGATAAGTAAAGCTGTCTACTTTATCAATTTTTTCGTTACTCACTTTAAATTTTCATCTTCACTTAATCCTGGTCTTAGTGATTTAGTCTTTTTAGAATCAATTTTCTACCTGTATTCTTGCACATTGAACTCGCAAAACTTCTAAAAGTTCACTTTATTTTACTAGCAGTTTCATCTATGATGCTTAAGTCGTTATTTAAGTTCAGAAAAATTTTACATTCCCATTTGATGCCGTGTTCTCCCATTACCTTTACTGTATTCTTTAAGACAAAATCAATGAGAATGATCGGTGTAAATTGGGATAGAACGTAACCCTGCTTAACTCCTGAGCTGATCCGAAACCAGCTACAAACTCATTTCCTTTCTTAACCGCAGCTGTGTTATTCTCCTATGTAGCACTAATCACCTTTGTACATTTGTATGGTATACCGTACAAGGATAAGACCTTTGCTAAATCTCTTTTATCAGCTGAGTCAAACGCTCGCTCACAATATATAAAGCTGAGGACTAAACGTGTTCAATGACTCAGGCACTTCTCAATTATTAATCTGAGAAGTTCTTAAAACTTTTAATTAGGTCCATAAGTTATAAGTAAGTCTTATTAAGTCTTTAACGTAAGTAAAGAATGCAAGTAATTCCAATGCTTCCATTCCAAAAAGCAGTAAATGTTTTAGGCCTCGTAATCTCGAGGAAGGGCAGGTATAACATAGGAGCGTAAAAATACAAAATAAAAGGAATTTTCTGTCAGATATCAGAAAAACTAGAGGAGGGGCAGCTGTCCCCTCCTCTAGGCCTCGAACTGCCACTGCCAAGGAAGGGAGTGGCTCTCCCCATTGGTGGTCGATACACTCATAGAAACTTAATTAAAGTGACTCAAAACTAAACTATGCCCAAGCTGACACGGAGGGGAAAACTGTTTCTCTACCCCTGGTTCTGCCACTTAATTTAGATTTTTGTCAATGCATGTACAATGAGATTTCCATGATAGATTATCGTTTATTTAGAATATAATATATTATCCCGCAGCGGGAGAGGGGCTTTGAAAATCTATTTCAAAATCTTGATTGGGCCTCTTTAATTTGCTTTAAGGTTATAAAAACTAAAAATATGGAATATTTTAAGACAATTGCTTTAGTACAGAACTAGATTTATCGAAGAAAATAGTGTAAATCGGTATCTTTTTTTAGATTCCTCATATAAGATATTGCCACGCTAAAGATATTCTGTAAACATCTGAAGATACATATTATGTTGCAAAGAGGCGTGCTATAACATTCGTCTTCCACGATGCTAACAAGTAAAAATCGTAAATATCGAGGCTTGCAATTGCAAATGTTATTATTCTGTAGTCTTCAGCATTTAATATTTAAGTTACGACAATTTTGATATTATTCGATAGAATATAGTCAGATTTATCCATATATCGAATTAAATTCTGAAGTTTGCTTTGCATTTTTTCGATTATAAAAATATACGTAAAAACAAGCAAGAATAGTCAAATTTTCCTATTTTCTAGCAAGTTTAGGTAATTCTCTAAGAAAAATTCAAAGTAATATAGCCTAATGAATTTTGGTTCAGTCAGTGGACAGATCAGAAACTAATTAATCAATCTAATGATATAAGTATCTTGTTCCCTTGGTTCAAGTCACAGCTGTAGGCTTGTCGCAAAATTCCATTAGAAGGAAACATAAGCGTTGAAGTCCAATTTGGGTAAGATGTGCAAAACATAAAACGGATAAAACGTTGTTTATATCCCTGAAATAAAAAGACCTACTAAGTTTTATCAACATCTGAGACAATGGATGTCATAGCCTTGGCGAACTTTATATGGATTTACTCGTAGCTGGGGTAGTAGAAGTCTGGATAGGAATTTGAATTGGCTCGCAGAATTCCTTCTTTTTTAGAGGAAGAAGGAATTCTACCACGACTTCGAGTGGTTATAAAAAGAATAGTCATTGTAAAAGTATTTGACATTTAAGCAATTGTGGTCGGATTTTCTTGTAGAATGTGTAGTCGCGCTAGTGGTGGTTGCAGTAAGAGTAATCATATAATTGGAGCTGTAGTGGTAGGAGGAGGGTTGGAGGGTTTTTGTTAAGGTAGCATTTTTTTGGTATGAGTTGAAAGCTTGAAGGGTCTGAAAGAAAGATTTCTTTCAGTTCCACGTTGTAACTCAATTTGTTGGTGCAATTCATATAATTAATGCAGAGAATTGTCAATGATAAACTTGTAATGATTTCCTAAGTGGTCACGAGTTGGAAGAGTTGTAAAACATCTGTAAGTTGGAAAAAGTGGGCATTGGGCTGCACTTCAAGATTCTCATTTGAACAAGGTGTATAACGTTCACCTTTGAAAGAGTAACACTGTTGCAGGTGTACACCAGCGTTGTATATGGAGCACTAAAATATATCGATAAAGCCTAGGTTTTGAATTGGCTGTTAGTCTAGTTTGTTAATCTTGCCCCTAAGACTTCATGAACAGTATCAGCCATGAGACTTTTCTAAGTTTATTAACCAGTCTAATTTAAATTGCTCTCTTGAAATTCTGACCCAATGCCATGAATTTCTTGGTATAGGATGGACAATTAAGTGCCCTCCCTTTTGCCACCCAAAAAGGGTATTCAATGTTGGATTTTAAGATACAGTTAGCTCGCTTCCTAACTTTCTATGACCATGAATAATATATAAAAGGAGAAAATGTATGGGAGCGTCGCCCATTACTAATCCTGACCCATTTTGTAGACTGCAATAAAATCAAAGAGTTCGTGGTAACGAACTGTAGTAAGGAGCGACCCGGCTCAATAGTAACCGAAACTCTAAAAAACGGAATTTTAATATCAAAGTTACATAAAAAGAATTTTATTTTTATGCTGATTTTAAATATATAAGTTTCATCAAGTTTAGTCTTACCCATCAAAAGTTACAAACCTGAAAAAATTTGTCTAATTTTAGAAAATAGGGGAAAACACCCCCTAAAAGTCATAGAATCTTAACGAAGATCACACCATCAAATTCAGCGTATCAGAGAACCCTACTGTAGAAGTTTCAAGCTCCTATCTACAAAAATGTGGAATTTTGTATCTTTTGCCAGAAGATTGATCATGGATGCGTGTTTATTTGTTTTTTGTGTGTGTATGTGTTTTTTCCCCTGGGGTGATCGTATCGACCCATAGGTTCTAGAATGTCGAAATAGGGCTCATTCAAAAGGGAATTAAAAGTTCTAGTGCCTTTTAAAAGTGACCAAAAAATTGGAGGGCACCTAGGTCCCCTCCCATGCTTATTTTTTCTCAAAGTCACCGGATCAAAATTTTGAGATAGCCATTTTGTTCAGAATAGTCAAAAAACCTAATAATCTTGTCTTTGGGGACAATTTAATCCCCCACAGTCCCCGAGGAGGGACTGCAAATTACAAAATTGACCATTGTTTACATATAGTAATGGTTATTGGGAAGTGTACAGACGTTTTCAGGGGGACTTTTTCGCCTTGAGGGGAGGGGAAGGGGGCTAAGTTGGAGATTTTTCCATGGAGGAAGTTTTCATGAGGGAAGAGGATTTCCATGAAGGGGGCGCAGGATTTCTAGCATTGTTTAAAAAATAACAATGAGAAAATAAATAAAAAAAGTTTTTTCAACTGGAAGTAAGGAGCGGCATTAAAACTTAAAATGAACAGAAATTATTATGTATATAGTGGGGTTTGACTCCTCCTCAATACTTTGCTCTTTACGCTAAAGTATTTTTAGTAATTTCAACTATTTATTCTACGGACTTTGTGAATCAGGGGTCATTCTAATAGAATTGGGGCAAAATTCAAGCTTTAGTGTAAAGAGCGAGGTATTGACGAGGGGGCGAATACGTACATTTATTACTTATAAAAACGTTCATAAAAAAATAAAAAGCTCTAGTTGACTTTTTAAGTAACCAAAAATTGGAAGACAACTAGGCCTTCTCCCTACCCCTTTTTTTATCCAAATTGTTCAACCAAAACTATGAGAAAGCCATTTAGCCAAACAAAATTAATATGCAGATTTCGTTTTAATTATTCATGTGCGGCGAGCCAAAGTCAAAATATTTATTAATTCAAAAACGTTCAGAAATGGAATAAAAAAACAAGTTTTTTTCAACTGAAGGTAAGAAGCGACATTAAAACTTAAAACGATCAGAAATTATTCCGTATATGAAAAGGGGTTGTCCCCTTCTCAACGCCTCGCTCTTTACGCTAAAGTTTTTTATTGTTTTAAAAAGTAGAGTTGTGAGAAAGAGTCAAACTTTACTGTAATTAATTAAAAAAAACAATTTTTTTTTCAACTGAAAGTAAGGAGCGACATTAAAACTTAAAAGGAACAGAAATTACTTCGTATATGAAAGGGGCTGCTTCCTCATCAACGCCCCGCTCTTTACGCTAAAGTTTGACTCTTTCTCTCAACTCTTCTTTTTAAAACAGTTAAAAACTTTAGCGTAGAGAGCAAGCCGTTGATGAGGAAGCAGCCCCTTTCGTATACGAAGTAATTTCTGTTCGTTTTAAGTTTTAATGTCGCTCCTTACTTTCAGTTGAAAAAAAAACTTGTTTTTTTTATTTAATTTCTGAACGTTTTTGAATCAATGCATGTTTCGATTTTGGCTCTCCACAGAGGAATAATTAAAACGAAACTTGCATATTTATTTCTTTTTTTTGGCTAAATGGCTTTCTCATAATTTTGATCGAATGATTTTGAGAAAAAAAGAGCGGGGGAGGAAGCCTAGTTGCCCTCCAATTTTTTTGTTAATTAAAAAGGCAACTAGAACTTTTAATTTTTTACGAATCTTTTTATTAGTAAAAGATATACGTAACTTATAAATTAGCTTACGTAAAGAATTTTTTATTCTCATGTTTTTATTACACATGTGAGAGGGTTCGCCCCCTCGTCAGTACCTCTCTCTCTTAACACTAAATCTTAAATTTTGTCCCAATTCATTAAGAATGACCCCTGAATCACAAAAGCCGTAGAATAAATAGTTGAAATTACTAAAAATACTTAAAGCGTAAAGAGCGAGGTATTAGGAGGAGGTGAGCCCCTAATATGGGTAATAATTTCTGTTCGTTTTAAGTTTTAATGCTGCTCCTTACTTCCAGCTGAAAAAAAACTTTTTCATATTTATTTTTTCATTGTTTTTTTTTTTAATAATGCTAGTAAATCCTGCGCTCCCTTCATGGAAATTTTCTTCCCCCATGACAAATTCCTCGATGGAAAGTTCCCCCAGTATATCCCCCTCTTCTCAACCCCTCCCCCAACCAAAAAATCCTCCTGAAAACGCCTGTACACTTCCCAATAACCATTACTATATGTAAGCACTGATCAAAGTTCATAACTTGTAACCCCTCCCACGGGGACTGTGGAGGAGTAAGTCGTCTCCAAAAACATAGTTATAAGGTTTTTCGACTACGCTGAATAAAATGGCTATCTCAGAGTTTTGATCCGTTGACTTTGGGAAAATAATTAGCGTGGGAGGGGGCCTAGGTGCCCTCCAATTTTTTTTGGTCACTTAAAAAGGGCGCTAGAACTTTTCATTTCCGTTAGAATGATCTCTCGCAACATTCTAGGACAACTGGGTCGATACGATCACCCCTGGGAAAAAAAAAACAACAAAAAAAAAACAACAAATAAACAAATAAACACGCATCCGTGATCTGCCTTCTGGCAAAAAATACAAAATTCCACATTTTTGTAGATAGGAGCTTGAAACTTCTATAGTAAGGTTCTCTGATACGCTGAATCTGATGGTGTAATTTTCGTTAAGATTCTATGACTTTTAGGGGGTGTTTCCGCGTATTTTCGAAAATAACGCAAATTTTCACAGGCTTTTAACTTTTGATGCGTAAGACTAAACTTGATGAAACTTATATATTTAAAATCAGCATTAAAATGCGATTCTTTTGATGTAGCTATTGGTATTAAAATTCCATTTTTTAGAGTGTTGGTTTCTATTGAGCCGGGTCGCTCCTTACTACTGTTCGTTACCACGAACTGTTTGAAAAGAGGGGCGTTGAGGAGGGAACAACCCCTTTCCTATATTGAATAATTTTTGTTCGTTTTAAAGTTTTGATGTCGCTCCTTACTTTTAGGTGAAAAAACTTGTTTTTTTTGTTTAATCTGAATAAAAATCGGAATTTAGAATGTTAAGTAGCAAAAATTTGTTTTGCTGTGACTTGCCTGATTTTGCTAATTGTTTTGTGCAATGAAATTAGCCACAATTTGAAAAAATTGCTTGATAAATGACGAAAATAAAAAAACAATTTAATAACAAACTGCTGAAAATATTATTTTCGAAGATTCGTAAATCAAAATCCTTTTTCTTAACCGTCGGAATCTATGTTTACTGGATTTTTATTTCAGGCTATGCAGTAGAGATTGTACAATGCTAACATCAAGAGGACGAATTCTATTGAAGCCTAATGGCTTACCAAAACTGGGTTGTATGGAGAGCACATCAACCCCAGAGCCATCGCCAGTTTATCCAGAAATTCGCGATATCTCTTTCAGAGGCAGGGCCAGATTACGTGCAGAAGCTTTTGCAAATTTAGTAAGAGAAAAATCATCATATGAAGAAAAAATGATGGAAATAAATATGCCAAGAATTTATGGATGGACCACCTATATTATAAGGCCAACAAAAATAGTCTATAATTCAGAAAAATTCTATAAGAAAATAACAAGGACAGGAATGATTCAAACCGAGAATATTCCCCTACATTCACACCTTGATGCTATCAACGACCTTGAAAAGATAAAAGTGCGTGTTATTGATACCCTTGAGGCGGAGCTTGATTATCTTAAATCAGTCCCATTGGCCGAAAGATTACCTACTGAAAAAGACGAAAATTTGCGAACTTCTAAATATATTGCTTCAGTTTTATCTCGAGCTCTAATGTTGTCTGCTGCTGAACATGACGTTGATCAAGTTGACATTGAAGAAGAGCCTCGTTGTGATACCTTTTGGTTAGTAGGTGGTTTTCACCCACCACCAATTGTTAAAAAATGTCGTACAAAGTATTCACCTGAATGGCTAAGAAAAGAAATAGACGAAAATGAACCCGTTGCTTTTAGATTCCAGTACCTAGGAGAGCCCCTTATTCAGCTACAATCAAAGCACCCCCTTGCTAATAGTGTTGGTCGTGATTCTGCAATCGCACAAGAAATAGAAGTACCATATTGCCCTTACCACCCTTCAAGCTTTGAATTAATGAAATGCAGATATTACGGAACTAACGTTAACGCAACTTGGCCACACGCAAGTGATAAAACGTTTACTACTTTATCATGGTTGCCCTTTTCTTGTGCTTATGGAAAAAGTGGCAAAAATGACATCAAGGAGTTTAGTGATAACTTGGCAGTTGTGCATGGTTTTGGGTCAATGCTTGCTCAAGCTTGCAAGCTTGGGTTCAGCCCTGTGAATAAGATAACATACCCAATGACAACTCAAGTAATTGTTGGTGATGGCCAGTATTTGTCATTCTATCAGTATCAGTTAAACACAAATGTTCTTGATCCCCTTTTACTAGAAGAAAATGACCCTAAAAATATTTGCTGGTCTACACCAATGCATCGTCTTTATGAATGTGTTGAAAACGGCAGGATTAAAGGTCTGGATGAAAATGTTCTCCTTATGTTAGTGAACGCATTTAGAGTCAAGTCTGTTCAGGCTCATCAGGAGCTTAGTCCGTACTTCGGTGATGTTAAGTATATTTCTGATCTTCCAGATGATGAAAAGAGGAAATCAATTTTAAGTGATTTTAAGGAGATGTATTCGAATCGACCGCAGCACCGTAGGAAAAGACCAGAGATCTATGATTGGGAAAGGATTTACAAGATATACTTCGAAACAAGGCCACAAGACGCCAGGCGGAAATGGTGGGCTAAAGATGAAAGGATATCTCACCAGCGTTATGACATCATTCGTCCAAGATACGTACCTAGAGACATGAGAGATCCACCAAAGAGATCTCGTAGAGGAAAAGGTGTCGTCAAAGTCATTGATGAATAAAATAGCTATGTTTTCTAATTAAATGTCTTTTTTATATAATTTATAGAGGGTTTAAAATGAAAGATTGCATTGGGAAAACTAAGAAATGTAGAGGAAGCTTATGTATCCTTAACAAGAATAGGCCCAATATCTTTCAGGAAATTGTAGCCTCTTGGAAAAGCTATGTAGATTATGTTAAAAATTGTGATATTTATTCTCTGCTCGCCATTTGGAAAAAAAACCTTTTCAATCTTTTTAGGTGAAATCCTTTATCAGTTAATTCCATAAATGGAGCTTGTCCGTCAATTAGAACTGTACTGGAGCTATTCTTCTGTGGATTTTTCAAATTAGAAAAAAGAAAACATACCGTAAGTAAAATATAAAACATGGATCAAGTATTAACTGTCTTAGACTATGAATGTTTGTTGCATAGTTTATCTTTTACGTCTTAGTTGATGTCTTTTCCCTAAAACACTTCCTGTTTCAATTTTAATCATAGTTAAATAATTAAAGGAAAAGATCAATAAGTGAACACGTAGAGTGATTAAAAAAAACTGTCTGAGAGGGATGGTTAACCCTGTGACGTCACAAATCCACCACAAGTTCCCCTCGAATGTTCAAAGGGCAGCGTCTCCAAAGTAAGTGATATATTTCTTTGTTCCCTATTTTTCAATTTCTGTATGCAAAATTTCTCTCTCTCTCTCTCTGTCTCTGTCTGTCTGTCTCTCTCTCTCTCTCTCTCTCTCTCTCTCTCTCTCTCTCTCTCTCTCTCTCTCTCTCCCTCTCTCTCTCTCCCTCTCTCTCTCACCTTTTCTCTCTCTCTATCTCTCTCTCTCTCACATTCTATATATACTTCTCCCTGTCTTCCTGTAGCATAAAGGTAGATAATTCGTGTAAAAATTGTATATTTTTAAATGAAGCACTAAACTATGTTTTCACTCTAAAACAAGGATATAGAAAATAAATACAATTATAAATAGAGCAGGCCAAATAAAAACAATATTTCTTCAGTAGTGAAGGTTAATCTTGAAAAATCTAATGGAAGTCAGCTTGGGTTTTCTCCCAAGCCCCCTTGTTCTCTTTACTGTTAATAGTTTTGTTGACCACATTGTTTATGCGTGTTGATTTCTTGGGCCTACTTTGCAGAACCTTGATTTGGTGACTGCTGATGAGAGACATAGTTTCCCAGGGTAAAAACATAAAATTTGTGTAAAAAAATGGCAAAAGGTCTCCAAAACCGCAAAAAAAAGGTATTTCTTAGAATAACCCTCTCTTTGATAATGTTCAAAAGAACGGTTCTGCCTCTTAAGCCCTCCATCCGAATAGTCAGGATACTTGGGAAGAGAAGCTGTACATGTGCCAAGGCTCTTCAGAGTTGAGGTGAAGCTGCCCTCTGTACTCTTGTCTGATGCTCTAAGTTATCTTGATCTGTTGCTGCATTCTAATTGTGACTGACATAATTATTTCCCCTAGATACACGAATCATAGGATTCACCACCGTAAAATTATTTGTGGTGACGTAGATTGGATTTGAAAACAAATTAATGTTTGTACCATGCAAAAAGCTAATCAAAGTACTAAAGCTAATCAAATGAAAAGGGAAATTTTGCTCAAAAACTATTTCCTCATATATTGGGGGGGGGGGGGGGCTTTGTCCCCTGGTGACGGAGCCTGTGATTATATACTGAGGCTTTTTAAACGTCCTTATCTCTCCACTGTTTGTATAATCGGTTGTTTTACAAACGTAGAACAAATGATTGGATCATTAAGGGGTGTCTGCATTGTTGTGTTTAAATCTCTACACACACTTTGTGTATCGCTGTCAACCGTAAGATAAAATGAGTAAACAACGAAAAAAAAACGTAAAGGCTAGTAAGAGGGTCAATTATTGACTATGCCTAAACACTAATTCAGAGAATCACAAAGTTCATAGAAAGCTAAAAAGAGAAATGTTTTATCGTCGATCACTTTATCGTCCCATAATTTGTGCCTCGTCTGCCATTGCCATTTCATCATTGAGAGCTTCACTTCCTTTCTTCTTCCTTGAATAAATTAAAAACAGAATTCCTGCTGCAATAAACACAGTAAAAACAACCCAGGATATATAGTAAGAAAAGCCAAAGTACCAATTTGATCCATTTGGATAGAATTGCTTCAAATGAAGTTTCTCAAAGGTTATAGCAGCGTCGATGACTTCTATCAGGACGATGATAGTTGCAGCTAAAATTAGAATTTCAAGTTTATTTTCATATCGTCTTGAATAAAAATTAGCAGCTTAAAAGTTTATCAAAGGTTACCGCAGCGTCGGTGACTTCAATCAGGACGAAGATAGTTGCAGCTAAAATTAGAACGTTGAGTTTATTTTCATATCGTCTTGAATAAAAATTAGCAGCTTAAAAGTTGCTCAAAGGTTACAGCATCGTCGATGACTTAGATAAAAACGATGATAGTTGCAGCTAAAATTAGAATTTTGAGTTTATTTTCATATCGTCTTGAATAAAAATTAGCAGCTTAAAAGTTTATCAAAGGTTACAGCAGCGTCGATGACTTCTATCAGGAAGAAGATAATTGCAGCTAAAATTAGAACGTTGAGTTTATTTTTATATCGTCTTGAATAAAAACTAGCAGCTTAAAAGTTTCTCAAAGGTTACAGCATCGTCGATGACTTAGATAAAAACGATGATAGTTGCAGCTAAAATTAGAATTTTGTGTTTATTTTCATATCGTCTTGAATAAGAATTAGAGGCTTAAAAATTTCTCAAAGGTTACAGCAGCGTCGATGACTTCGATAAGGACGAAGATAGTTGCAGCTAAAATTAGAATTTTGAGTTTATTTTCTTACCGTCTTGAATAAAAATTAGCAGCTTAAAAACAAACAAAGGAGTCACGTGCTTTGCACAGAAATTCTTCTAAATTTTGAACGAGTTTCCAGTTCAACATAAGCGAAGAACAAAAGATTCAAAATTGGTTTCTGAGTCTTAACCAGGTATTTTACGAAACATATTTGAATTGGCGAGAAAAATGTGGCAAGAGAAACACTTTTGACAAAAAAAAAGGATTGATGAGAAATAAAAAGAGATCGTAGAAATCTTAAGATTTTAGAGGAGGTGATGGGACCAGAAGCCCAAAGTTTCGTCATAACAAGCCTCAACGACAGTCGTGAAAAAGCCTTTAATCGAGCGCTAAAGACCAAAATTCAAAATCATACTGTCAAACAACTATGGGTCAGTCGCTAAAGCTGTGGTTTCTCTCCAATGTTTTATGGGCTAATGTTTTTATGGTTTTCAGTTAAAAAGGAAAGTTCTTTTTATAAGGGATACTTATAAAAATTCCATGGATGTCTGAAGCGGAGGGAAACCAGATTGGACCTTTAAATAAATAAAAAATTCCTGCTGAAAGTAAGGATTAACATTAAAACGACCAGAAGTAATTTCATGCACAAGAAATTTTTTTAAAGCATCGAAAGACTTAAATAAAGAGCAAGGAGATGAAGAACTGGCTGCCTACCTCATATCCGAGATAATCAACAGGAAACACGGTAAACATCAAGAAATAAGGCTTAAATAGAGACGAAGACCACACCGCCTTTCCATCATAAAGTTTTAGCTTCAAAGATTGTATTTCAATGTGAGTTCTTTTATGCTTGTTTTTTCTTCATTTATTTTGCTAAGGATAGCCCTTGGATATAGGGTCGAAATATTTATTTAAACTAGCGCTCCACTGTCTTATATAAAAAACAAGAGCTAAGAGCTCATATGGCACTTGTGACGAGGCAAGAAGAGCCAAGAGCTCATATGGTATGAGCTCTAACAAAATTCTAAGAATCAATAGATTGATTTAAAAGGAAAATCAGACGCCTAATGCCGGTCAGGATTAAAATAAGAGCTCTGAGTGACGATGTCCTTCTAAATATCAAAATTCATTAAGATCCGATCATTCACTCGTAAGTTATAAATACCTCATTTTTTTTCTAATTTTTTCTCTCCCTTTAGCCCCCCAGATGGTTGAATGTGGGAAAACGACTTTATCACGTCAATTTGTGCAGCTCCCTGACACGCCTAACAATTTTCATCCTCCTAGCACGTCCAGAAGCACCAAACTCGCCAAATCACTGAACCCCTCCCCCCAAAGAGAGCGAATCCAGTACGGTTACGTCAATCACGTATCAAGGACATTTGCTCCATCAAGCTTCATCCCGATTCCTCCACTCCAAGCGTTTTCCAAGATTTCCCCCTCCAACTCCCCCAATGTCAACAGATCTGGTCGGAATTTGAAATAAGAGCTCTGCGACATGAATTCTTTCTTAATATCAAATTTCACTAAGATCCGGTCACCCGTTCTTGAGTTAAAAATACCTCAATTTTTCTAATTTTTCCAAATTAACACCCCCCCCAGCTCCTCCAAAGAGAACGGATCTGTTCCAATTATGTCAATCACGTATCTAGAACTTGTGCTTATTCTTCCCATCAAGTTTCATCCCGATCTCCCCACTCTAAGCAGTTTCCAAGATTTCTGTATCTCTCCTCTAACCCCCTATGTCCCCGGTTCCAATTCGAGTCAAAAATGAAGCATCTGAGACATAAGATCCTTCTATATATATATCAAGTTTCATTAAGATCCGATCTCTTATTCGTAAGATAAAAATACCCCAATTTTCACGTTTTCCAAGAATTCCAGTTTCCCCCTCCAACTCCCCCCAATGCCACAGGATCTGGTCGGAATTTAAAATTAGAGCTTTAAAGCACAAGATCCTTCTAAATATAAAATTTCATTAAGATCTGGTGACCCGTTCGTAAGTTACAAATACCTCATTTTTCCGAATTACCCCCCCCCCCTCCCAACTCCACCAAAGAGGGCAAATCAGGTCTGGTTATGTCAGTCACGTATCTTAAACAGGTTTTTATTTTTCCCATTCAGTTTCATCCTGATCTCTCCTCTTTAAGTATTTTATAAGATTTCCACCCTCCCCCCCCCCAATGACGCTAGATCCAGCTGAGATTTAAAATAAGAGATCTGAGTTACGAGGTCCTTCTAAATATGAAGTTTCATGAAGATCCGTTCACTTCTTCGTAAGTTAAGAATACGTCATTTTTTAATTTTTCTGAATTAACCCTCCCCCCCCCCTCAATAGAACGGATCCGTTCCAATTATATCAATCACGTATCTAAGATTTCTACTTATTTTTCCCACCAAGTTTCATCCCGATCCCTCCAATCTAAGCGTTTTTCATGATTTTAGCCCCCCCCCAAACTCCCCCCAATGTCACCAGATCCGGTCGGGATTTAAAATAAGAGCTTTGAGACACGATATCCTTCTAAATATCAAATTTCATTGAGATCTGATCACCCGTTCGTAAGTTAAAAATAACTCATTTTTTCTAATTTTTCAGAATTAACCAACCCCCCCTCCCCCAACTACCCCAATCCGTTCTGGTTAGGTCAATCACGTATCTAGGACTTGCGCTTATTTTTCCCACCAAGTTTCATCCCGATCCCTTCACTCTAAGTGTTTTCCAAGATTTTAGGTTTCCCCCTCCCAACTCCTCCCCAGTGTCACCAGATCCGGTTGGGATTTGCAATAATAGCTCTGAGACACGATATCCTTCCAAACATCAAATTTCATTAGGATCTGATCAACCGTTAAAAATACTTCATTTTTCTATTTTTTCCGAATTAACCGGCCCCCCACTCCCCCCCCAGATGGTCATATCGGGAAAACGACTATTTCTAATTTAATTTGGTCCGGTCCCTGATACGCCTGCCAAATTTCATCGTCCTAGCTAGCGTCCCCAACCCCATATGTCACCAGATCCGGTCGGGATTTTAAATAATAGCTCTGAGACACGATGTCCTTCCAAACATCAAATTTCATTAAGATCTGATCAACCGTTCGTAAGTTAAAAATACCTCATTTTTTCTAATTTCTCAGAATTAACCCCCCCCCCCCCCAACTACTCCAAAGAGAGCGGATCCGTTCCGGTTAGGTCAATCATGTATCTAGGACTTGTGCTTATTTTTCCCACCAAGTTTCATCCCGATCCCTTCACTCTAAGTGTTTTCCAAGATTTTAGGTTTCCCCCTCCCAACTCCTCCCCAGTGTCACCAGATCCGGTTGGGATTTGCAATAATAGCTCTGAGACACGATATCCTTCCAAACATCAAATTTCATTAGGATCTGATCAACCGTTCTTAAGTTAAAAATACTTCATTTTTCTATTTTTTCCGAATTAACCGGCCCCCCACTCCCCCCCCCAGATGGTCATATCGGGAAAACGACTATTTCTAATTTAATTTGGTCCGGTCCCTGATACGCCTGCCAAATTTCATCGTCCTAGCTTACCTGGAGGTGCCTAAAGTAGCAAAACCGACAGACAGACCGACATAATTTGCGATTGCTAAATGTCACTTGGTTAATACCAAGTGCCATAAAAATTCCTATTTTTCTACTTGCTGTTTAAAATAAAGCTTCCAAACCAGAGCCGCCCACAGGAACTTATTTCCAAGAGGATCAAACATTTCTTAACAGGGACCTTGTTAAAAACCGATATAATCAATGTCATTGAATATGTTTAGGAAAATTCTAAATTATCATTTTTATTTAGCATTTTCTTGCTTAGAAGCTCATTTTTTTTTCTTTATGTTTTTCGTGCTGTGTTAATTGTTGAAGCTTCGGTTGCTACTTGATGGAGTAGCTCCTTGCCTACAGTTCGTTATCACGAACTGTTTGAAAGGTCAAAAATATGTCAGTAGAAAATGTTCTAGCAGAGGTGATCCTATCGAACCAAGGGCTTTAAAATATTGTTAAAATGCCCATTTGAACGATAATTAAAAGTTCGAGTGGCCTTTAAAAAGTAGCAGGAAAATACTGTGTCATAGCAAAGTGGTGTCTGCTATTTGTGGGGCTTTCAGCAATTTTCGCCCTATGGTGCCAAAAAGCCATAAGACTGATAATTCTGAGATAGTCCATTGATTTATAGCTACCAAAGAAGTATATAATGAACTTTCCAGTCACAAAGGCTATTATGCCTCGCGGTTCGTCCCTAAAGATGAACTAAGTTTCTAAAAAGTAAACAGCTCTTTATGCCAAAATAAACAGACATTTATTATACAGCTTCATTTAACTAATTTGGTTCTTTTGAAAATTCAAAAAACTTTTTTATATGCTGACGTTGCGCAGGTACCGATCTCAGGATTTAATGCCTTTGGCCGGGAGTGCAATACGGCTGGTGGCAAATCATCTGACTCTTCCTGTGTTTTCCCCCCATGATTCTCCATGTACCCATTTACGGGTGGGTCGACTCCGGCTGAGCTTACTGAGTCACACCATTAACCCCGTTTCAAACCAAATAACCAGTGACACCAGGTCTCGGACGACTGACTTCAGGATTTGATTCTTTTGAGGTATGGTACAATTATGTTCAGTGATATAGAATTGCACATGAGCCATTTTAAAGGAGGGCCGGTGGTAGTGAGTTTTTGCAAAGATGGGTTGAGTGTGCTTAAACCTCCAAAAGTGCATTTTATGACCCAAGCTCCTAATTCTCCTTGAGCCTTCAGATAAATATAAAAAGAATGGTAGAGATATTAATATATAATCCCCTTTGTTCCAAGAATTTTTTAAGACTACGTTTGTAATATAGGTACTATGTGGTGACGGCGACTCTTTGGCTGACAATTTTTTTGTCTGGGCAACATAAAAGTTTATGTTCACATCCTTACTAGCAAAAAAGGTGGAAAAGTGGGGAGGAGGGATTATGGGTACCGTCAATGGGCAGATTCGAAGAATTTGTATTGGAAACCATGGAAACAACGACCGTAGTGTTTTACTTTTCAGGGGCAATTATTATTCTCCATGCATTTTCAGACGAAATTTCAGCTCGAGTGGACAAATAGGGTGAAATGAGGGAGTAGAAGTTCTTTCAGTTTTTGGAGAGCCTTGGATCAATCACCTCGTAGCGACAAGTAAGCAAAGAGCAGCCCTTATCAATACAAACCCAGACTCTAAAAAACAAAGTTTTAGTTAAAACACATACAAAAACAAATTATACTAGTCTTCATGACTTTATAAGTATGCCTTGTATCGAAAAGTTAATACACTAAATGAACTCTTTTTCTCAAAGTATTACTGTACAAAAGATGACTTTTTGTTTAAGGAACCATGTTCGTTGTGGTGGTATCCCTCCTTCTATTTAGGGCCAGCCTAGGTATAACGTTAAACACAATCAGAAATTAAATAATAAAAAAAACAGGTTTTTCAAATGAAAATCGAGAGCAATATTAAAACGAACAGAAATTATACCGTATATAAGGATGGCTGCAACCTCTTCAACTCCCCGCTCCTTATGCTGAAGATTGACCTTTTGAACTGATTTTTTAATAACGACTGCTCAAATCGTTGAACCACATATCGGCTTCAAAGAAACGTATTTATTTCGTATTTCGTTACAAAACACAGTAAAAGGTAAAGAAAACACAGTATATGGTCGTTAAATTTGAATAAAAAGTATCTCTGGAGCACTGTGCAACTTTAGTGCAAAAAGTGAGAGATTGAGGAGAGGGGAGCCATGCTTATTTCTGCCCGTTCTAAGTTGCTAAGAAAGAGATTCAGTTTTTCTTCGTGGGAAGACTTAAAATACATACTTAGCCTGAAATTTTGCATTAGCCTTAATATTAAGTAGTTTTCTGCTAATGAAGTGTCTCGGTAGGCCTTTTTCTATTATTTTTTGAAATTTCAAAATGCCAGTTTTTGCTAGGAATGTAAAAAACAGAAGGTCTTTTGTGGCTTGTTTTCAAGCTTCACAAACTATCAGATGTAGTATTTTCTAATTGAAGGAGATCGAAGTCATTCTTGAGAAGAAATTTATTTTAATTTACAGTTTTTTGGCACTTCGATTTGCGACTGATCTCTCACAAAGAAATTGGAATTAGAATTTCAAAATGAAACAAATATAAGTAATTTTCTTAGCACTACTAACAGGCAACTTTGAATTTGAGATGTCCCAGGGTTCAAGGGGTTCTAAAGAATTATAGAACTTGTGAAGTAATGCCTTTTTTTTAAGAGAAATTTGTCTGGTTCTTTATCATCCCTTCTTTTTCAGTGATTCTATTAACCTTTTTTGAGAATTAAAATGTAGCTACAATTAGTAAGTTTCAGTGGTATTAATTCTCGAAAATTTAGGGGGAAGGGACAAAATTTGTTTTTCAAAATCTAAGCGGAATTGTGGCTCTTCTAGTTTTTGAAAAAGTAATGTGAAAAACTAGTATATTGAAATTACGTACTTTTAAGTTAATTATCGCTCTTTGGTGATACTCGATTAAAAAAAAAAAAAGCTAAGGTCCTATGAAATTTAAGGTCTGTTGGGGCACATTCCCGAATCTGATTGATGGATCGTTTTTAGATGACCAATCACATGCCATTTTAATTCTTTCATTGAAGTACCAAGGAAAGTGAAAATCAAGTCTGATTTTGAATTGTTACGTTGAACCATGCATATCTTAAAAATTTAGGAAAAATGGGAGTTCAATTGTTATTGAAAATGACCTCCATATGCAGTTACTCAGTCTTTGTGTAACTGAAACGGAGTAAAAAAAGAAATGGGGATAAAAATCAGCAAAAATATATGGTATCAAACAGTTTAAGAAATTTTAGTTTTCCTGCGAATGTGGAATTGTCTCTGAGAATTATCATATTGTTAATGTTTGAACTATTATGAACGTAAAGTGTTGTCAAATTGAATTTGTTAGCTGTATCTATTTGTTTTCACTGTTCAAAGTGGCAACACTGAGATAAATAGGGTACTGCTCTATTTAAGTACTTGGCCTAACTTATTTATGTTCAGGGTTGAAAGTGACTACACTGATGAAAATATGGTACTGCCCCCAGAACTTCAGATTTTAAAGTAATTAGAAGAAAAATCCTGGCAAATCTCAGTTTTCACTTATGATCTGAGCTTGGATGGGTTCAGGGAGGGGGGGATCATAAAGTATTATTTTTTATTCGTCGTCCTTGGTGCTTTAAATGAGCGGTCCTAGCCGAGTGGTTAGCGCGCTACATTTGACTCCTTTGTCCGTGAGAACAGGGATTCGAGTCCTGGTTTTGCTGGTTATTCGGTTTGAAACAAAAGTCAGCAATGGACTCAAGATTCGGCCCGGCTCTAAATGGGTATCTGGCAAAATCTGGTTGGAAAACACGAAAAGTATCGGAAGGTTTGCCCCCAGCCACGTATTGCACTTCCAGCCGAAGACAGAGAATCAGGTGGTCGGTACCTGCGCTACGCAAGCTATTGGTCAGCATGCGAAAAAAGAGTTTAAAGTCCCTTTAAACTCTTTAAAGGTACTAAAGTACCTTTTGCTACGGGACGGAAATGTGAAAAAGCGGTTATGGTGAAATTGATATTTTAATGTTTGACGTGATATTTGACGTTTATGTTTAATATTGCTCTTTGTTGAGGTAAAAAGTTTGATATATATCTAATCTTCAAGCTAATTGACTTAAAACAACAAGAGCTAAGAGCTCATATGGCACTTGTGACGAGGCAAGAAGAGCTAAGAACCAAGAGATCATATGGTATGAGCTCTAACAAAATTCTGTGAATCAATAGATTGATTTAAAAAGGAAAATAAGAAGCTTAATGCCGGTCAAGATTTTAAAAAAGAGCTCTGAGTCACGATGTCCTTCTAAATATCAAAATTCATTAAGAATCGATCACTCACTCGTAAGTTATAAATACCTAATTTTTTCTTATTTTTCCTCTCCCTTTAGCCCCCCAGATGGTCGAATCTGGGAAAACGACTTTATCAAGTCAAATTGTGCAGCTCCCTGACACGCCTGTCAATTTTCATCGTCCTAGCACGTCCAGAAGCACCAAACTCGCCAAATCACTGAACCCCTCCCCCCAACTTACCCAAAGAGAGCGAATCCAGTACGATTCTGTCAATCACGCATCAAGGACATTTGCTTATTCTATCCACCAAGCTTCATCCCGATTCCTCCAATCCAAGTGTTTTCCAAGATTTCCCCCTCCAACTCCCCCAATGTCAAAAGATCTGGTCGGGATTTGAAATAAGAGCTATGAGACATGAATTCCTTCTAAATATCAAATTTCATTAAGATCCGATCACCTATTCATAAGATAAAAATACCCCATTTTCACGTTTTCCAAGAATTCCGGTTTCCCCCTCCAACTCCCCCCAATGTCAAATGATCTGGTCGGAATTTAAAATTAGAGCTTTAAAGCACAAGATCCTTCTAAAGATCAAATTTCATTAAGATTTGGTCACCCTTTCGTAAGTTACAAATACATCAATTTTCAAAATTACCCCCCCCCCCCCCCGACTCCACCAAAGAGAGCAGATCCGATTCGGTTATGTCAGTCACGCATCTTAGACAGGTTTCTATTCTTCCCATCCAGTTTCATCCTGATCTCACCGCTTTAAGTATTTTCTAAGATTTCCGCCCCCCCCCCAACTGACCCCCCCCCCAATTACGCTTGATACGGTTGAGATTTAAAATAAGAGATCTGAGTTACGAGGTCCTTCTAAGTATGAAGTTTCATGAAGATCCGATCACTCCTTCGTAAGTTAAAAATATGTAATTTTTTCTTATTTTTCAGAATTACCCCCCCCCCCCCAATAGAGCGGATCCATTCCAATTATGTAAATCACGTATATAAGACTTCTGCTTATTTTTCCCACCACGTTTCATCCCGATCCCTCCTATCTAAGCGTTTTCCATGATTTTAGGTTCCCCCACCCCAAACTCCCCCCAATATGACCAGATCCAGTCGGGATTTAAAATAAGAGCTTTGAGACACAATATCCTTCTAAATATCAAATTTCATTGGGATCCGATAACCTGTTCGTAAGTTAAAAATACTTCATTTTTTTCTAATTTTTCAGAATTAACGGGCCCCCACTCCCCCCCCCCAGCTGGTCAAATCGGGAAAACGACTATTTCTAATTTAATATGACCCGGTCCCGACAGTCCCGGACCGACAGACCGACGGACCGACAGAATTTGCGATTGCTATGTCACTTGGTTAATACTAAGTGCCATAAAAACAATGCGAAAAAAAACCTAAGGTGCTAAAAATATTTAGGTCTGTAAGAGTATAAACTTGATTGTGATCTGCGAATTGTTTTCTTATGACCAATTAAACACCATTTGGCATTCTTACGTTCAGTAACTTATGTTACAGAATGGCAATATAAGAAAGCTATTATGAGTAAGTCCATTTGTGTACATGTTCAATATCTCTCTTTACTTGAAGTTTAATATTTAATTAATCTTGATGTTACTTGACTTAAAAAAAGATCCGAAAAGAAATCCACGTGTCTAAATGTTTTACGGAATTCCAACTTTTTCTGTTTCGCATGACCTGTGAATATTTTGACAATCGAGAAGTTTAAAATGTCAGCTTTCAACTGAGTTCATTTACTTTTTGTCCTTTACTGCCAAAAAATTTGCAATGCTTGTTTTTTAACCGGTTAGTTTGACATTTGTTTATTCCATTACGATAATAAAGTACGTATCTGTGAGTAAATTATCTGCGCCAGCAATACATTTGAAAGTTTGAAAGACATTTGCAACGAACTTTTTGTTAACAAGCCACTTTGAGATTTATTTTAAGTACCAAGAACAGTGAATATTAAATCTGATTGTTAAAACTGATTAGGTGAAAATTTGCACAATCAATATATATCTGAAAAAATAAGGAAAAATAAAGAACCTAATTTGGAATTAATAAGAGCTACATAAGCAGTTATGTAATTTTTGGTAGTGGGGGGCGCTAAAAAAGAACCATGATTAAAAATCTGCAAAAACTATGCTATAAAAATGGCATCAAACAGCTTAAGAAGTGGTAGCATGCCTTCAAATTTACAATTGCCTAAGGGAATCAAAAAATTATTAATGTTCGAATTTTTATGAACCAAAAGCGTGTTCAAATTTAAAAAAAAAATTATTTTTGCTCATTTATTTTCACGATCCAACGTGACAAAAGTGAAAAAAAGTCGTATTGCCCTAAAAACCATGGAATTTTAAAGAAACCAAAATGAAACCATAGATAATTGCGGGTTTCAATTTTGAATAGACATAAGATTGGTCAAAGGGGCTAATAATGCTTTTATCCTATTGTCCTTGGTTACTTTAAGCGAACTATTCTGTCTTGTGATAGTAGATGACTCACCTGTGATTAAATTCACTGCCCCAGCGAGACGTTTAAAAGTGTATCTTGGATTACGGAAAGTGTAAATAGAAAAACAAACTGCCAGAAACATCACAAAAAGGCTAATGGCTGCAAGACTAATTTCCGTTCGTCGAAAGTCTGAAAGTAAATAATTTCAATGACTTGGACGTTTTATTGGCAAACAGCAAAGTTGAGGTCGTACATTGATGGTGGATTCACACATTTTTACACGTTCGACAAAAACGAAAAAAAAAGAATAAAGAAAACCATACAAGGGTGGTTCTTAGCTAAGGGAAAAAACAAAAAGAAAGAGCAGATATTTTGGCAAAAACCTCGACAAGCTGTTTTTAGCGATTAAAAAGAAATAAGGAAAAAAGTGTGTTATAAAGCAAAAACTAATCCTTAGAAATAAACTAGTCAAAATCATAGAGGTAACTGACGAAAAAACTGACCAAACAAATGAAACAAGATTCAAAAATTAGATTCCTTAGAGTTCTTTGCCCAGTGATTACTCTCGAAATGTTTGCTTTGTCTTTTTTTCCACGGGCTGAAAATCCCCCTCCTTTGGTTGAATTAATCATTTCTACTTTTTCTTTGTTTTCAGCAACTGTCAGTGTGGTCTCAGAATCTATTCAAGTCTTTGAAGGCTCACTCAAGGCATTTTGTGTCTCTTCATCATAGGGAAGTGTAGGCATCAGAATTAAACTAGTAAGTAAGTAAGTAAGTAAGTAAGTAAAATATTTATTGCCTGTACATTTCACATGGAACAAAACGGAGTACAAGGAAAAAAATAAAGAAAAAAGAGAAGAAAAACGGAGAGAAATTTAAAACACAACGTGAAAAAATACACAATCAAGAACTGTAGAAAATTTAAGCCAGGGGTGGTTCCAATTTGCCTGGAAATTAGAAATCAACCGGTTTACCGTGATACTGGGGTCTGTAATCCTGTGTTTATCTATCATATAAGTATTTCTCGTCCACAAGGGGCATCGCAGCAGGAACTTTGCGAACCTAAAATAAAGGGACCGGAGCTTGCGTTTTTGGGTGTCAGGTAATATATTCCAAAATGGTGCGATATATAGAATATGTGGTGGTGCGACAGCATTATACATATTCGCGAGATACTTTCGACATAGGGGGAGTCTTCTGGTGACGATAGACCCATACGTGGTGCGGAGTTTTTTCTCGACTTGTTTGACAAGCAGTAGACGAGTTTTGTTAAGGTTACGGCCTATAGGCAGACCCAGATACACGATGTGAAATGAAATGGCATTGACTCGCTACCCAGCAGGAAGTGTTCAGCTGAGAAGAATTATCGTTGAAAAAAAGAATTGAAGATTTAGAAGTATTGAAAGCGAGGCCGATTTTTCGGTATTCATCACGTAGGATCGAGAAATCCGATTGCAGACCCCTAACAGACCGACTTAAATTTAATAGATCGTCCGCGTATGTAAGTAGAGACACATTTATATTCTTGGAGATACATGAAACATTGACGCATGCCTGGGCATTTGAAACGCTGTTATTGTACAAACTTGGGGATAATAATGAACCCTGGCGGACAACTTTCTTTACTGGAACAACCACTGATTTGATGCTGTTACCTATCTTTATACGCACTTTTAAACGGCAATACATATCGTACAGTACGCTAGTGACACGGAGGTTTACACCTTCCTGGTAAGCAGCTAAAAGGGCCTGAGCGTGAATCGAAGAATCAAACGCTCTACTCACATCAAAAGCACCGATCACTTTAAGGTCACCAGATTCATGAGAATCTGCTAGAATAGTCGGAAACCGAACTGGTGGTCAAGTATTCGGCACGAATATTGAATTTCTTTTGTGACTAAGAGCTCTAGAACTTAACAGAGCACTGGAGCAACAGTGATTGGCCTGTACGAAGAGCATTGATCTGTTGGTTTCCCTTTGTTAAGGATGGACGAAAGTAAACCGACACAAAAAGATTCAGGTACTATACCAGTGGTGAAAATAATCTGGAACAGCAGCTTCAGATACCCAATAAGCATAGTGGTACCGTGTAGCAGATTTAGCGCGTACAGTTTGTCTACACCACTGGAATGTTTCTTCTTCAGCTTTTAAATAGCATCTTTTACGCTTCCGTAAGTAACGACAAAATCAGGAACACACTGGTTGGATAATACCGATTTTAGCTGGTTTGCGAAGGGATTAAACGTATGTGGGTCGGGGGCACTGAATTTGTTGGAAAAGTACAATTCCCAATCTTTTTCGCTAATCAAATCATGGGGTTTTCCGGCGGCTGGTTCGCTCAACCGGGCCTTCCAGATTAGTTTTGGGTCACTTACAATTCTGGAGGAGTACTCTTCTTTCAATTTGGTACAATGAGCTTTCAGGTTGCTTGTAAAATTTTCGTTTTGTCCATAAACGGACGGAGCTAACAGGACTTGATTTGGGTCTATCACAATCTGGTCAGATTCTAAACCAAAACTTAGCATCGTTGCAACATTTAACTAGAACCAGATTTTGCGAGAATTTGGGAATTTCTGTTTTCATTCTAAATTTTCTAGTAGGAGCTGCTTTTTTCATCTAAGAGGAGCGAGTGAGTAATCTCGGCACAGAATATATTGATGAGTACTCTCGCATCTGCGGGGATCAAAATTCGAATTCACTTGGATTAAATGGAAGGGAATTCGTATCTTTACAAGAAGTGAGCTCAGCACCTGATGATACAAAGTAGTATTAACTTTATCCCATTTACTTACGACTTTCCTTGGGTTGGGTGGACGCAGAGCTGGTTTTATGCTTAGAGATGCTAGTAGGGGTAAGTGATCAGCGAAGACAGCGTCTTTTAGAATAGTTGCACTTCCATTAATACTATTAGAGCAGCCCGTGTGGTCAATGTTTGAAACGGACCCAGACTTGTGAACGAAGGAGTAATCACTGTCTTTTGGGAGGATGATAAATTTGTCATTAAAGACGCCGTATAGAAGCTGACTACGGACGCACGTTCTGTCAAGCAGGTTGCAGTTGAACTACACATTGCAATGACTACACATTGCAAATCTTTCTGGGTCACAGACTTCAGGCACTTCGCTAGTTCGCGAATTGCGTTCATAAACTTTCGCTCCGATTTATTATCATGGTAGTTTGTAGGAATATATACGTTGAAGAATGCGATGCTACCGGCAGATATAGCCAAGAAGTGATCATGCGTAAATAACACCTTACTTTTGATATACGGGTGGCAAATAATCGCCAAGCCACCGGAGGGGCGTCCGAAAGACCGTGTTTTTGTGGGCTCGAAGTAAAAAGTAAATTCGTGTGAGAACTTTAGAAATGTTGTGAGGAGAGAGCATATGTTCATGTATAAACATAATATCACAGTCTGAACAGTATTTTTGAATTATGGCAAGTTTGTTGGGGACTCCTCCGTTCATGTTCCATGACGTAATTTTGACACAGGCTGGGCTATTAGACATTAGGCCACTTCAGCTCACTGACGATTTTTATTATTGTTGGGCACTTGAAGGAATGGCAAGTTTTGTGTTTTGATTTGGAGAGGGCGCATGCTAAAAAGTTTCCACAGGACTGGTCGGGGCTAGAGCCGTGACCTCCTTCTCTGCATCGAGATCAAACTTGCTGGCTATAACAGGTAGCATAAATATGACCCAAATTCTGGCAGTTAAAATAGCGCTTTGGAAGAAAGATAAATTCCTCCATGGGGTACCACTCCAATTCAATTTTAGGAGGGTTTTTCATGGCGTGGTTCAGACGCTGGCGGATGAGAAGTATAATTTGAAGGATCTGGTTTTGCCACATTGATCAGCTTTTTCACAATTCGGTATAATTCCCTTAAGCGCGTCACCATTAATATGAGCTGGGACAAACTTGATCATACTGATGAAAGTGGGATTTTTAACGCTTGCCAGTGTTTCACTGGCAAGCATTTTCGTACTTCCCTTTCGTACTTTCCTTGACGGAGTTCTAAATCGTCATCATTCAAAGCATCACCACAAATATTCGACAGGAAGTTTTTCCTTTCCTCTGCGGTAACAACGGTAGGAAGAGGCTTTTTCAAGATTACTGAGTAAGACGGAGAAGAAGGGGTAGACTCATTTGCTTGAGCAGCAACAGGATTGCCTTCAAGCCACGGTAATGGTTTCTGGTTCAAACGGCCAAGCAGGCCATTGAACTTGCGATTCATCTCGTTGACGGTCGACACTACACAAGCAACGATCTCTTCATTGCAGGCGGAAACTTCTTGGGGCTAAAAAATAACGAACTGAGGAAGCTGTCTCTTTTCTTTGGCACAGCGAGCGAACATCTTCGCAATGTCCATCAAGTTTTCCTCGTCCTTTACATGTTTTATTACACGTTCCCCTAAGTCCGACTTGCGATATATAATTTTCTTCGCTTCTAAAATCGCTTTACGGCTGAAAAACTCGTGTCCTTGCCTTGTAAAAACATTTGTTTTCACACCTGCTATCATAGCCCTTGAGATAAAGTTCAGTACTGCATTACGCACTAGGTTATCACCCATCACAAACCGATTTTACACTGGAAAAATTAAATACGACTTCTCTTGTCAAGAGTGCACATTCGTCAATCCAAGCCAGTAATGAAGGAACCTAGGAACAAGGGAAGTGTAAGGACCCCCTCAACTATTCCCCGCAATTTGCGGTACCGGCGGGTATAATACGTTGCTTGCGGGAGGTTCCTTCCCCTCTTCTGCTTGTTCCCAGTACATTTCTTAATGTTATGACAACAAAGATGGTGCTATAGGAAATAGTTATTTCAAACTACGTCGTAAAACTTTTCCCACTTTAAGATGATAGGTCGAGAAATCTAACGGAGAAATTTTGTCCGTAACATAAGCATTGCAAGGTAGGATCAAGCTCCACATAGAGCTCCACAGAGAGAGCAACACAAACATGTATGTTTAATGTTGTGTTAATTAATAGAAATATCAACGTACAAGCAGTAATGATGGAATAAAATGTCGATAAGCATTTCCTAGCGAGGCTTTCACGCTTTTTTAGAACTTGAATCTCCTTTCGATATTTTAAAGTCTCGAAATGTTTTCTCGTAATGATTGTGATGATTGAGCATTGATTATGATGACTTTGTCGTTAACCCTGCGTAAATGGGTAGTTTTTTATGCATATTATACGTAATGTACCTTAACCATTTCGTACAAAAATTACGTACTCATCCAGGAATTCTCGATTTAGAATTCTCGATGTCAAAAAGAATCATAAACTTGTAAAAACTTGAAATGGGAAAAAATGGGAACATTCCAACTCATATTGGATTTCAATTGCATTGAATGTTATTGAAAGAAACTTAATCCTTTTTGAGGAATAGCAGTAAAATTGTGGTATCACCTTCTATGTTTGTGGCCAAATATAATTTCAAATTTTAGAGTACAATGAATTATGATTCTTTTTTAAATCTAACATAATTTTAAAAAGCATTGGATAATCATTGGAGAATTTTGTTTCCTACCGACCAGAAAACTTTCTTTGGGTAACCAGCGCTTCATTACTGTGTAATTTGTAGCATAATATATATCTGTTTGGCAACACTAATGCTAAAGGGGAATAAAATCCTATTTATAATTTGGATTCTACCCTGTATTCAATTATAGGTAAATTTTTCTATTGTTGGCAAGTGAGTCTGCGAAAGTTCAACAAAACTACCTAAAATATAAAACCGTCAAAGCTAGACCACATACTTGGGGAGCCAATGCTCATGAGTCTTTTGTAGAGTTAATCTATAAATCATTTGTGATCGTTGGTTCTTGTTCAATATCAGCAACGAATTGGATCTTGTCGAATCATTACAGGGACTCGTTTCCAAAGAAATTCTTGAAGTAATTGTAGAGGAGCCTAACGCTTGTGCATTATCAATGGTTTAAATTCAATTAATAAGAGCAGAACTGTGTATCTAAGTTGGAAGCCTTCTGATCCTGATCCTGAGCAGTGTCTGATCCTGATCTGATCTTCTGATCCTGAGCTGTGTCTGATACCGAAGCATTGAGAACCATTTTTGAAATAGTCTTAGTTTGCTTCAGATGCTGGCCATATTTCAAGTAAAATATTGTAAAGTATCAGAGTATGTTCACTTTTTACTTCTCAAGATAGAAGCCCTGATGGTGATGAATATTACAAGACCACCCATTTTTGTATTTGTTGCAATATTATTTTAAAACTACAACCCCTCTCCCACACCCATTTATTCTTCAAAAACATCTGATAAACATTTTTTGATAGCCATTTGATTCAGCATAGTTGGAAAGTCCAATAACTATGCTTTTGGAGATGAAATGACTCTCCGCAGTCCCTGGGGAAAGGCTGTAAGTTACGCAATTATGGTGCTACAACTATCAATAAATTAAATAGAATTACCAGCTCCACTAGGTCTGTTGGTAAAACGTGGGGCTTTTAATCCTGAAGCTAAGGATTAAGCCCGATACATCCCCTACCGGGCGTTATTTTTTCAGTTATATGTTGTTTTACGAGTTTTGTGCTTTCTACAATTATGTTGAGAGCCTGTCTTTGTTAAGGCTGATTATGGTAATTTATGACCAATTTTTTTTTTCATACTACGCTAAGAAACCACGATTCACCGCCAAAATTTTAGCGATTTTGAGCTTGACTTGGTTTTGTGATAATCCCTGGATAAAAAAAAATAGCTTCATTTTTTTTTTCATTTTCTTTTGGTATTTCAGAAAAACGTTTAAATCAAGTTATTCGAGTTTGTCAATTCATTGTTTGTTTTGGTTCAAACTAAAAGAAACATAAATTTCTGTTTCGAAAGTTTGAAGCCTAAATCCAAGAACAGTAATTTCTGGGGCTAAAAGCGCCTAATATGCAAGTATTTTCTCATTCCCTTTGTTTAAACAAAAAGCGTAAAGTATGAATGAGGGATCTGTATGCTAGGGGCCTGAACTTTCAATCTTTCCCTAAAATGTTTTCATCTCTCTTTGTTTCCACAACAGCTCCAAATGTTCATGCCTTTTTTAAGTTTATAACTAGTAAGAATTGTTAGAAGTGGAAAATTTTTGTACTCTCAGCTTTCCAAAACTCAAAATATCAAACAGTTCATGGTAATAAACTGTAAGTAAGGACTGACGAGGCTCAGAAGTGACCAAAACTCTAAAAAAAGTGTTTTCTAATAACGGATACGACAAAGGAATTGAATTTTTATGCTGATTTGAAATATATAAAATCCATCAAGTTAAATATAACCAGTCAAAAGTTAAGGGCATAATTTTGCAAAAAGGAAGAAAAACACCGATAAAAGTCAAGTGACCTTAATGAAAATCACACCATGGGATTCAGCATGACAGAAAACATTACTGTGGATGTTTCAAGCTACTGCATATAAACATGTGGAATTTAGCATTTCTGGCCAGAAGAAAGATCACGGATGCTTGTTTTTTTTTCCCCAAGGGTAATCATCTTGAAACAGTGATCCTTTAAGATCGAAAGAGGGCTCATTCGATCAGAAATCTAAAGTTACATTGCTCTTTTTAAGTGACCAAAAAATTGGAGGGCAACTAGCCCCCTTTTTCGAGTCTCTTTTCCCCAAGTCATCTAATCAAAATTTTGAGATAGGGACAGAGGTGATTTTAGGGGGGCAGTGGGGTACTTGTCCCTGGCTCAGAAATTTTAGGAGTGCAAAATTTCATATGGTTATAACTAATTTGGAATTTTTCAAATTTTATTTTTATTAAAATAAAGTAGAGGAAGAGTTGGCAATTGGAAAATTTGGAAATGGAAATCCAAAATTTTCATTTTCCCCATATCTTCGTCATCATTCTTTGAAAATAAAAGTAAGTAGACCGAATTTAATTGATTTTAATGTTTTTTTTAATGACATTTTGAATTCAAATTTCGCTAATAAATGAACTTTTTTTTAATAAATTAGAATTTTGTTAGAATTTACTACTTCTGCTATTAAGTCACTGCAGCACTCTGTCGCCTGAAGCCAACACAGACGTGCACGCTCCTTCTCCATATGAATCTATTCAAAGCCTCCCTCTTTAAACCCTCTAAAGAAGTTCCCACTCTCCTTAAATATTTCCTTACAAGATCCTCCAGCCCCAGCCGGGAACGACCTGCTCTTAATTTGGCCCAAGGCGGTTGGCCGACAATCTTTGGCAATCTGTCATCTTTTAAACTTAGAACATGTCCTAGCCATTTCATCCTTTCTCGCATTAGAGCTGTAGAAAGTAAGATTGAACTATATTTTTCGTACAGCTTACTCTTCGAGATACGGTCAGTCAGTTGGGTACCCAAAACAGTCCGTAGACAATTTCTCGGTAAAACATCTAGCAAATCATCCTCCATCTTTCGGAGCGTGCACGGTTCAAAACAATAATTGACAGATGTTGTCATTACAGCTTACAATATTCTAATCATGGTTCGCAGACTTATGTTCCTTTCAAAACTTTTTTCAACTGTGAAAAAAAAACCGTACTTTGCTATTCTTCTTTTTATTCTTCTTTTGACAGCTTCATTACGCCCGCCATCTTTACTAATATTAAATAAAAAAAACCAATTTTTTTAGCTGAAAGTAAGGAGCGACATTAAAACTTAAAACGAACAGAAATTACTCCGTATATGAAATGGGTTGTCCCCTCCGCAATCCCTCGCTCTTTACGCTAAAGCTTTTAATTGTTTTAAAAAGTAGAATTGTGGCAAAGAGTCAAACCTTAGCGTAAAGAGCGAGGGATTGCGGAGGGGACTGCCCATTTCATATACGGAGAAATTTCTGTTCGTTTTAAGTTTTAATGTCGCTCCTCACTTTCAGCTAAAAAAATTTTTTTTTTTTTTTTTATTTAATTTCTGAACGTTTTTGAATTAATGCATGTTTGGTTTTGGCTCTCTGCACATAAATATTAAAATGAAATTTGTATATTAATTCTTTTTTGGCTAAATGGCTTTCTCTTAGTTTTGATCAGACGATTTTGAGAAATAAGGGGTGGAGAAGGAGGCCTAGTTGCCCTTCAATTTTTCGGTTATTTAAAAAGGCAACTAGAACTTTTAATTTTTAACGAACGTTTTTATTAGTAAAAAATATACGCAACTTAAGAATTAACTTAAGTAACAAACTTTCATAACCTTATATTTTTATTATGTATACGAGGGGGTTTGTACCCTCGTTAATACCTCGCTCTTTACACTAAATCGTAAGTTTTGTCCCAATTCTTTAAGAATGACCCCTGAATCAGAAAGGCCGTAGAATAAATAGTTGAAATTACTAAAAATACTTTAGCATAAAGAGCGAGGTATTTATCTCCTCCTAAATACCTCGCTCTTTATGCTACAGTATTATTAGAACCCCTCATATTCGTAAGAATATCTGTTCGTTTTAAGTTTCAATACTACTCCTTCCTTTCATTTGAAAAAAGTTTTCATGTTTATTTTTCATTGTTTTCTTATAGTAATGCTAGAAAATCCTGCGCCCTTTTCAT
The DNA here is from genome assembly GCF_032884065.1 of Artemia franciscana. Lineage (NCBI taxonomy): Eukaryota > Metazoa > Arthropoda > Branchiopoda > Anostraca > Artemiidae > Artemia > Artemia franciscana. Next base: position 15,387,221 of record NC_088863.1, read on the forward strand.
TGAATTTTTCTTCCCCCATGACAGATTCCTTCAAGGAAAGATCCTCCAGCATAGCCCCATCTCCTCAGCCCCACCCCCAAACAAAATAAAATCCCCCTGAAAACGTCTGTACACTTCCCAATAACCATTACTATATGTAAACACTGGTCAAAGTTTGTAACTTGCAGCCCCTCCCCCGGGGATTGTGGGGGAGTAAGTCATCCCCAAAGACATAGTTATTATGGTTTTCGACTATTTTGAACAAAATGGCTATCTCAAAATTTTGATCCGTTGACTTTGGGAAAAATATGAGCGTGGGAGGGGGCCTAGATGCCCTCCAATTTTTTTGGTCACTTAAAAAGGGCACTAGAACTTTTTATTTCCGTTAGAATGAGCCCTCTTGCGACATTCTAGGACCACTTGGTCGATACGATGTCCCCTGGGAAAAAGAAAAAACAAACAAATAAACACGCACCCATGATTTGTCTTCTGGCAAAAAATACAAAATTCCACATTTTTGTAGGTAGGAGCTTGAAACTTCTACAGTAGGGTTCTCTGATACTCTGAATCTGATGGTGTCATTTTAGTTAAGATCCTACGACTTTTAGGGGGTGTTTTCCCCTATTTTCTTAAATAAGGCAAATTTTCTGAGGTTCGTAACTTTTGATGGGTAAGACTAAACTTGATGAAACTTATATATTTAAAATCAGCATTAAAATTCGATTCTTTTGATGTAGCTATTGATATCAAAATTCAATTTTTTAGAGTTTTGGTTACTATTGAGCCGGGTCGCTCCTTACTACAGTTCGTTACCACGAACTGTTTGATTAGTACCTAAGTAATTTCAGTTTACTAATGCTAGTACCTAGCTAATATCAGTACTAGGTCTCAGCGACCTAGTTTTCTTGACATCAATTTTCAAACCTTTTTGCACCCTGAACTCGCAAAACCTCTAAAAATTCATTGAGTTTGCTAAAATTTTCATCTAAGATGCTGAAACCATCAGCAAAATTTAAGTCAAGAGAGTTTTACTTCTCAATTTGATTCCACGTTCTCCCATTGCATTTGCCGTGTTACTAAAGGCAAAGTCCCTTAAAATAATCCATATAAATGAGGGTAGAACTCAACCCTGCTTAACTCCTGATTTAATATGAAACCAGCTACTAGCCTCAGTTCTCACCTTAACTGCAGCAATGCTTATATACCCCTAATAGTATTAATGTATTTATTGGTATACCAAACAAGGATAGGACCTTCGCTAAAGCTCTTCTATCAGCTGAATCAAACGCTTACTCATAATCTATAAAACTGAGGTCTAAAGGCGTTTGAGGATTCAAGCGCTTATTAATTATTAATCTAAGAGTGAAAATCTGGTCGACACATCCTCTACCCTTCCTAAAACAACGTTGTTCTTCTCTTAAAACTTTAGCTACAGCATCTCTAAGTTTAAAAAGTTCCATCAGATTAAGTAATTTGCTTCCCATAAACCAGGTTAATGCCTCTATAATTACCACAGTTACTCTTATCGCCTTCCTTACGGATGATTTTAATTAGAGTTTTCCTAGAAACGCTAGGTGCCTCCACTTTTTTAGAAGTCATATTTATAATCTTCGGTAGCTTATCTCTAACCTCACAGCCAACATATTTAAAAAAAAGTCATTTACCACACTCTACACTTTAGGTATTATTACTTTTTAATACTTTTAGTATTGTCACTAATTTTTCCTTGCAAAATAAATCTTCCTTCACAGCCAAAGTGTCGCAAACTTATTCATTTTTTCTATGTCTTTTCCTGTGACTCTATCATGTTTTAGCACATTCTTGAAATATTCTCATCGCCATCTATCTTTAGCACTTTTCTTCTCACTAATTGTGGCCCCGTTTCTATCTTTAACTGGGACAAGTCCAGATTGACTATTCAATTACCCTTAATTTTTAGCATGCAAGTAAAACATTTTATTTTTATACTGGGTGTAAGGATCTTCAATCCTCCTCAATGTTATCCATGGCCTCCACTTCACATCTCCTCAATTCAAATTTAAATACTTTCTCCCCTTTCTTTACATTCATCTTATTTTCATATGATTTATTGCTAAATTAATTCTTGCACAGGCACCTCCTCTTGTCAACTAAACATAAAGCATTTTTCACAAATTTTCCTAGATGCGTTTCTAACTTTCTTCTTGAAGACACTATCAGCAACTTTCCAAACTATTTCCTTTTAATCATTCAATTCTTCTCCTACTTTTCCAAATTTTAAACTCTCTAGTTTATTACTATGAAATAATCAATAAGGTTAGCCGTATTACCATCATGTGAATAGCAAGTTAACCTATTGGTTTGTTTATGACCAATTGCTGTATTGGTTATAACTAAAGTGTTATACGAACAAAGTTGCAGTAGTCTGAAACCATTAGTTGTTTTCTTTTCCTGCACCGAATTTACCTAGGTTAGGATACCATCTATCCCCATGTCTACCTGCCTGTTCAAGGTCAAAATATTATATTTTTGCCTGGGATGTCCATCTGTTCCTGTAGCTGTAAGTAAAATTCATCTCAGTCACTAATATTTCCATCAGTCGGTTCTACATGGACGTATTCTACTATGACTGATACACCACACTTTTTGGTCATAAAATGAGCGATTAGTATTTTATTATTAATACCTTCCCAACCTAAACAAGACTTGGCAACTTCCTTATTCATCATGAGTCCGACACCTTGCTCTCATTTCATGTTTTCTACCCCTGGGATATGAGTTTCTGAAATTCCTAATAAATCCAGCTCGAATCGTCAAAATTCGATAGTCAATATGTCGATATGATAGCTTTTAACTTTTTTTAACGTAACATTTTAAAACGTAATTTTTACATTTTCTGAATCGCTGAGAAATTATAGTGCCTCAGGATAACTCGTGCTCCCAGAACCAGTGCAAGACGGGGACTAACACATTTACTCAAGTCAACAAGAACTCCTTAAGCTAGATGATAACCGGACAGCAAGAAGTCCCAGGGACCTCCAGTTGAATAGAGATTTTCTGCAATCCTGGGACCATCTTAGACACAACGTTGTTTTCTACATTTGGCTATATTAAATCAAAAACAATTTTTTCAACTGAAAGTAAGGAGTAACATTAAAACGAACAAAAGTTCTAAAAAAAAATTTAGCGTAAAGAGCAACGTATTGATGAGGGGCTACCCCCTCATATACGTAATAGTTTTTTTTTTAGGTTTTAATGTTGCTCCTTACTTTAAGTTGAAAAAATGTGTTTTTTATTTAATTTCTGATCATTTTTTAAATTATGCTGGGAAATCTGGCTTCTCTTCCATGGAAAATTCCCTGGTCCAACGAAAAATTCCTCCACGGAAAGATCCTCCCAAGTAAGCTCCCCCCAAAAAAGTCCCCCCTAAAAATATATGTATACTTCCCAATAATCAATATTAAATTTAAACAAAGGGCAAAATTCATAGCTTGCAGTCCTTCTCCCCGGACTCTGGACGGTCAAATCATCCTCAAAGACGTAGTTATTACATTTTTCGACTATGCTGAACAAAAGAGCTATCTTAAAATTTTGATCGGCTGGCTCCTCCTCAATACCTGCTTTTTACGCTAAACTTTTACTTGTTGTCACAATTCTTTAAGAACGATTCCTGAAACTCAAGGGCCGTTTAATTAGAAAAGTACGCTTTTTAAAGAAGTAAAAAACTTTAGCTTAATGAGTGGGGTTTTGAGGAGGGAGTAGCCCCTTTCAAATAAGGGATAATTTCTGTCCAATGTAGGTTTTTATGTTGGTCCTTACTTTCAGTTGAATTTTTTTATATTTAATTACCGAGAAGAACAAATGAATGGGGTTAGACAGATTAATATATACTGACATTCGTTTTCGAAATAAAACGATTAAAACGTGTTTTTGCAGTAAAATACTAGTAGATGTTTGGTCTTTAGAGGGCACGGGTGGGGCATTTGGCCTTGATCTATCTCAGTTTCTATTTGTTTTAGGTGTCACTCATTTATTGATAATGATCTATGGTAGTTTTACGCTTGAAAATTATCTGACTTTTTTTTTGACGCTCATCTTTGGTTTAATGTAACTGTTTATTTGAAGAACGGCTTTAGCGGAAAATTATAAAATTAATTTCTGTTTTTTCTTAACTGGCATAGTCTTTTACATTGGTCCAGAAAGGACAATTTTATATATTTGCGTTTTTTATATAGTTTTATTCAGATAGTTTTATTGTTCTCGAAGCGGTTAGAAGCTTGTTAACACTTTTATTATCAATAATTGAAGGACTGGTAAAC